>NC_063332.1:64334647-64411857 GCF_021869965.1 Rhincodon typus | reverse complement strand
GTATCAATGTGGATTTCACAAGTTTCAAAATCTCCCCTCCCCCTACCACATCCCAAAACCAGTCCAGCTCGTCCCTGCCTCCCTAACCTGTTCTTCCTCCCACCTATCCCCTCCTCCCACCTCAAGCCGCACCTCCATCTCCTACCGACTAACCTCATCCCGCCCCCTTGACCTCTCCATCCTCCCTGGACTGACCTATCCCCTCCCTAACTCCCCACCTACACTCACCTTTACTGGCCCCATCCCCGCCTCTTCGACCTGTTTGTTTCCTCCCCACCTATCCTCTCCTCTATCCATCTTCTATCCGCCTCCCACTCCCTCCCTATTTATTTCAGAACCCCCTTCCCCTCCCCCTTTTCTGATGAAGGGTCTAGGCCCGAAACGTCAGCCTCTCTGCTCCTATGATGCTGCTTGGCCTGCTGTGTTCATCCAGCCCTGCACCTTGTTGTCTCGGATTCACCAGCATCTGCAGTTCCTACTATCTCTGATTCAATTTTAACCCCCTACAAACTGACCTGGCTATACCTCCAATCCCCAGCTATTCCTGACCCTCTGACTACATTCCTGACTCTGTAACTACCCCTGACACCCAAATGTGACCAAACCATCACCCAAGGTCAAACATGAGCACGCCATGACATCTCAACTACCCTTCAGACCCTGACTGTCCCTCGATCTGACCAAACCATCCGGCCCGCACCACCCAACCAACCCCCACCACTCAATTAGCTTACCAACCACTAGGCTATGCCATCCCAACCTGACCCAACGGGCTCCAATCATCCAATGAGACTATAAGACAATCCGATCCACTCCCGACTCCCAGTCCAATAAGGGTCGCTATTGCCATGGAAAGAGACTTTGTGACAGGGGGCTTCAGGCTGGGAGGAAGGAGGAATGACAACTGTGAAAAGGTAAACAGCAGGATCTGCACGGGGAGAGGGACAGCTGGAAAGCATGTTTGGGAAGGGGTCATGTGGGAGGGGGGGTATTGTCCATAATCAGGTGCAACCTGGCTTCGGGGTTGGGGATGGGGGAGTAAATGACCCCACCAGTCACAGTCTCCTCACTAGCACGTTGAGGTGGAGGCAGTGGCAAAGGCTGAGCCACTTGCTAATGAGTGTTCATTTGTGCCTTCCATCATGCTGGAAATTGAATGTGTACAATGGGGAAAATATTGGCAGTGATTGAGGTGCTAAATGAATATTTTTCATCAGTATTCACACAGGAAAAAGACAATGTAGTCAAGGAGAATACTGAGATACAGTCTATTAGACTAGACGGGATTGAGGTTCATAAGGAGGAGGTGTTAGCAATTCTGGAAGGTGTGAAAATAGATAAGTCCCCTGGGCCGGATGGGATTTATCCTAGGATTCTCTGGGAAGCTAGAGAGGAGATTGCAGAGCCTTTGGCTTTGATCTTTATGTCGTCATTGTCTTCAGGAATAGTGCCAGAAGACTGGAGACTAGCAAATGTTGTCCCCTTGTTCAAGAGGGGGAGTAGAGACAACCCTGGTAATTATAGACCAGTGAGCCTTACTTCGGTTGTGGGTAAAGTGTTGGAAAGGATTATAAGAGATAGGATTTATAATCATCTAGAAAGGAATAATTTGATTAGGGATAGTCAACACGGTTTTGTGAAGGGTAGGTCGTGCCTCACAAACCTTATTGAGTTCTTCGAGAAGGTGACCAAACAGGTGGATGAGGGTAAAGCGGTTGATGTGGTGTATTTGGATTTCAGTAAAGCATTTGATAAGGTTCCCCATGGTAGGCTATTGCAGAAAATACGGAGGCATGGCATTGAGGGTGATTTAGCGGTTTGGATCAGAAATTGGCGAGCTGTAAGAAGACAGAGGGTGGTGGTTGATGGGAAATGTTCATCCTGGAGTTCAGTTACTAGTGGTGTACCTCAAGGATCTGTTTTGGGGCCACTGCTGTTTGTCATTTTTATAAATGGCCTGGATGAGGGCATAGAAGGATGGGTTAGTAAATTTGCGGATGACACCAAAGTTGGTGGAGTTGTGGATAGCGCGGAAGGATGTTGCAGGTTACAGAGGGACATAGATAAGCTGCAGAGCTGGGCTGAGAGGTGGCAAATGGAGTTTAATGCGGAAAAGTGTGAGGTGATTCACTTTGGAAGGAGTAACAGGAATACAGAGTACTGGGCTAATGGTAAGATTCTTGGTAGTGTGGATGAGCAGAAAGATCTCGGAGTCCATGTGCATAGATCACTGAAAGTTGCCACCCAGGTTGATAGCGTTGTTAAGAAGGCATACAGTATGTTAGGTTTTATTGGTAGAGGGATTGAGTTTCGGAGCCATGAGGTCATGTTGCAGCTGTACAAAACTCTGGTGCGGCCGCACTTGGAGTATTGCATACAGTTCTGGTCACCGCATTATAGAAGGATGTGGAAGCATTGGAAAGGGTGCAGAGGAGATTTACCAGGATGTTGCCAGGGAAGGTCTTATGAGGAAAGGCTGAGGGTCTTGAGGCTGTTTTCGTCAGAGAGAAGAAGGTTAAGAGGTGACTTGATAGAGACATACAAGATGATCAGAGGATTAGATAGGGTGGACAGTGGGAGCCTTTTTCCTCGGATGGTGATGGCTAGCACGAGGGGACATAGCTTTAAATTGAGGGGTGATAGATATAAGACAGATGTCAGAGGTAGGTTCTTTATTCAGAGAGTATTAAGGGCGTGGAATGCCCTGCCTGCAAAAATAGTAGACTCGCCCACTTTAAGGGCATTTAAATGGTCATTGGATAAACATATGGATGATAATGGAATAGTTTAGGTTGGATGGGCTTCAGATTGGTTTCACAGGTCGGCGCAACATCGAGGGCCGAAGGGCCTGTACTGCGCTGTAATGTTTTATGTTCTATTGTAATTGGAGTGGGCTGACCGAGTGACTCAACCTGGGAGGGAGAGGATTGCAGTACCCAATGTTAAGGTTTTTGAAGGGAAAGAAAGTTGCACACAGATCTAGAAGGTACAGGGCTGAAGGATCCCTATTCTCTGCCAGTTCTAATGCCTTGCTCCCTTCTGTGTTACATATCCCGCAACAAGCATTGCTGAACAAATCATTGACATCTATACTTTTGGGCATAGATGTTGTGAAAGAACATTAAAGTTGCACAAGGATGGCCAGAGGTGTCAGCAACAACCATAGCCCTGCACGTGCATTGCTCCTCTTGCTTCCAGATGATGCAGCACGGTCTCAGCACAGACTTCTTGGAACTTTGCAACTACGAAAGGATGCCTGATGCTGCTAAAATGACATTCAGAGGTACACAGAGAGACGATCAAGCGGAAATCTATATCCTGGACAACATAAAGCTTCTTTAATGTTGGAGTTGCATTCATTCTGACTAATGGATAGTATTCCATCACAGACTGACTTGTAGATTCCTGTAGATGGTGGGCAGGCTTTGTGGAAATGGAATCTGAGTTATTCACTGTGAGATTTCCAGTCTCTGATCAGCTTTTGTAGCCAGTGTTTATAAAGGCCGGTACAGTTCAGTTGATGGTAACCCTCAGGATGCCGGTGATTGGATTCAATTTTGGTTATGCCATAGAATATCACAGCAAGATGGATTTAATGTGTTTGAGATAGACGTGCCTAGCATTTTAGCTGCACAACTACATATTACATGCCAGTCCAGGCCTTCCCATTTATAAATATAGACTCCCTCATTATGAGAGAATGAACGAAACAGAACATTATGCCACTATAGGACTTCCTCTCCCTCACTCACCTACTACTCTAGCCCCTTAACTCATCTGCCACCCTACGCCCTCAGCAATGCACTGGCCGTCCTGCCCCCTCATCTACTCAAAGATAGTGAAACCTCAGCTATCTACTAAAAATTTGAAGCAGTCAAATGGATGGTTGAGCTGAACTTCAAAAAGAAAAAAATATATACTTGCACATTTTACATAACCCAGTAGAATCATAGAATTTACAGTGCACAAGGAGGCCATTCAACCCATCATGTCTGTACTGGCCCCTGAAAGAGCTCGTACTGGAATTTGCCTCCACCATTCTCCCAGGTAGCGCATTCCAAATCCTAACAACTGTCTGAATAAAGAAGTTTCTCCTAATCTCACTCCTAACTCTTTCGCTGACAATCTTGAATTGTGACTGCAAATTATTGACCTACCAATTATTGGAAACAAAATATCCTTCTTTACCCTGTCAAAATTGTTCATTATTGTGAACACCTCAATAAGTTCACTTCTCAGTCTTCTCTGTTCCAAGGACAATAAGCCAATTTCTCCAATCTTTCATTGTATCCAAAATCCCTTAATCCTGGATTCATTCTAGTGGCTCTCCTTTGCACTCTCTCCAGGGCTTTAACATCCTTCCTGAAATAACATGCCCAGATCAGAACACAATATTCCAAATGTGGTCTGACCCCTAATTTGTAGAGGTGTAGCATCACTTGCTTGCTTTTATTCTCTATGCGTCTATGCAGTTGAACCCCCCAGGTCCCTCTACTCCTGTATTCCCTTCAATCTGGACTTTCTTATTGTACAATGCTGAACAGCATTTTATCTAATGGATAATGTGTTTTAATGCACCTGAATACTTTCTGCATTCATATGTCTTTACAAATTGCCAGATGATAGAAGTGCTAACCTGACAACCACATTAATTCACGGATACTTACCTTTTTGTAATAAAACCCTTTACTGTATTAACTTAAGGTGCAGCATTTCATCATGAGATGTGAAGTTGTAAACACCTCTAGTTCTTTCACATAGTCCCTAACTCCAAACTATGGTATGGTCATGGTTCATGACATCTTCATGCTGATCTGAATCACACCACCTTCCAAAGCCAGCTGGATTCCAGCATTGTTTTGAAAATTCCAGAAATATGAGCTTTGCAATGGTTCCAATGATGTCTGGACATCAGCGTGCAACCTCCTGGTCCTGTCCGTTCATTCACTGAACATTTCTGAGGAAGGGTCACCGGACCCGAAACATTAACTCTGTTTTTTCCTTCACAGAGGCTGCCAGACCTCTTGAGTTTTTCCAGCAACTTTGTTTCTGTTCCTGATTTGCAGCATCCGCATTTCTTTCAGTTTTTATTGAAGAGTTGTTGGTGTCAGGAATATGGGTAAGAATTCATATTCAGGCACTGCCTGCCATTTTCTAAGCTGACTTAGTACAACTGAGTCCCACAATGGGACAGGAAAATCCAGCCTGTCGTTTATGAAAAGTTAATGACACATAATGCGGAATAGTCATTGCAAACAAGGCTCTGTGATTTTACCCTTCCAATTCTACAGTAAGCAATAACTCTTTGTACCTGTTACACAGGTGCCAGCTTGTCTGAGTATCAATTTCTTATGTAAATGCCAGTTTTGGTGCATTATTCTGAAATCACTCCATGAATGCCGGTATTGTCACCAAGTCACCCTTTACTTACACATGTATAGTACAAGACACTGACCCAGCTAGCTCAGAGCTGGGTCCGAGAGTGAGCAGAACCCCTAACACTCCTGTTTATATTTGTCAGCCAGGACTCCCTGATTGAGCCAGGTTAACAGCCCCAATCAGGAACTCATATTCTATATGTCCACCTGGCTGACCTCATACCAATCACTACATATTCAACTAAAGAAGGTTTGAAAACCTTTTAAACAAATTAACTGTCATATAAACAATCAACACAAACCTTTATATGTGCAAATATACTAACATACAAGTTTTGCTTCTATTTTACTGAAAAGTGGGATGTGTTGCTGAAGTTTTCCATTTCTTGTTCGTCAATTGCAAGAACACCAAATGCTAAACAATCACAACAATTCATACTTCAGGAGACAGAAGTCCTAATTGGTAAGAGGTACACTGAGAAAGCAAACATAAGCTTAAATACACCCATGATACAATTGAATTAGTTTGCAACAGAATGATATATTCCCATTTATTAAGTACAATCATTTTTAATTTTTCAATGTGCATGAAATTCTTTCACTTTCCCTTGTGGACCATTACTTAATATAAAAGAAATTGAATGTAAGAAGGACAAGAACACTCAAGTAGAAATTATCTTCTATTTTATTGAATGGACATGATCAGTTTAATGATTTTAATCATAAGCATTTTTCTCAAATTTACTGCACCTACAAATGAATCATTACAACTGTAGTATTATGCCTTTGAAACATACCACATCAATAAAATACCCCAAAATGTATCCATGAGTTAAAAAACTGATATTCGCTCCATTTCTGCCATTTATTTGTAGCTCAATTTATATCTGTGTAGACTGATAGTTGATTTGATTGATTCAAATTCTTTAATATGTTTACAATTCGACATATGATGATATGTCAAATAATAAAGATCTCAACTTATTGGCCTGATTTTGATTTTTAGCCAACAAGTAAACAATGAATAATAGAATTTACATATTCCTGAAGCAGGCTTGTCACTGTTCTCATTTATCTCTCAACCACCAGTGGGAATCATTAGTCAAACAGGTTGTCTAAACTATGCAGAGATCACAAATCTGGGACTTCTTACAGAATACTGATCGGGTATCTTCAATATTATTTGCAGAGTTATCATGCAAATTTTGATATCTCATTGTTAAACATCGACGTAATGCTGTTTGATCATTAATTGAATACATATTAATTTGCCAAATTGTGCTGAGTAAATGCATTCTGAAGTTAATAGTATATTTTTAATGGGAGGATATGTAAATGAAATTAGATGGATCACCTAGCACTGTGCATGACAAATTAAGAGTGTTGTCGAGATATTATGGTCTCACATAACTGCTCTTAATTGCCGCAGAGTCAATGTCAAACTCAGGAACAGGTGGTACAAAAAGTCAGTTCCAACTAATTATTGACAATGAAATCATAAAATGATAGACCACTGTCAATTTCTTCAATCAGGATTATTACAGTCCTAAAAAGTGTGTGTAATTAATCCTCTGCAACATCTTAGCGATAAAAGATTACAGAATTTAGAATTCTTGTACTTTGTTCATCGTGACAATTAGTCCTAATTATTAAAATATTCCCTGGAAATTCTGGTAGAGAAGGTGAAAACTACATTACTATAAACCTGACTATAATAAAAGAGAAATAAACAACAATAATAGAAAGGAGCAAAATCAAATGCCAATTTATAATGATAAAGTAGTTTCAAATAATAAAATCCATCAAAATCCATTTAATTACAATAAATACAATTGTTGGAAAAATAAATGATTTTGTGCCAGAAGAAGTGTTACTTGTTCATCGCCAAGTCTAGACTAGTGGGGTATGGGAGAACTGTAACATGCAACAAAATGTCTTAATCATCAACAAAGTTAAGAAAAAATGAAGGACTGGAGGAGGGAGAAATCGATGTTCTTGCCAGAATCATTGTGTATAATAATGTTACCACTATGTAGTATGTGTACTCTGAAAGTAATGTTTTATTTGTAGTAAATTGAAAAAGTGTTTTATCATACATAATGTGAACATAGTAGTGCATAATTCTAAAGCCTCGATGGAAAAAGTTAAAAGGGATGGATACATCAAAAATAAGCTATCAGCCTTTATATTTTTTGAGCTAAACAGTCATGTAATAATATCACAGACAATTAAATACTGAATGCATGATGTATACCACTGTAAGGATTCATTGTATTGGTCACTGCAAATAAGGATTCCACGTGAGCATTGACTTCAGTTACTTTGGGTCTGAAATCCATTCTATGTGTATACATATATATAGAATGAAACTGACCGTACTTTGACACAAAATTAGCAATCTGATCATAAAGATTATATAATGACTAGAATAGGAAATGTGAAATATCAAACTGGCAAATATTGTGAGCTTGGGGATTAGGCACACTGTTAAAGAGAGCATTTCTTTCATTCCGTCTAACTATGCCATACTTGATGGACAAGTATTTGATTTTGTCGTTTGGTCAAAAAGTAATTTATGTATGCAAACATTTCGCCCAGCAAGTACAATTGGTGGGGGAGGGGTGGGGAAGGGGAGGTGGATGGAAGGAGTGCACTGATGATCAAGTCCCACTCCAAAGACATACCAACAGTGTTGAAGGCTTATCTAATCAGCAAAATTGTCATTTTATTTCTCTTTAGTGCTGTTCCAGAACAAAAGAGACTTTCACCAGCTTCTTCAATAAACTTGAAAACAACTCATTTATTATAAACAAACCTATTCTCACAATACATGGCAAAATTGGTTATCAACTAAATATTACGTGGAATGAAAATATTTTGCCTTAATCCCAAATACACAATCAAATGTCAGACAAAGCAATAGAACTCTGCAGAGATAATATGTTTCTTTTTGAAAGGTGGGGCCCTGAGTAGTGTTGTCGAACAGAGAGATCTAGGGGTTTGGATGCATAAGTCTTTGGAAGTTGCGTCATAGGTAGACAGGATGGTTAAGCAGGCATTTAGCATGCTTGCCTTCATTGCTCAGGCCACGGAGTATAGGAGTTGGGACGTCACATTGAGGTTATACACAACGTTGGTAAGGCCACTTTTAGAGTACTGTGTACAGTTCTGGTTGCCCTGCTATACGAAGGATATTATTAAATTGGAGAGGGTTCAGAAAAGATTTACGACGATGTTGCTGGGGCTGGAGGGCTTGAGTTATAAGGAGAGGCTGGATAGGCTGGGACGTTTTTCACTGGAGTGTAGGAGGTTGAGGGGTGACCTTGTAGAGGTTTATAAAATCATAAGGTCCATTGATAAGGTGAATAGCGAAGGCCTCTTCCCTAGGGAGTTCAAAACTAGGGGGCATGTTATTTAAGGAGAGAGGATGTTTCATATGTGGAATGAACTGCCAGAGGAAGTGGCAGGTGGAGGTAAAGTGAAAACATGTAAAAGACATTTGGACAAGTACATGAACAGGAAAGGTTTTGTGGGATTTGGGTCAAATGCAGGCAAGTGGGACTAATTTAGTTTGGGAAACTTGGTTAGCATGGACTAGCTGGACTGAAGTATATGTTTCCATGCTGTATGACTCTATGACTCTATAACTCTAAAAACAAACTGATAAGGCAAGGATCAGAACTCAAAGAATAAAATGGGAAAACTTTTCATAGTCCAGTCAATTTTGAGAGAGAATCCCAGAGATCACATATTCCTTCAAAACCCTTTAAATCTAGAATATCCAAATATTTCCATATTGCAGTTCCTCATAGTCCTTAAGCATACATAAGTAGGTACTCCAAAGGGGGGAAAGAGGTAAGTGGAAAAGTGGAGATGGAGCCCACAGAAAGGGAGATATGAAAGGTGTAGGTAAAAAAAGATTACGGAGAAGAGGCCAGGACAGAGTAAAAATGCTGAATAAGTGATAATAAGAGCTAAGGGTAGGAGAAAATGGGTGAGCTGTACTGAATGCAACCCATATAATGTAATAATACGCCTAGGAGTAGAGGAGAATGGGTGTTTGTTCTAAAAGCAACCCATGCCATAACAGGACTAGGTGGGGTGGATTAGAATTAAGGATGGAAACAGGTTCTAAAGTTACTGAACTTGGTGCTGAGTCTTAGATACTACAGGGTCCCCAAGTGGAAAATGAGATGTTGTTCTTCAAGCTTGCACTGAGGCTCACTGGAACACTGCAGCAGGCCCAAGACAAAGATGTTGGCATGGGAACATGGTGGTCTGTTGGGAGGGACAAGCAACGGGAAGCTTGGGGTCAGTGCTTTGCAAAATGGTCACCAAGTCTACATTTCATCTCCCCAGAACAGTAAATCCAGCAGATTGAATGAAGTGCACAGGTAAGTTGCAGTTTCACCTGGAAGACATGTCTGGACCCTTGCATAGTGAGGAGGGAGATAAATGGGCAGGTGTTACACCTTCTATGATTGCATAGGAAGGTGCTGCGGGGGGTATGGGAAGATGTTGGGAGTAGAGGAGTGGACCAGGGTGTCCCAGAGGGAATGGAGCCTGCAGAATACTGACAAAGGAGTAGAGGGGAATAAGTATCTGGTGGTGGCATCCTGCTGGAGGTGGTGAAAATCATGACTTGTAATCCTTTGGATATGAAGGCTGGTGGGATTATTAGTGAGGCAGGGGTACGTATCATTGTTGTGGGAGGGAAGGGAAAGGATGAGGGCAGAACACTACTAACAGCCCTATCAACCACGGTGGACATTTCTGAGGCCTCCCTGCAGAAGGTGGCATCATCAGAACAGATGTGACAGAGATGGTGGAACTGGGAGAATGGGATTGAGTCTTTTCAGGAGGCAGGATGCGAGGATGTACAGTTGAGGTAAATGTGGGAATCAGTGGGCTTGTAGTGGATACTATACCCAGCCTATACCCAGAAATGGAAACAGAGATGTCGAGGAAAGGAAGGGAGGGGTGGGAGATGGACCAGGTGAAGGTCAGAGCCTGGTGGAAATTGGAAGTGAAATTGATCATATTTTTCAATTTCGGACAAGAGGGGGAAGCAGTGCCAATGACATCAGCAATATACCGGAGAAAGAGTTGTGGGTGGCTGCCCGATTAGGGCTGGAACAGATGTTCCACATACCCCACAAAAAGACAGGCATAACTAAAGCCCATGTAGGTATTCACGTCCATCCCTCTGACCTGAAGAAAATGAGAGGAGTTAAAAGAGAAGTTGTTCAGGGTGAGGATGAGCTCAGCCAGGCGGAGGAGGGTGGTGGTGGATGGGAACAGTTTGGGCCTTGCTTCCAGGAAGAAACGGAGAGCCCTGAGACCATCCTGATGGGGGAACGGGCATGTAAAGGGATTGCACGTCCATGGTAAAGAGGAGGCAGGTGGACCCCACAAAACTAGAAACTGTAAACAATGTCTCACGCCGCTTGCATATCATAGAACACCAGACTGGAGACTTCCTCCCAGGCTTCCTTTACCGGTTCTGCTAGTGCAATCATAGAACATAGACATGGAACAGTACAGCACAGTACAGGCCCTTCAGCCCACGATGTTGTGCCGACCTATTATCCTACTCAGATCAATCCATCCTGCATACTCTACATTTTACTATCCTCCATGTGCCTATCCAAGAGTCGCTTAAAAGTCTCTAATGTCTGACACCACTACCACTGCCGGCAGGGCATTCCATGCACCCACCACTCTCTGTGTGAAGAACCTACCTCTGACATCTCCCCTATACCTTTCTCCAATCACCTTAAAATTATGCCCCCTCGTAATAGTCATTTCCACCCTGGGAAAAAGTCTCTGACTATCACTCTATCTAAGCCTGTCATCATCTTGTACACCTCTATCAAGTCACCTCTCATCCTTCTTCACTCCAGTGAAAAAAGCCCTAGCTCCCTCAACCTTTCCTCATAAGACCTGCCCTCCAGTCCAGGCAGCATCCTGGTAAATCTCCTCTGCACCCTCTCTACAGCTTCCACATCCTTCCTATAATGAGGCGACCAGAACTGAACACAATATTCAAAGTGTGGTCTAACCAGAGTTTTATAGAGCTGCAGCATAACCTCGCGGCTCTTAAACTCAATTCCCCTGCCAATGAAAGCCAATCAGAGTCGTGGTATTCTCCTACTAGCTCTGCAGCAGGCATTGAGAAATCATAGATCCAGCACCTCTCCACGGCACCCTCTTGGTGTACACAAATTTCTCCTGCAGATGAAGAAGGATTGAGTGTGATCATAGTAGATGAACAAGCACTTTATGAGCAAGCATGACCATACCAGATCGTAAATCCTCTCAATCTCATGATTAACCGTGGCAGTGAGGAAACTGATATAATATTGACAGCACAATGAGACTGTCGGCATAATCAGTGTACATCACCCATATGGTGCTGAGACCTACTGGCGATTGCCCTATCTGACATGCCTCGATATTGGCACAGTTAGACTGAGTATCCCTACGAGTAACTGTTTGCAGTGAGTAGGTGGTGGCATTTACCCTGGTGGATCACAGGAGATTGTTCCTCCTCTTCCTGCAATGGATCCAAGTTCTATAATGAAACCCACAGGAGATGACCTGTGCTGTAACCTCACCTCAGGTCACCCAGGTCTGATGGGCAAGTTTCTTGCTGGCATCCATTGGAAAAGGCCTTCCCCTTTCTTTTCTGAATGGGCTGGACCGGATACTCTGATTCGGTGCTCTGAGCAGAAGTGAGGACTACTAACATGCCTGACGCTATATTTATGTTTCCTAATGGAAGATCACACAGTACATTATTGTTTCAGGTCAATTACCTTTTCTCAGAACTGCTCCTCTCAACACAGATGCTACTTGACCCAATGAGTATTTCAGCATTTTCTGCTTTTATTTTAAGATAAATGATAGAATTTGTCTACTTACAGCTTTCTTCTACCAGCCCTTTGAGGATTACGTTGCCACTGCATGTGCATTATTCAGTTAGGCTGATATCGATGAATTCATCACAGTTACTTTATCATAAAACTACAACTTATTTTGTAAGACAAAGTAAAAAATTTCAACAGTTCACAAGAAATAAAAGCTGCCACTGGCAATTCTACTTGCTTTTGAACTGTTTTCATCATTCTTACAGCATTCCTTTGATATGACAGACAATTAAAACTCTGTGTCTAGTCAAAATGTTTGTGGCTGAGAGCCAATTTTGGCCATCACTTGCAGTGAAACACTCTCCCAACCTTGGCTTTCTAATCCTGCTTTTATCAACACATACCTACTTTGTTGGTAAACACTTTGTTCCTGATTTTTGAGTTCTTTCATGACTGTTCCTTTCCTGTCACCCTCCTCCAGTGAACATATTTTATACAGAAGTGGTTTATCATTTTCTTCCTCAGGGTGCTATAAAGCACTGACAAGTTTGAGTTGTCTTTTATTTTACTACCTTATCAGAGATCTTAGAATAAAGTGTGCCTCCTCGGTGATTACAACTTCATCTCACATTTAACGTGGTGTTAATTCACGTGTCTAATTTCTCAATAAATAATGATTAAGGCTGACTATGTTCCTAGAACTATTTCAGAATGTCTACTTGGTAATGAAAAACATTTTTTAAATAGTTCTAAATTTTGCTGCCTGAACTGTTATAACTGAAGAAAACTGTAGAGTGAACAACTCTGAAGTAATTATTAATTGGCCACTGAAGGGTCTCAAATGGGGCAAGGATCAGCTGGCCAATTATAAAATTGTGGAGAGGTTGGGCCTGGTGGTTATCTGATAGGAAGGCCATGTGATTAATGTTACCACAGCTCTCACCAACTAATTCCAGGACACCTCACAAAATCACTTGGTACAGATCTCTATCATATGGGTTGACATGTTCTCCAATTATTTTTCCTCTGTCCATTTTATTTCCAAACTCCCAGACAAGAGGAGTCATGAAGTGACATGAAATGAGAGACTGGGTATTGTGCATTGCCTACTGATCTGTGGTACTTTACATCAGAGTTTTTATGTATTCAGCATTAAGGCCATTCTTGTTGCTTTTAAAAGTAAAATGTAGTGAACGAATTCACTGAGGAAAATTTCCATCTTAAAAAAACGTGAATAGAATCTTATTTTTTGCAGATGCCTGATGTCACTGAACAATACTGTATTCATGCATACATTCAGTGACACTGCACTAAGCTATCCCATGAGACCAGTTTGAAGATAATGAATCAGAAGTTGGCTCTGTAAGTGGAAACGTGTTGTCTCACTGAAATCAGATACTTCTCCACAACAGAAAGAAGGTTTACTGGTTTGCCAGCTTTGTTTAACTTTAACAGAAGGCATGTACCTCTTCCTTCAGCTGAATTTCAAACAGTGTAACATTCCCACACAATACGAACATCAAGGGCTTGATTTACAGACCCCGCCGGGTCTAATAATAGGAGGCAGGCAGGCAAGCAGGCGTTAAAAAATAGCACCATTGGCCAGTGTGTTGGCTTGGCCTCCTCTGAGCTACTTTCATGGAGGCAGTTGACAGGAAGTAGCAGGGCTCCCAGTGGAATGTGGCAGGAAGCTGTTCCATGAAATTAAGGGCGCATGCACTTAAGATAACTGAAGGTGACTATGCGGGTTATTGGAGTAAGCCTCGAGGATTCCCGAGGCACAACGGACCATTTTAACTGTCTAGTTCCAGACAGGGCTCAGGGCTTTCCCTGGTACCTGCTTCGGTCCAGCGCAGAGGGAAAAAGAAATAATAAAAGGCCAGTTATGCTTGGAAATAGAAGTACTGGTCACACTGCACATCCATTTTGAAATGGACAAGTCAGACAAGTATGAGTCCTTTGCCAGTTTTACTAGATTTTCCTTCCAGAGGCCAACTTGTAGAGGGCTACGCCTCAACTGGCTACAAAAGCCAAATTTTGATTTAAGATTTTAAGAATTGGAGACAGTATGTCTCGACTTTGATGTGCCCACTTCCTCACTTTCCCTTCTGCAGCTTTCCAGCCAGATAAACTCCCTATTGACTCTCCAGTATTGAGTGCCTGCTGTCAACCTTAATTGCACAGTGATATCAGTTTCTGTCTACTGGTAGTATGTTCCAGAACTAATTCTGGATCCTACTATATTTCTATCCTGTGATAAACTACACTCACTAAGTTGCCTTTTCTCTTTCTAGACTGCTACTATTTGACCTCCCCTTCCTACTAATGGATATTTTTCAATGGTTTATGAGCTCTTTCTAGGGCCATGTTTGCTCCCAGGCCCACTTTTGAGCTTACACTAAGTTTTCTTGCCTTCCACCTTTGTACTTTGTTCTTAATCCATGTGCCTAACCTCCTGCCCCTCATAAATACATTCATTCACCTTTTGTCTCTTCCATTCTACTTCCCTGCTCAATTTGTAATAGCCACATTTCTCCATTGACTAGCCCCTTCTTGTAAATATTTTACTTTGGCATCCATTTTTGGCGGTTGGTTTGTGGGACCAATTAAGCATCAGAACTGTCAATCAATGGACAAACTGTCAATTGTAGTAGTTTGATTCTTATAACTGTGTAACATTTGGATACAAGATGTGCCTGGTTTCTCATCTCTTTCTAGAACTCCTTCAGACTCTACAAATTTATAATCTATACCAAACAACTCATTCTTTGTGCACCTGCTCTGTAGACGTAACATTGTATTCCTTGCTCTGTTCTATTATGCACTTTGTATGGTATGATCTGCCTGTACTGTATGCAAAACAAAACTTTTCACTGTACCTAGGTACACGTGACAATAATAAATCAAATCAAGTCAAAACAGTCTGGTTTCTCATGCTGTCCAATTATTTTTCCATCTTTAGTAATAATCTTCCTCAGGCCTCTCCATTCTTTTAACCCCCGCCTCTCTCATAAAACAAAACATACCTCCCAATTGAAAGTGGTTTCTGATTGCCTTACTCCTATCTTAAGGCTCACTGAATTCTTTGATACTTTGGCTTTTGTGAAAGTCTTTCAGTCTGCATGCATTGCATTCAAATACTCCAGAGAAAAATAGAACTAATTGTAGCCCTTTTCCAACTTATTATTTTTCAACTATATCTGACTTATGATCAGATGTAGTAGTTGACATACTGAATAGAGTTCCTGGTTTAGCGATAAAAGCTCCTTGAAAACATCAAACAATTTGGCTTTGCTTTGGAACTGAGGGTAGGGCATCTTGCTTGTGTCCCCAGATTATTTATATGGGGTTAAAGACCAGTGGATCTTAGCTTTAACCCAAATTCCTGTTTCCCTGACATGACTTGGGTTGCACTCCCCTGAGGAAATGCATAGACACCCGCCCAACTCATTTGCTACACTTTTACCTCATGTAGCTGTAGTATGCTGGTCAGTTGTGGTTGCTGCTTATGACTTACATAAGCAATGTAATGTTAAATTATAGTTTAGAACATAATTTCTGATTTATGTTTATGGTTGGCAAGCAGTAAATTCTAATGCGACCACATTTTCCACTTGAGTATATATTATGTAATTTTATTGAAAGCCATGAAACATTTGATAAGTCATTACAAAGATTTCTGGCACTGTTAAAGGAATAACATTGTGTAACTGTCAATGGACCCAAAATGTACAGCGAAGATAAAGCAACCATCTCAGATATGTTGCTGCTTTTAGAGTGATTTATTTCAACTATTGATCTCAACCTCTGATTCTGATGAGAGAGAAAAGATAATAAATATGAGTTAGGGCCCCTTGTGGTAGTGTCCCTACCCTTGAGCTAGGAGGCCATGATTTAAGTCACACCTGTGCTAAAAGTGTGTAATGGAAAACTCTAAACAGGTTGATTAGAAAATAAAACAAATACAAACTGTAGTAAAGCTCTTAGATGAGCAGCATTTGAAAATTGCAAAGACTTTAGGCTATTTTATAACAGTGCCCACCAGATGGAAATCCAGTTGACAGATGGTTAAAATGCCAATGGTGTGTTTCCCTCTGTCTCTCTGAAGCACATTCATTCACTGCCATTTTAAGCACCAGTTTCTCCACAGTGCTGGGTTACCTCATGAATCATTGGATATCCATGTTATAAACTGCTCCAGTGGCATTTTACATGGTCTGAATGCAGAAATGGTAACATCTCTCTTGCTATGCTGGAGCACGTGGGGAACCAGGAGAATGACGGGGGTTGGTGGGGTGAATGGGCAGGAGAGAGTTCCTTAGTTAAATGAACAACCTCCTTTAACAGTACCAAGGGAAACAGATATTTACCTGACATTGCGCAAGTAAATGGAGATTGTTCCATCACATTCCTGACTTGTGTTTTGTTGATAGTGGGCAAGCTTTGGAAAATTAGGAGGTGAGTTATTCACCACAGAATATATAATCTCTGACTTGTTTTTCTTGTACGAGTATTTTATTTATAAGATTTGTCCAGTTATGCTTACAGTCACTGGTAATTCCCAACAGCTAATGCTATAGGATGCATCACTGTAGCACCACTGACAGTCAAGAAGAGTTATCTATATTCTTGCTAGTTAGAGGTGTGTATTGTCTGGTACTTGTGAGCTACAGGTATTATTTTTGAATTATCAACCCAAGCCTGAATGCTGTCTAGGTCTTGCTGCAAGCGGGTATAGGCTGTTTCCGTGTCTAAGTATTCTTAATGGAATCTGCAGTGAACATCCCCTCTTCTGACCTTCTGTTGAAAGAATGGACATTGATGAGCAGTTAAGATCAGGGGCACTGTCCTCAGAAACTCCTGCAACAATGTTTAGCAGCTGACATGCTGGCCCTGTAATAATCACAGCCATCTTCCTTCGTGATAAGCATGACTCCAACCATCCGAAATTGTTTTCCCACACACCCCGCATCTGATTCCCACTGACTTCAATTTTACTTGGACTCGTGATGTGACTCTCAGTCAAATACTGCTTTAAAGATAAGAAGTCACTCTCACCTCACCACTGGAATTCAGCTCTTTTGTCCATATTTGGTCTGTAGATGACTGATTCTAACAATCCAAACTGGGCATTGGTAAGTTGTACAATTGGTTATTGCTTAGTAAGTGCTGCTTTTTCATGATCATATTGCCTCTGATCAACAGTAGACTAATGGGGCTGTATTTGGCCTATTGTTAGGGTTAGGATGTAGCTGGGCATTTTCCACTTTGTTGAGCAGAAGCCAATCTTGTAGCTGTAACATCTCATATTGATTCACGGCTGGTTCCAGAATGCAAAGTCAAAGAGTCATAGAGTCATACAGCATAGAAACAGGCCCTTCCACCATGTCCACGCTGACCAACAAACACTAATCCCATTTAACTGCCCTCACTCCATAGTCTGCACCAGCATTTTAAGTGCTCATCCAGAAGCTTCTTAAAAATTGTGCCACTATCCGCCTCCACCACTCTATCAGGCAACTTGTTCCATATATTTACCACTCTCCGAATGAAAAAGTTTATTCTCAGATCTCCTCTAAACCACTTGTTCCTTACCTCAAACTTCTGCTCTCTGATATTAAATGTATCTGCTGCAGGGAAGAAATTCTCATTATCTTCTCTATCTGAACCTCTCATAATTTTGTATACCTCAATCAAATCCCCCCTAAGCATCAATGCTCCTAGGAAAACAAACCCAACCTGTCCAGTGTCTCCTCATAACTGAAACTTTTCATCCTAGGCAACATCCTGGTCAATCTCCTCTGCACCCTGTCCACTGCAATCACATCCTTCCAATAGTGTGCTAACTAGAACTGCTCACAGTATTCCATCTGCGGCCTAACCAATGTTTTATAAAGTTGTAACATGACTCCCTTCCTCCAATACTCTACGCCTGGATAATGAAGGTAAGAATGCTGTATGCCTTCTTCACCACCCTGTCTACCCGTGCTGACACTTTCAGGGATCAATGGGCTTGCACACCAAGGTCCCTTTGTTCCTCAGTGCTGTCTAGTACCTACCATTTATTATGTATGTCTTTCCCTTATTAGACTCCCTAAAGTCACCTCACACTGATTGGGATTAAAATTCATCTGCCATTGCTCTGCCCAATTTATTAGCTGATCAATATCAGACTGTAGCTCGAGACCATCCTCCTCACCATCAAAAACACCACCAGTTTCCATGTCACCTGCAAAATTACTAATTAGACCTTCCACACTCACATCCAAGTCGTTAACATATATAACAAACAGCAAGAGTCCCAGCACTGATCCCTGTGGTACACCATTGGTCACAGGCTTACTATTACAAGAATGAAACTCTACCAACACTCTTTGCCTCCTATTTATAAGCTAATTTTGGATCCATTCTGCAACCTTGCCTTGGATCCCACAGCCTCCTACCTTCTGGACCAGCCTTCCACGTAAACCACTTGACCTTGTAAACCACTTCAGCTGCACCATCCTCATCAATATATATTTAGTCACCTTTTCAAAAAACTAGTCAAACAGGATCACCCTCTAATAAGTCTGAGCTGACTATCCCTGGTCAATCCCTGCCTTTTTAAGTATTAATTGATCAGAAGGTGACCTTATAGAGGTTTATAAAATCATAAGACACATAGAGGTGAAAAGCCAAAATCTTTTCCCCATGGTAGGGGTGTACAAAACTAGAGACCATAGGTTTAAGGTGAGAGCGGAAAGTAGGCAACTTTTTCACACACAGGATGGTGTGTACGTGGAATGAGCTGCCAGAGGAAGTGGTAGAGATGGGTATAATTACAACATTTAAAAGATATCTGGACAGGTATATGAATAAAAAGGGTTTAGAGGGATATGGACCAAACACAGGCAAACGGGGCTAGCTAAGTTTGGGATACCTGGTCTGCATGGACAAGTTGGACTGAAGGGTCTGTTCTGTGCTGTTTGACTCTATGAGTCTATCATTTTCTTCCCATTGACGTCAGACTAACTGGTAAGAAACCACCTGGCCTATGCCTGTTCCCCTTCTTGAACAAAGGAACCATATTAGCTATCCTCCAGTTATCTGTGGCTAGTGAAGTGATAAATATTTCCATCAAGGCCCCATCAATCTCCTCCCTTGCTTCCCATAGCAGCCTGAGATGCATCTCATCAGACCATGTATCAGGATGTGTGCAACTTTAAGCCTCCTAAAACATTTAATACTTCCTCCTTTTTAATCTTAACATGCTCTAGAACCTCACCATTGCAACTGAAATCTCTTGACTACACCTTACATCACCCGAAAGGGATTGCACGTCCATGGTAAAGAGGAAGCAGCAAACGCCAGAAAACTGGAAATTTTTAAACGTATGTAAAGTGTTAGAAGAACTGAGGATGTAAGTGGGAATGGGCTAGACAAGGAGATAAAAAATTGGACTCACCTATTATGGGAAAGAGAGTTTGGCTAATCACCCTATCCGTGTCCCTCATGATTTAAAAAATTCTAAGGTCACCCCTTAGCCTCTGAAGCTCCAGGGAAAGAAGACACAGCTTATTCAGCCTCACCCTATAGCTCAAACCCTCTAATCCCCCGGAACACTGTTTAATATGCCACCCTCTTCTTTGGCCAATATCTCTGTCTCAGGCTTGCTGCAGTGTTTCAGCAAAGCTCAGCGCAAGCTGGAAAAACAACACCTCATTTTCCGCAGCCCTCCGAACTCAATACTGAGTTCAATAATTTTAGGGCCTAAATTCTCCCATGTCCCAGCCCCCTACCCCACACACCAGGCCTTGTTATCACATAGCCTGCCATTACACACCACCTATTGTTAGTCACTAACAGTTCCCATTAACAACTATTCACCCTCCTAGCCAGATTGTTATCAGAGATAGTAGGAACTGCCGATGCTGGAGAATCTGAAAGAACAAGCTTCAGCTTCTGAAGAAAGGTCTAGGCCCGAAACGTCAGCTTTCCTGCTCCTCTGATGCTGCTTGGCCTGCTGTGTTCATCCAGCTCTACACCAGATTGTTATCAACTCCTTTTGTCCGGTCAATTGCTCTTCTCCACCTCCTCCAGAAAATGAATGCCCTGGTCGACCCATTGTCTCCGCCTGCTCCTGCCCCACCGAACTGATCTCCAACTATCTCGACTCCATTTTCTCCCCCTTGGTCCAGGAACTCCCTACCTATGTCCGTGACACCACCCACGCCCTCCACCTCCTCCAGAACTTCCAATTCCCCGGTCCCCAACACCTCATCTTTACCATGGACGTCCAGTCCCTCTACACCTGCATTCCCCATGCAGATGGCCTTAAGGCCCTCCGCTTCTTCCTGTCCCGCAGGCCCGACCAGTCCCCCTCCACTGACACCCTCATCCGCTTAGCCGAACTCGTCCTCACACTCAACAACTTCTCTTTCAATTCCTCCCACTTCCTACAGACAAAGGGGGTAGCCATGGGTACCCGCATGGGCCCAAGCTACGCCTGCCTCTTTGTAGGTTACGTGGAACAATCCCTCTTCCGTACCTACACCGGCCCTAAACACCACCTCTTCCTCCGTTACATTGATGACTGTATCGGCGCCGCCTCGTGCTCCCACGAGGAGCTCGAACAGTTCATACACTTCACTAACACCTTCCACCCCAACCTTAAGTTTACCTCGACCATCTCTAACACCTCTCTCCCCTCCCTGGACCTCTCTGTCTCCATATCGGGCAACCACCTAGAAACCGATATTCATTTCAAGCCCACCGACTCCCACAGCTACCTAGAATACTCCTCCTCCCACCCACCTTCCTGCAAAAATGCTATCCCCTATTCCCAATTCCTTCGCCTCCGCCGCATCTGCTCCCAGGATGAGGCATTCCACTCCCGTACATCTCAGTTGTCCTCGTTTTTCAAGGACCGTAACTTCCCCTCCTCGGTGGTCGAGAACGCCCTCAACCGTGTCTCCCACATCTCCCGCACCTCATCCCTCACACCCCATCCACGCAATAAGAGCCAAAAAAGAATCCCCCTCGTCCTCACGTACCACCCCACCAACCTCCGGATCCAACGCATCATCCTCCGACACTTCCGCCATCTGCAATCCGACCCCACCACCAAAGACATCTTTCCCTCCCCACCCTTATCTGCTTTCCGGAGGGACAACTCTCTCCGTGACTCCCTGGTCCGCTCCACACTCCCCTCCAGCTCCACCACACCCGGCACTTTTCCCTGCAACCGCAGGAAGTGCTACACCTGCCCCCATACCTCCTCCCTCACCCCCATCCCAGGCCCCAAGAAGACTTTCCACATCAAGCAGATGTTCACCTGCACATCTGCCAATATGGTATACTGCATCCGCTGTACCCGGTGTGGCTTCCTCTACATCGGGGAAACCAAGCGGAGACTCGGGGACCGCTTTGCAGAACACCTACGCTCGGTTCGCAACAAACAACTGCACCTCCCAGTCGCGAACCATTTCAACTCCCCCTCCCATTCCTCAGACGACATGTCCATCCTGGGCCTCCTGCAGTGCCACAACGATGCCACCCGAAGGTTGCAGGAACAGCAACTCATATTCCGCTTGGGAACCCTGCAGCCCAATGGTATCAATGTGGATTTCACAAGCTTCAAAATCTCCCCTCCCCCTACCGCATCCCAAAACCAGTCCAGCTCGTCCCTGCCTCCCTAACCTGTTCTTCCTCCCACCTATCCCCTCCTCCCACCTCAAGCCGCACCTCCATCTCCTACCGACCAACCTCATCCCGCCCCCTTGACCTGTCCGTCCTCCCTGGACTGACCTATCCCCTTCCTAACTCCCTACCGACACTCACGTTTACTGGCTCCATCCCCGCCTCTTCGACCTGTTTGTTTCCTCTCCACCTATCCTCTCCTCAATCCCTCTTCTATCCGCCTCCCACTCTCTCCCTATTTATTTCAAAACCCCCTTCCCCTCCCCCTTTTCTGATGAAGGGTCTAGGCCCGAAACGTCAGCCTCTCTGCTCCTATGATGCTGCTTGGCCTGCTGTGTTCATCCAGCCCTGCACCTTGTTGTCCGCAATCCCCAGACTTCAGGTTAAGTCATGGGTAGGGGTCTCATGCATGGGAGGATCAGGGGGTGGGGGCAAGGAGTAAATCTAATCCCAAGGAGAATGAAGCTTCATCTTTTTGTCCATGGGGAGTGGAGGTGCCCTGAAAATAGTTGAACAGTTATCCTTTTAGGCCAATAAGACGTCACTTCTTCCCACTAACATTACCTCACAGAAATAATCAAACAGGGGAGGTTGACTACTTATTTCCCCACTCTATCTCAAACTTAAAAGCTGGTGCTGCATCAGTCAATGCCCTGGATGGCCTTGGGCAGGTCCGGTGCCCACTTCCCAGTGGGAGGAAGTTCAAATTGAGAGCAACCGGACAATCTGACTTACGAAAAACAACAATGGTGACCACAGTGAGGTATGTTCAGGGCTGTTAGGGCAACTAGGGCCAGGGGAGGTTTGGGGCGGGTAGGGGCTGGGGAGGTTTGGGACACGTTAAGGGCTGGGGAGGTTCGGGGTTGATGGAAGGGTTGGGTGTAGAAGGCAAGATAGAGGAGGAATAAAGTGGGGATAACATCTTTGATAGGTGCCACAAGGAACAAGATGCAGCCCTGTTCCTGCTTATTTTTTCCATAAAGTTATTTTTTAAAACCGTCTTCTGAATTTCACTCAGCTGTCAATGCCAACCATTTTATACCAGAGGCAGTGTATTATTCCAGTGAAATGGCTTGTTACCAAACTCAATTGGCTGTTAATTATTTTGTTAAAAGTGGCAGATGGGTTGCTGATAACTATCCAACATATTTGAAATACCCTCTCACCCCGAATGAAATCATGCTCGGCGAAGTGACTGTAAAATTCAGACCAGTGATTTCTCCATCCAACCTTCAGTAAGAATGGCCTTTGGACTCCAATCACAATATCAAAGTCTATCCAAAGGACCTCACCAGTTTTGTTAGATATCTGTGCTATGTCCTCAGAAAGTGGAAGATTTTGAAAAGTGAACAGGATACCAGGATTTATCTTCCTCTCAATTTTAACTGTGTGAGCACTCACCTGATGGAAATTGGATGGCATAGCCCATTGAGTGCTGCTAACCTAGATAACTGCGTAGGACATGATAAATGAATCTGATCCCATCTTAACTGGATGGTGGTGTGCAAGTTTTCCTAGAGAGAACAGAGATTAATTTAAGAAAATGTCAAATGCTCTAATTTTCCCCTTCCCTAGTTCCTATCATTCAAACACATTGGCCATGACTGTGCATAGACTCGAAAATCCGAGACTGGATGTTTCCTCAAAGGTTGGGACCCTTCTGAAGTCCCAGTGCACTAACTCCCTGGGAACTGCTCCAAAAGTTAAAATGTCTGATGACTGATTACTCTATCTGGAAACCTCTGAACAAGTTTCAATCTCTGACTTACAGTCTTTGACTTCGGTGGATTCGACTCAATTACCTGGACACTTACCCGGACACTGACCCAGGAAGTGTTATTGATATAAAACTACTCAACTACTCCCACCATCCAACTATCACCTAATCGCCTCACTAAAACCCACCCCCCTACAAACTGAGACAACAAGGTGCAGGGCTGGATGAACACAGCAGGCCAAGGAGCATCATAGGAGCAGAGAGGCTGACGTTTCGGGCCTAGACCCTTCATCAGAAAAGGGGGAGGGGAAGGGGGTTCTGAAATAAATAGGGAGGGAGTGGGAGGCGGATAGAAGATGGATAGAGGAGAGGATAGGTGGAGAGGAAACAAACAGGTCGAAGAGGTGGGGATGGGGCCAGTAAAGGTGAGTGTAGGTGGGGAGTTAGGGAGGGGATTGGTCAGTCCAGGGAGGACGGACAGGTCAAGGGGGCGGGATGAGGTTAGTCGGTAGGAGATGGAGGTACGGCTTGAGGTGGGAGGAGGGGATAGGTGGGAGGAAGAACAGGTTAGGGAGGCAGGGACGAGCTGGACTGGTTTTGGGATGCGGTAGGGGGAGGGGAGATTTTGAAGCTTGTGAAATCCACATTGATACCATTGGGCTGCAGGGTTCCCAAGCGGAATATGAGTTGCTGTTCCTGCAACCTTCGGGTGGCATCGTTGTGGCACTGCAGGAGGCCCAGGATGGACATGTCGTCTGAGGAATGGGAGGGGGAGTTGAAATGGTTCGCGACTGGGAGGTGCAGTTGTTTATTGCGAACCGAGCGTAGGTGTTCTGCAAAGCGGTCCTCGAGCCTCCGCTTGGTTTCCCCGATGTAGAGGAAGCCCCACCAGGTACAGCGGCTGCAGTATACCACATTGGCAGATGTGCAGGTGAACATCTGCTTGATGTGGAAAGTCTTCTTGGGGCCTGGGATGGGGGTGAGGGAGGAGGTATGGGGGCAGGTGTAGCACTTCCTGCGGTTGCAGGGAAAAGTGCCGGGTGTGGTGGAGCTGGAGGGGAGTGTGGAGCGGACCAGGGAGTCACGGAGAGAGTTGTCCCTCCGGAAAGCAGATAAGGGTGGGGAGGGAAAGATGTCTTTGGTGGTGGGGTCGGATTGCAGATGGCGGAAGTGTCGGAGGATGATGCGTTGGATCCGGAGGTTGGTGGGGTGGTACGTGAGGACGAGGGGGATTCTTTTTTGGCTCTTATTGCGTGGATGGGGTGTGAGGGATGAGGTGCGGGAGATGTGGGAGACACGGTTGAGGGCGTTCTCGACCACCGAGGAGGGGAAGTTACGGTCCTTGAAAAACGAGGACAACTGAGATGTACGGGAGTGGAATGCCTCATCCTGGGAGCAGATGCGGTGGAGGCGAAGGAATTTGGAATAGGGGATAGCATTTTTGCAGGAAGGTGGGTGGGAGGAGGAGTATTCTAGGTAGCTGTGGGAGTCGGTGGGCTTGAAATGAATATCGGTTTCGAGGTGGTTGCCCGATATGGAGACAGAGAGGTCCAGGAAGGGGAGAGAGGTGTTAGAGATGGTCCAGGTAAACTTAAGGTTGGGGTGGAAGGTGTTAGTGAAGTGTATGAACTGTTCGAGCTCCTCGTGGGAGCATGAGGCGGCGCCGATACAGTCATCAATGTAACGGAGGAAGAGGTGGGGTTTAGGGCCGGTGTAGGTACGGAAGAGGGATTGTTCCACGTAACCTACAAAGAGGCAGGCGTAGCTTGGTCCCATGCGGCCTCATCCCGCCCCCTTGACCTGTCCGTCCTCCCTGGACTGACCTATCCCCTTCCTAACTCCCTACCTACACTCACCTTTACTGGCTCCATCCCCGCCTCTTCGACCTGTTTGTTTCCTCTCCACCTATCCTCTCCTCAATCCCTCTTCTATCCGCCTCCCACTCTCTCCCTATTTATTTCAAAACCCCCTGCCCCTCCCCCTTTTCTGATGAAGGGTCCAGGCCCGAAACGTCAGCCTCTCTGCTCCTATGATGCTGCTTGGCCTGCTGTGTTCATCCAGCCCTGCACCTTGTTGTCTAGTAATAGGAATAAGTGGTCATTTTCAATTAACATGATGTTACTGATGGAGTGTCACAAGATCATTGCAAGGCCCTCAACTATTTGAAATCTGTTTTTATAACTTAAGTTATACTCAGCAAAATTATACAGATTAAGGGGTTGACAAAACTAGGTGGGAAATAAGCTGAGAAGACTATGCAAAGGAATAAAGTTGTCTTAAGTGAGTGGATTTAAGAAACTGGCAGATATGGGGAAAGGTGAAGTTATGCAATTAGGTAGACAATGGAGGAAATACTACATTTTTGTGATGGTGGAGTGTGATTAGATGTTGATGTCCAAAGGAATTTTGGACATCTTTGGTTTCTTGTACAAAGTTAACATGGATCAAGAAGGTAAATGATTATTGCCTTGCATCAAGTGCAACAAAGATTCATTAGATTGATTTCTCAGATGAAAACGTTATTCTATAAGAGATCAAATAGAATAGACTGACGTGTTAAGAGGTTGCCTCCCACGGCTAGAGAATCTGGAACTAGTTTTAGTATAAGCGAATGGCCATTTTGGTTTGAGGTGAGGAGAAATTTCTTCACCTTTTTGAATTCTCTATGTAAGAGATTCCTGGATGCTCACCACCTTTGCATTGATGGTCATGACGGTCAGCCAGGAAAATGGAGTTGAGGTCAATGACCAGCTGCAGTCTTAATAAAAAGCAAAACATCCTCAGAGGTACCACATGGCTTAGTCCTACTCCAATTTTTAAAATATTTTCTTAACTTCAGAGTGTTTCATTCCTGCATTTTCAGCAAGCTAAATGCACAGCTGGGCTCCTAATTTTTAGTGAGGTAAATATTAGAAATCTATAATAATGGGTCATTCAAGTATTAAAGTACATCTTTGCCATATTCACTTTCCACTGGGGTTTACAGGACTTAGCTGTATAGCAGACGTGGTGTTAACTTTGAAATCTTATGGGGTTGAATCCCTATACTGCCACGTGTGATATGTTTTGTCAGTTCACAAATAGATGCCAGCTGGGTTAACTCTCTGCAGTTGAACATCTTGCCTCAAGGGAGGGAAAAGCTGACATGGGATGCCATGGCCCCCCCACAAGATGGCCTTCAGGGATGTCTCACAGTGACTAAACATCCCACCTCATGGGAGGAGAAACTGATTTCAAATGATCTGGGCTCCACTAAGCACACCTCCAAAGCAGCTTATCTCCAGAGGGCCTGGCCTGGCACGTGGTAGGAGGAACAACTAACAAAGGCCACTTCACCTTAATAGCGAGTGCTTTTGCTGGCTGGATGAAAAGTAGGATTGATTAGAATGGCATTTTATTGGTGCAAAGGTATGTACGTGTATGAAAAAGAGAATTGTTAACAACCTGACGTTGATTAAATTCGCTTGCCTTGAGTGCATCTTTCTGAAGTTGCATTTATTTTATATTTTTAAGTAAAGATGTTGCCTTTTTAGGCAACCTCAACTTAAGTAGGTGTACAAATGGAAGGTACAGAGTTTGTTTGCAAAAGACGCAGTTGATCTAGATATCCTCTATATCAAAGGAAAGTGCACATTTTGTGAGATTGTTTGGAAAGAATGGTGGATTGTTGGATAGCTGTACCAAGTGCAGGGCGAAATGGCTTCTTTCCATGATGTATAATTCTGATTTCTTTAATTGAACAAAAATTGAAGAAATAGCTTTCTTTAAGATTAATGTCAATTTTTGCAGTTTGATTGTAATCTGGCTTATTAGTGTTTCAAACTGAGCCATATGCTTAATTAGGCAGGAAAAAACGTTCAGACTTACATAAGGTTTATTGTAATTCTATAAATATAATGCTAATGTCAGTTTCCACCTTGCCTGGTGGACACTTGTTCTGTACGAAAAACATCACCAGGGAAGAAGTCAACTCTGAAATACAGAAGTCCAATGAGTATCACCCACTGCACAAGTTTGAAGCTTATCTGTTTGGGCCTTAAAGCAAACTGCATTTCACACTCTGACAATTAATACTGTGAAGTTCATCCTCTTTGATTGAATGAAATAATAACTGCAGTCTTAAACGAGCAAGTTTATATTTTTGTTACTTTTTAATGCAATGAAATGTTTGTGAATGGTTCACGGAAGTATTATAAATTTTAAAATATGACAGAGTCACGTGAAGAGATATTATGTCAGATAACCCAAAGTTTGATCAAGTAGGTTTTAAGGTGTCCTTTTAAAGAAGGAAAGTCGGGTGGTAAGATCAGGGGAGGGATTCAAGATTTTGGGGCCATGGCAGCTGAAGGTACCAGTTGTGGAGTAGTTATGACTGGGAATGCGGTCGCAGCCAGAAAAGCACTGATAATTCAGTTCTGGTTTCGGAGGGACCAAACCTTGAAGGGCTTTGAAATAAGGATGATGATTTTGAAAATCAAGACCAACAATAAGGGCTTTGGATGACCTCCTGTTTAGAGGATAGAATATGGGAGGCCAGTCAGGAGTGCATTGACATAAATTGTTTGGAATAGTGTCTTTTTTTTGTTTGGTTTGCAATTTTTTTTCAGTAATATTGAAGTGAATAAATAAGCTTTCCTAAATATTTTGTGTATCTGATTACTGTTTAAATGATGCTTCATATTATAGCCAGGAATCATCTTGACTGCGAATATCCGTGATGGCGAGGATAGCGTTAATAGAGGTGCTCTGTCAAAAGAACCTGCTGTCTGGATATTATCAAATGATTTGTAGATTCAGTTCATATTATGATTAGTTAACTGGCTAGCTTTCGGAGAGAAATAATGATGTAAAGGCCACTGTAAATTTAGCTGACTTTTAAAAATGTTTGACTAACATTTAACAAGGTTTCTGACAAATTGAATGCTTAGCTCCTACCCTTTCCTTGAAGTACTAGCAAAGGAAAATGACTTGAAAGGATTAGATTACAGCCCATGGCAGCATGTCCTTTAGATTCCAATAAATAAAAATGAATTTTTAGTTTACTCTGGTAACATTGCCATCACAGAATAAGAAAAAGTCATTAACCTAATATTTCACAAATAATGTTATTGATGAACTGGCTGTTTTGGTCAATGTTAAATACAGATTTCTCATCACCTTCAAACATATCTTGTGACTGGCACTGCCGCAAGCAACACGTATGTTTTAATTTTCAGTATTCCTTATCTACCAGCAAAATTGGAGATCAGTTTTTGCAGGGTCTATAAATGTGCTCTCACTCAGATTCTTTTGCTGATTGACTTAACTCTGTGTCCTCTGCTGACTCTCTGCCACCAGAAATAGTTTCTCCATATTTACCTAATCACTACCCTTCTCAAAATTCAGTGCTCCAAGGGGAACGAACCTAGGTTTTCATCTTCCAACTGGAGTTCCACATCTCCCCTGTCATTTTAAATGTGCTTAAAGGAAGTTGGCAGGACAGAAGTTTTTTTTTAACAAATTTGGTAAATATATAACCATTCTAGTGGGTGAAGGCACAAATCCTAAGTTTGATTCTTGGACTGCCAGCCCTCTGCATCAATGTCAAAATGAATCAGTACCAGCAGTAATGGATTGGGAGAAACAAGGAAACAAAATGATGAGCTGATGTACTTTTTTTTAATAAACTGTACTAGAAGATAAGTTGAAGTTTTGAAATGAGGATATATATACTTGTAAAACCAAAATGCAAATTAAAACTGCAGTAACCTAATAAATTATCTTTGATTTGAGTCTTGAGGATAGATTGAAAAAGTCGGGACTATTCTCCCTTGAGAGAAGATCTGAGAGAGGGTTTCAAAATCTGGTGTGGGCTAGACAGTAAATCAAGAGAAGCTGTTCCTGCTGCTTTCAAAAAAGGCCGTAGATTTCAAAGTGGTGGGCAAACAAAGCAAGTATGGTCTGGGGTGGTGGGTGGGAGAAAATTTTCCCTGTGCATAGTTAGGGGGTTAGTTAACTCAGTTGGCTGGACACCAGGTTTGCGATATCATGATGCCAACAGCATGGGATCAGTTCTGCACCAACTGAGTTTACTATGCAAGTCCCATCTTCCCAACATATCCCATGCCTGAGGCAAGGTGATCCTCAGGTTAAACTCACCACCAGTCATCTCTCTTCTAATGAAAGAGTGGGGCTATGGTCCTTTCGGCGACTTTACTTTAGATATGGAATGCACTGCCTGGAAATGTGGTAAAGCTACACCCAATTGAGATATTTAAGTGGGCATCGGAAGATTATTTGGAAAGAAATAGTTTTCAGGGATATAGTGAGGTAGAAGCAGGAGGTTGGCACTAGATAATAGAATTGATGCAGGCATGTTGGACTGATTGGCCCCTTTCTGTGATGACATACTTGCATTGTACTGCTCCCACTACACCTTGATACACATATGCCCTTCAAACAGGGTACCAGCAATCCCCAAGAAAAACTGGACTCCATTCATTGATCGTCTCATAGCTTGTGAGGTATTTTGGACTTGAAGTACTCCCTGTAAAGTGCTCATTAGGATCTAGATCTTATTTTCTGATTTCATACTAATTGATCATGATGACAGGAACGCTCGCATATGGACACTTGACTCTCAATGTGTCTGAGATTCTTCATGCAGTTGGTCACCATATGTGTGTTGTCTTTTCCTTTTGCTGATCTGGTTAGTATTAAGTTTTTCAGGCTGCATATTTGACCCCTATTTTTTGGTGATATTTGCACTTGCTGTTTCCTTGGCTTCAGTGAATGCAGCAAATAGTTAGCAACATTTTTCGGCAGTGCAACTTTTAGAAAGAGTAGCCTGTGCAATTGCTCACTGAAGGGATGAATGGTGTATTTAAAAAAAACAAAAAAAAATTGAAAGTAGTGGTAGAGTGTTATCACAAAGAGTATTTGCATTAAATCAAATGCATTGCTTTACTTTTACAGGTCTTAGTGTAAACAAGAATGTTGGACATCAGAAGCTGGGCAGAGTACATTGTCGAATGGGCTGCAAAAGACCCCTATGGATTCCTTTCAACAGTTATCTTGGCACTAACCCCACTGTTCTTAGCAAGTGCAGTGCTATCATGGAAACTGGCGAAAATGATTGAGGCCAGAGATCGAGAACAGAAGAAGAAACAAAAGCGTCAAGAAAACATTAATAAAGCAAAAAGACCAAAGAAGGATTGAAAATATAACTGGGAAACATTCCTTATCTTGAACAAAAATGCAGCTTGTTTTTCATCCTTAACAATTGTGGTTATATTGTACAATAACCTCCCAAAGATTCAGTGACTGTTTCATTAGAAATGTGCTTCTTCTAATATTTCAAGTTTTGGGTTTTTATGATATCCTTTAATATTGGGATGAAAACTTCCATTAATGCTTTACAACTAATTTTCTACTTTTACTGCTTCCTATCCGAAGTGTACATTCTTGTTCCTGTTTCATAAAACCTGTAATCTTGTGATTATGAAAGTGTACTGGACCACTGCACTGAAATCAATATATTGATACTTCATAAAAATAATGTTTGGAAGTCAATATAAGGTTACTGTTTCTGAATTGAAAAATAACATCTGAAATATATTGAATTCTATTTTGCTAAGAACCTGAACAGTTATTGACTGGATTTAATTCACAGTTGCAAAATAATATCAAGGAAGGAAAAACTGAAACCCTTTTATTTAATAATGTGATGCGTAGCAAAACCACTGAAGGGAAGGGCTGCATTTTCAGGTGCAAGTCTTTTGGCTTGATAGGTTTATTAGCTAATGGCCAATATGAAGTAAATTGTGTTACAATTCAGCATTACACCACTTGCATGTAATGTTATTAAAATGTTGCAAGATGTTCTGTCTCAAAACAGAATTTTTGCCAAATAATTTTATAAGCAGGTGGTGCTGTTTAGTTTTTCCATGCTTCTAATTAAATGGTACCTTATGTACTGTAAAAATTGTCCTTTGGTCTGTTGAATGGCATGAGTTGAATGTTTCTGTGACTAGTAATGGCGTCATTCATTAGTAAGTGGAGGCATTGTACATTGCAAAAGGGAGTATCTACATAACTTCTTCAGAGTTTATGAAATATCAGTGTTTATTATAATTTTGTTAATGGCACCAGACTTCTGCTAATGAGTGTGCTGCATATCAAACTTTTTTAATTACTGTGCTTTTATTCCTTAACTTTTAATTACTTAGCTATTTATTGATTGCACTAAATCTGCTTCATCTTACAAAATGTTAATTCTGCAAGAACTGGAAATTGTTCTTAAAAAATAATCTGGAAAGGGCAGGCAATACTTGCAGGTCTGGCAGCACAATGGAGAAGGAGGTTTCAGGAAAGATTGACCTGAACTGTGAAGTTTCTCTGCTTGTTGATCTTCCCAAACATGCTGAGTATTTCTAACATTTTTGTATTTCTGTAACCCAAAATGCTAGCTGATAACTGTATCAATACAGCTTTAGCCCCAATAACCTATGTTGGAATTTATGATTAGTGTAAGCCTGAGCAAAAAATAATGGGCGTTTTGTAATTTAGGTAAAGCTTTAGGTATTAGTTAATGCTGGAGTTCTTTATAATTCACAATTATTTTAATATAACAATCAACCCTCTGCAATCATTAGAGAATATTCCCATTACTGACTTAAATCAACAGAAGATCAATGATAATGGTTTGGCTTAAGCCACATCACAAGATGAGATCATCCAGGATAGTTATTTGGGACAATTGACTTCGAATGGTGCCAACCATCTTCCTTTGGGCTAGGTACAACTCCATCCAGTGCAAACTTTTCTGATTCCCGTTTTGGTAGGGTTCTTTGAAGCTTCAATCTGTCAAATGCTGCCTTGATGGCAAAGGCAGTCACTCTACCCAACAGCTTCCAAACCTGAAACCTCTACCATCTAGCAGACCAATGGCAGCAGACATAGGGGAACACTACTATGGCTTTTTTTTCTTCATTGTCACTTGGCCAAAACCTGGTAATCCCTTCCTCCACTATTTTAGACTGTAGTAATTTGAGAATATGTCTGAAATCCATCTTTAGCTGTGAGGGATAAGCAACAAAGACTGGTTTTGGTAGAGGTTAGAGAAGTATACAACTTTATGAATTAGCATCAGTCAATGCAAATAGTTCATTTTCTTTCATTCTTAAGCTACAACCATTGCTGATAAATCTGCTATATATTGTTTACTCTTAGGTGCTATTGAGAAACCAGTGTGTTATTTATTGTACTCAGTGTGGCAGGTAACTAAACACTTGCTGGGTGAGACATTTTAGGATTTTGATCCAGTGAAATTGAAGGGACAGTGATGTATTGAATGTTTGGAACATATATGATTGGCTGTCCATAACTTGTTAATCACAAAAACTCAGCTGCTTGCTGCAGTGCATCCCTATAGATCTGTTGGACACTTAGGAAGTAGTTTCCTTCCTACTTATGTTAATGCATACTTTGGATAATGCATCAACAAATTTACAATCAGTGCATGCATTAGGACGTTTAGGTCCCTTGGCCTTTTGAGCCTGGTTAGCCACTCAGTAAGATCAAGACCCACCTGATTACTCCACATTGTTACCTGTCCTCAAAATCCTTTCCCTCCCTTGTTTATGAAGAACATATCTACCTCTGCCTTCAACACGTTCAAAGATTTGCCTTCCACCACTTTTTAAGGAAGGGAGTTGCAAAGACTCATGGGCTTCTTGGAGAAAACAATTCTCATCTGTCTTAAAGGATGATCCCATTATTTTTAAACGGTGATTCCTTGACCTCGAGGAAACATATACATCCTGTCCCGATCCTTCAGGATCTTGTGTTTTAATCAAGCCAACTCTTAGCCATCTTGACTTCAGTGATACGTGTCTTGCCCATTCCAGACGTTAGTCTGATAAACCTCTCTGAACTGTTTAAGACATCGTCTAGAAATATGGAGATCAAAACCGAGCATTACAACAAATTATCTCCTTATTTGTGTTTACTTCTCATAGCAAATGGTAACATTTCCATTAGTAGTATTAAATATTAGCTATACTTGCATGCTCTGCTACTTTGTGATTAATGCAGTAGGGACACTTCCTCTATCTTGGAGCTCTGCAATCTCTTACTTAGAGATGCATTTTTATTGTTTCTGTCAAAATGGACAATTTCATGCTTTCCCCACATTATACTCACTTTGCCAGATCTGTCTCAAATTCTCTCAAATTCAAACTATGCTTAAAATACTGTAATACTGTCCCAGGCTTTTCTTCTATCTCAAGAGTTTTGACTACTAATACATCACAGAAGTAAATAACTTCAGTACTAAACTTTAACAGTTGAAATTTAATGCTAAGGTACCATCACCAAGCAAGAAGCAGTAATTCAAGGTTGATATATTATCTATGGCTGTTTTGTCAAGTTGAGGAAAGATCTGTAATTATTTTGTGGGTCCACAAGGGACTAACAGCATCCTTTAGGCCTTACAACATCTTTTACTTCCTCATGAGCTGTGGTGATTTTAATTCCACAAGGTGTAGTCCTTCAAGCACGCTGTCAGATCACACTATACCAACCTCATTTTTCAATAAGCAACTATAGCATTTGTCAAAGAACATATCAGTTCCAGCAGATGTGATGTTCGCACTCAATGTGGATGTGATCTGAATTGAAGATTTGACAATGAAATTGCAACTCAAAAGCCTCAACAAAATAAAGAAATGAAATGCAATGTAGTTCCAGAAGATATTCCACAAAGTCTGCATCAAAGAAATCAAGAAGTTTGAAAAAATTGGTTCAGCATTAAAGAAACAAACAGTATTCTACAAGGATAACCACTTTTTCTGACGTTGGGGTCAAAGTTCCACCTTACCCTTGTGGTCAGGCTCTGTATGAGGCTATATTTTTGGGTTTTTTTCCTCATACTTTTTAATGTCTTTTCCTGGAATGCATTGTTCCTAACTAATTGTAATGAAAGCAAATGCAAGTGAATGACATTTGTTAACACTAAAATTGGAAGCAACGGTGGAGATACATCATTTTAATTAAATGTTAAGAGAACTACTTTGAAAGGGCGTGAAGTTAAGTTCACCACGAAGTTTAAAGTTCAGGAAGAATATGTCTCATCTCTGTAAGGTACCCTGGAACTCTTTGGTCTAAATAATTTTCAACTTCAGTATCTGATCCCCAGGTTTTAGAACTTTTAAAGTATCTTACTATTTATTGATCATTATTTAACAGATTATCATTATTCTCCCTAATCACCCTCTGATTTTGTATTATTTCATACAAATGGTGATCTCTTTTCAGCCATAGTGATATTCATTCCAACTTGAAGGATAGCCATTCAATAGAATTAGACGTATTATCAAGAAAGCATAAAAGGGTCTCCTTTGCAGACTCAATGGCAGGACTTCTGGCTTAGGGAAGCTGCCAACATTGCAAAGTAACTCCGGGCACTGGGAATTGGGCTTCCTGCATACATTGTCTTTGTCCTGTCTCTCCCACATATCAGGGTGAATTCTCTCTCATTTGTCACCTGTGTCATCCTTCTTTGGGATAGTGTGCTGGAAATTAAGTGCTGCTATTTAACAAAAGTTAGAGTTTTAAACTATGCAAAATTCCCCAATTTACCTGTCTTTCATAGCCAGGTTGACAGAAAGCATTGACCAGGTTTCTGTACTTAACAAGAATTACTGTTCATTGTAAGTAAAATAGATTCTAGCTACAGGCAAACAATTATGAACCACTGGCACATACTTACTGTAGTGAAAACTCTAACCCCCTTATAAAACTCCCTTTTACACACACACACAGAGGAAAAAAAACACAGAGGTGTGATTGGCAGAGGGAAGAACTGGGAGAAAGTCGCTGTTCACGGGAATTTGTGTGGAGATTCTTGTACTGGTTCTTGACACTGCTTCTTGGTTTTTATTCTCTGAAAATTTTCACTGGTTTGCAGGGGCATAGGATGGCTGGTTCAAGTTGAAAATTAATAAGTCAGAGACCTTTTATAAATCACAGCTTACAGCAACTGTTGAAAGAAAAAAATTCTCTAGGTTTAAAAATGGCTTTTACTGCAGAAACCAGCTCCTGAGCTGCTGGAGATCTGACTTGTTCACAGCCCCAAACTGTTCAGCTACCAGAGAAGCAATCACATTGCTTTTGGCAGGCAAGAGGCCATTGTTATTGATAACTTGTCATTAGTCCACAGACCAATCAGCTAGTTGTTCCTGGCTGAATCTCCACTTGTACACACCTTTCGCTCCAGGTCATTTGCACCTTCTCCTACTAGTACTTGAAACAGCAGCTTTGTAAACAATGCTTTCAATGAGTGCCATGTTACTTGCTTCAAAAAGAACTGCAGTAATCCTTTCAACAAGCCTTGGTTTTTAAACAGTTCTACTTCCATGTCAGTTCACAATCAAAACTACAGAAAAATAAAAAGTTAGAGCCCATCATTAATTTTTTTGATGTTTTTGAGGATGAGTTTCCCTCCTGCTCCTGTGCGTTTTGAACCCTGGATGACGGTTAACAATCTTAATAAACGGATACTGACTTGGACTGAAAAGCATGTTGTACATCTTGAAATGGTGCTCCAGCATCTTCAGTACATTCATTTCCGAGTATTACTGATCTATTCATGATTTTTTTTAACCTCTGGTTGTTTTAAATTCTGGATTAGCTATATCAATACTTCCAAAGTATGGCAACTTGATAGGAGAGAACATTGGTATTTCTTACACCATAACAAACAATTATTGAAAATTAATTTTAATTTTAACTTAGAGAAGGAAAAACAACTTTCCATACCATTTCTTGATTTTCTCAGCAGCATGTCTCAGAATAACACACCACTACATCAAGTTTCATGTAAGGCCATTTATACTGACCTATCCAACAGAACTATGGTTCTCCACAATCCCTGCACACTCCAATCAATTTCCAATAGTCCAACTGGAAAAACCTGTTTCATCAGTGACAAAATCATTGACAAAGAAAGAACTTCACTTGTGGTTCAAACTTCAATGGATTTCCTTTACAAAAGATTAACACACTCGTTACTCTATAACAATTACTTTCACCAAAAGGCAATATCCTGTACATTTTCTTCATCTCACACAAATTTCAACATCTACTCAAATTGACAGAAATAAGTAGCCCATCACATATCATCTAAGAAGTTCCACTCAATTCTTCATACCAACAAAGGCAAAAAATAATGTTACATTAAACCAAGGATTTGCAGCATGGCATACACTGCAGACTGGTCTATGTTGTGTCAGGCCACAACCTATACTGGTGACTCCAGGAATATCAAAAATACTTTGCACACATGTGAATAGTACAGGTTAATATCAAAAGGTTCAACTTAATAACTAGCACTTCCAATAGTGCAATTTTAAAGTTATGTCATAAATCACACATTGACATACAATCACAAAGTTATAGAGATCTCCACACACCATACCATACCCTAAGGTAGTGGCCTTCTCATCACTGGGACTCCTTTACTCAATTACACTGCCATCCATTCAGCATGTACTGACCAACAAGCAGCAAGAATATTTACATGAACTGACATGGTTGAATGGCAGAGCAGACTCGGGCTGAATGGCCTAATTTCTTCCTATGTCTTATGGTCTTATGACTTATTCCAAACACAATAAAATAACCATTCAGCAATAAGATCCATACTTTTATCTTCCATGATATTTCTTTTTAATTTGTTCATGGGATGTGGACATCGCTGGCCGGACCAGCATTTATTGCCCATTTAACATTTTTGAGATTTATAGCTTGGGTTGTGGATGAGGTTGTAGATTTGCTCGCTAAGCCAGTGTGTCTGGTTGCAGACATTTCGTTACCCTACTAGGTAACATCATCAGTGTGCCTCCGGTGAAGCATTGGTGTTCTGTCCCACTTGTTATTTATATGCCTCAGTTTCCTGTGGTGGTTGGCATTACTTCCAGTTCTGTTTTTCAGTGATTTGTATATCGGGTCCAGTTCAATGTGTTTGTTAATGGAGTTCCGGTTGGAATGCCAGGCCTCCAGGAATTCCTTGGCATGTCTCCGTTTGGTTTGTGCTGTTATGAATGTGTTGTCCCAGTCGAATTTGTGTTCTTCTTTGTCCATGTGTATTGAGACCAGTGAGAACTGGTCGTGTCTCTTGGTGGTTAGTTGGTGTTCATGTGTCCTTATTGTCAGTTGCCTTCGAGTTTGGTCTATGTAATGTTTCTCATAGTCCTTGCATGGTATTTTGTATATTACGTTAGTTTTATTGGCTGTGGGTACGGGATCCTTTATGTTCGTCAGTAGCTGTCGTAGGGTGATTGTTGGTTTGTGGGCTACCCTGATACCTAAGGGCATGATCTCAGACACCGGATGCTCTTAAGTCCTTGTCAGCCCTTAGGAGCAACAAAACCTCACAGGAAAAACAGAACCAGAAGTAATGCTAATCACCCCAGCAAACTGAGGCATTTAAACAACAAGCAGGACAGAACACCAACACTTCACCGGAGGCACACTGACAATGTTACCCAGCAGGTTGACAAAATGTCCATGATCAAACACACCAGCTTGACAAGCAAGTCTGCAACCTCATTTTGTTCCTTAAGAAATGAATGGATACTTTCTGATTTTGTTTCACTCACTACCTGAATGGCTTTCTCTAAAGGGAAATATAGTTGGAATGTAATTCATCTGATAAAGACTCATCAGCGATTCCAACAACAATTTGGTCTCTTATGAACTCTGACTTTCACAGTTGCATATTTCCACTAATCTGTAGCGATCATTAACAAAATTGTCTGTGGATTCCCCTGGATGCTGAACTCCTCTTTTAAATCTTGCTGTTGAAAGCATTTTATTTGTTCTGATTTTATTTGTTTGGTTAAAGTAATTGGTTAAAGACTGGGACTATATATCCATTGGAATTTAGAAAAATGAGGGTGAATCTTATAGAAACATACAAAATTATGAAAGAAATAGACAAGATAGAAGCAGAGAGATTGTTTCTACTGGCGGGTGAAACTAGAACTGGGAGCATAGCCTCAAAGTAAAGAGGAGCAGATTTAGGACTGAATTGAGGAGGAACATCTTCTCCCAACGGGTTGTGAATCTGTGGAACTCCCTGCTCAGTGAATTATTTGAGGCCAACTCATTGAGTGTTTTTAAGGCAAAGATAGATTTTTGAATAATAAAAGACTTAAGGATTATGCTGAGAGGGTGGGTAAGTGGAGCTGAGTCCACACAAAGATCTTACTGAATGGTGGAGCAGGCTTGAGGGGCAATTTTGCCTACTCCTGCTCCTCTTATGTTCTTATGTTCTAATTGTCAAAGGCTTTGAGCATTTCCTAAAAGGTATCGGTTGCTTCTTTTATAACCTGGTGAACTATAGTGTCATCATATAAACTTCCAACTGTATACAGAAGTTTATTTACAACTTTGTTTTAATACCTAGTTTGGAAGTTGTTCCATGTTCTGATAATTTTTTTCTCCAAGATGTCCGAATCTAGGTTCCATTTATGGAGGTCTACAGTGAGAGTAAAGGCCCTTTGGCCCATTGAGTCTGTGTTCATTGAAAACAACCACCTAACCATTCAAAGCCCATTTTCCAGCTCTAGGCACATTGACATTGGCCCATCTCTGAAATTAAATCTTCCTGGCAATGTTATTCCTGATGCCCTATTTTCCTATTGTGATTATTTATTTTGCTTGCTTCAAAGGCTTTTAATTCTGCATTATAGGAATGCTGGTGCTGCTTCTATTGTCCTGGAAGCTTTTCATGTGCTTTTTCAGCTGAAATGGAGAATTTCTGCCTTTTGTGATTAAAATGGATGATTATTGTCTCTTTTTTTCTATGCTTTATGAGATGAATCTCACGAATCAAGGTCCTTAATAAATGATTTTAATTTTCTTTACTGAATGCATCCTGCTGCCTGCAGCTTTAATGACCCTATCTTTTTTAATGGCTTTATCAAATTAATCTTGCATTTTGCAGCTCCAAATAATAATCCCCATTACTTTCCCAGATTTCTTTTCCAAGAAGAGTCTTGTCATGTGTGGTTCTCTTCTGTATATTTCTCGAATATTCAACTCTTCCAGTTGCTGTCTGCATGAGCAGCCTTCCCAAATCTGTGTCTGAAGATATCTTCAGATCTCCACCACTGCCAGGACTGCTGATGCTGGAGAATCTGAGATAACAAGGTGTAGAGCTGGATGAACACAGCAGGCCAAGCAGCATCAGAGGAGTCTGAAAGCTGACGTTTCGGGTTTGGACCCTTCTTCAGAAATGGGAAAGTGGAAGGAGGCTCTGAAATAAATAGAGAGAGGGGGAGGCGATGATAGAAGGTGGATAGAGGAGCAGATAGTTGGAGAGAAGACGGACAGGTCAAGGAGGCGGGGATGAAGCCAATAAAGGTGAGTAGGTAGGGAGTTGGGATGGGGGTTGGTCAGCGAGGAGGGAGCGGCGGGTAGGTGGGAGGGAAGACGGACAGGTCAAGGAGGCGGGGATGAGGCTAGTAGGTAGGAAGTGGGGGTGGGTGTTGGTCAGTGAGGTGGGAGGAGCGGATAGGTGGGAGAAAAGACTGACAGGTCAAGGAGGAGGGGACGAGCTGGGCTGGTTATGGATGAGGTCGGGGGTGGGGAGATTTTGAAGCTTGTGAAGTCCACATTGAGACCATTGGGCTACAGGGATCCCAAGCGGAATATGAGGTGCTGTTCCTGCAACCTTCGGGTGGCATCGTTGTGGCATTGGAGGAGGCCCAGGATGGACATGTCGTCCAGGGAGTGGGAGGGGGAGTTGAAGTGGTTCGCGACTGGGGGTGTTGTCGTTTGTCACGAACCAAGCATAGGTGCTCCAAAAAGCGGTCTCCAAGCCTCCGCTTGGTTTCCCCGATGTAGAAGCGTCCACATCAGGAACAGTGGATACAATATACCACATTAGCAAATGTGCAGGTGAATATCTGTTTAATGTGGAAGGTTTTCTTGGGGCCTGGGATGGAGGTGAGGGGGCAGGTGTAGGGGTAGGTGTAGCACCTCCTGCGGTTGCAGGGAAAGGTGCCGGGGTGGTGGGGCTAGTGGGGACTGTGGAATGGACAAGGGAGTCATGGAGAGAGTGGTCCCTCTGGAGGGCAGGTAAGGGTGGGGAGGGAAATATTTCCTTGGTAGTGGGGTCAGATTGCATATGGCGGAGAATGATGCATTGCACCCAGAGGTTGATGGGGTGATACATGAGGACAAGGGGAATTCTGTCTTTGTTGTTACTGTGGGGAGCAGGTGTGAGGGCTGAGGTGCGGAAAACGCGAAAGATGCGGTCGAGGGTGTTTTCGACCACTGTGGAGGGGAAATTGCAGTCCTTGAAAAACGAAAACATCTGGGATGTCCAGGAGTGGAATACCTCATCTTAGGAGCAGATGCGGCGGAGGCGAAGGAATTGGGAATAGGGGATGGCATTCTTGCAGGAGGGTGAGTGAGTGGAGGTGTATTCTAAGTAGCTGTGGGAGTCGGTGGGCTTGAAATAGATATCAGTTTCCAAGTGGTTATCAGTTTCCAAATGGAGACAGAGTGGTCCAGGAAGGAGAGAGAGGTATCAGAGATGGTCCTGGTGAACTTAAGGTTGGGGTGGAAGGTGTTAGTAAAGTGGATGAACTGTTTGAACTCCTCATGGGAGTCCCATCTGTTTTTCACCATGTTGTAAGATGAATTCATACCATTGCTGCCACTGTCATCTTTCCGGAAAGGGATCTACAGTGCCTGCTTGGTCTAGTGGGGTAGAGAAAGACATATTGATAAACTAACAAGAAGAGACTCTTGTCTTGAACAAAGTGTGGTTTAATATAGGTTACATCCATATAAAAGATATTATAATAGAGGCTATGAGGAAGACATCAGCTGTTTTCTCACCAAATCTGTACGACAACATTATAGCAGATGGTGCTTAAGGTAGTCCTCTGTATTTTCTGTGAAGAGTGGGAATATTGACCTGAGGGTTACATTGACAATGGAGTGATTTTTTTTTAGTTTAAGTCCAACTACTCGTCCTTGGTCTTAGAGTCAAAGAGGCATAGAGATGTACAGCACAGAACCAGACCCTTCAGTCCAACTTGTCCACTTTCCAGATATCGTAAATTAATCCAGTCCCAGTTGTCAGCACTTGGTCCAAATCCCTCTAAACCCTTCCCATTCATATACCCATCCAGATGTCTTTTAAATGTTGTAATTATTCCAGCCTCCACCACTTCTGCTGGCAGCTCATTCTATACACACACCGCTCTCTGCACGCAAAAGTGGCTGCTTAGGTACTTTTAAATCTTTCCCCTCTCACCTTAAACCTATGCCCTCTAGTTTTGGACTCCCCTCACCCCAGGGAAAAGACTTTGTCTATTTACCCTATCCATGCCCCTCGTGATTTCATAAATCTCTATAAGGTCACCCCTCAGCTTCCAACACTCCAGGGAAGACAGCCCCAGCCTATTCAGCCTCTCCCTATAGCTCAGACCCTCCGACCCTGGCAACATCCTTGTAAATCTTTTCTGAACCCTTTCAAGTTCCACAACATCCTTCCTATAACAGAGAGACCAGAATTGCACGCAGTATTCCAAAAGTGGACCAACTAATGTCCTGTATAGCTGTAACATGACCTCCCATCTCCTATACCCAAGCATACCAAACATCATCTTCACTATCCTATTCACCTGTGACTCCAATTTCAAGGAATTCTCTGATTCCACTGCAACTGCCACTTAAAACAGTCACTAGCTTAATAGTGCACTGCAGATATGAAAATCCTTCATATGGTGTTGAAGATATGTTGAATCTGCTTTCTTATACATAATGCCAAAATTCAAAATTCTTTGTAGGGAATCCAAATGAGGTTGTGTAGGTCTCTTTCCTCTCTTCTGCATTTAGTCTGTGCAGCTGAAAAACATCTCAGGGTCAAAAATGTGGGCGATTGTTATCTACTCTCCAGCTGCTCTCTCCAAATGCTCCTTTTCACTTGCGATTTGTATTTTATCCAATTCTCCTTCTTTAAAATATCTAAATACCCTGGGGTGCTCAATTTAGCAATGGCATTTTAAGCAGATGGAGTACCTTGTTCAACCCACTGTGAAGCGTGTTTCTAGCAGTTACCAGCTGGTTCTGCTCCAGGCTTCAGAAAATCCTTTAGAAGGAGAAAATAAAGAAATGTTATCATCGTCTCAGGGTGGGATGCTTTGTGATGGAAGTACACTGCTAATATACATGTTCTATTCTATATTTGTGCGCTGTGTCCACAATACTCAGTGGGACAGTGAGCTATAGTAATGATTGATAAATGGAATATTTTCTGGATGGTTGTAACGGTCTCCATTCTCTACTTATTCCATGGACACTAGGGTTCTGTATGTGAAGAGAAATCTCTAAACTGATTACTTCAACTGTTGTGGAGCCCCAAACTGTTCATGACCATTCCTGGTGGCAGTGAGCAGCCTTCTCCTGGGATTCTGATAAGACACCAGATACAGCCACCAGACTTCAGTCCCTGTGCTAGTAGACATCTTTACCTGTGTGAGTGTTACCCAAAGTAGTTCAGGTGAGAGTTTGGAACAGCTTTTTAATATTTAGATGTCACAGCAGCAAATGTTGTGCTGTGGAAACATTTTCTGCAATTGTAAGGCAAAATAAGCAACTTGCTTGGATACTTCTTGAAGATGCTGCAACTCACAATTGTTATTCCTACAGAATATCAAATATCAATATTAACAAAGTATATACGGTAAAATACGTACTCTTATTTTGTTTACAGCTTGCCCCATGTTGCTCCTTTGTCAGCATTAGAGATTTCACCAAAACTTGTTGCCAAATGTCACAGAATCATTTTTGAAGAAGATTCATAATAGACTCAAAATATTAACTCTATTTCTCTCTCCACAGATGCTACCAGACCAGCTGAATTTCTACAACACCTTTTCCGTTTCACAGAATTATTTCTTTCTGAGGACAAATAGCAGATGTTGATGAATTTCTACCTCACTGAATATCCACTCCCAGCTTCCCATCTATCTCACAGCATGAGTTTATCAGGCACTGGCACTTTATTGTAGGGAGCCTAGCACTATAGTCAGTCCTCCTTGATACCTGTGAAAACTGTCTCTGTTACATTTACAGGCCTATTAATTTTGGTGCAATGTCAAACTGCAATTCTAAATAATTTGGGGGTAGTAAATGATAATGTTTTCTGATAAGTGAAATGCAAAAATATAAAAATGGGAACATTTAATCTTCTGGATTAGTGATCTAAATGTAATGTTGAAAAAACACTTTGTTCTCGTCTCCATTTCCTTAAATATAAAATCATAATATATACCACTTGTACAATGTTATTCCTGCAGACATGGTTGGTTTTTATGATGTGCTTTCATCTATGCCACAGCTAAGTGAAACTACATCTAATGAAAGTCCAGAGATGTATAATGTTACTGGCATCTTTGAGTGAATGATGGATCTTATTGAATATATCACTTGTGTGATTTTGAAAAGATCTAAAGATAGAAACACAATGTTCACTAAGATACGGCAGTACTTTCAACAACAGATAACTCCAATTGTATAGTCAGGGGACCTGACCAGTGTGAAATTAATACAGTTTTGAAACATTCAAAACCATGCTTCATTAGTTTTATGAAATTGAAGACTGACTATCAATTTCCCAAGGTTCATTGTGAATTTTAAGCTCTATTTTAAAAAAAGAAAACAAACAACATTTCAAAATAACTAAAGAAGAGAAAGATTTTCTATGTTCCTTTTCAAGTATTACATTACAAGATGCCCTCTTCCAAGACCTCCAATAATTTTCTGGTGTACGCATTCCTTTTTGTGAAACAGTCAGATAATTGGTTACCTGCATCACCCCATTTAACCTCAGGAGATTACTTTTCTGTTTTTTCCAACATTTGTTTCACACGAGCAAGATCAATCCTTCATCTTTGTTCACTTACACTTTTTATGGTCTGTATCTTATTCCACCATGAGTGATTATCTAGGTAAAGTTCAAAATGTTTCCAGTACATCTACTGTATAGGATTTCTAAAATATTTGCCAAATTTAATCCCATATCTACAGCTACCACAAAAGCAAGTGCTTCTGCAGATAATTTTACCATGCTTTTGAAAATTTTGTTAGCTTTCCAGGATAAAGAGCAACATTTTCCCACTTTCTCAAAACAAACTTATAATCAAACCAATTGCACTTGGATGCCCATCAGGAAGATTAGCATGAGAAGCATAATTTAAAAAAGAACTAATCAATGTCCAGAGGATAGAAACATTAGTTTGCATTTCTCTTTAATTTTTAGAATGTTTTATTTGACTGTTAAAAATCTGAAACTTGGAGGTGTTTCATCATCGCACAAAAGTAGTAACTAGTCTTGTCTGAGTGCATAACCAAATTAATTGATCAATCAAGCTTCACCACTGTTTATTTACATGTGATATCATCTTTCTGCAATGACCTAGCAGGACTAACTGAGATAGGAATAACACTCTCTAAATACCATTGCTGATGGAAAGTTACTCTAGACCTATTTGGTTTAATATCTAAACAAATATCTTTAAAGCTCCTGAAGCTTTACTTCCAATTTTAAATTTTACTTTCATCTTATTAGAAACATATTTGTGAAATTGCATAGTAGTACTCCATAAGAAAATATCAACTTACAGTCTGAAGATGACAGAAGGTTTCCCTGTTCCATACTAATAAAACATTGCAGGATCTGCTTTTACTTGAACATGGTCTCATTTTAGCAAAATGGATCTCTCTGAAAAATGCCACAACCTAAAGACCATAAGTGCATTTAGTAAGATTCCATAGTTTTCCATCTGCCTTACTTGCCTCTTTATTCAGTTTCACAAGGACATGGAAAAGACTGGAGAAAGCTATTGCACAGAGGAATTTGGGAGACCTTGAGCATGAATCACAAAACCTAGCATCCCATTCAGCAGGTAATAGGAAGGGCAAATGGACTGTTGCCCTTTATTCTAAAGGAAATGCAGTATAAAATAGGGAGGTGCTTTCTAAGAAAAAAAATACAAGGCATTAGTCAGACCACACCTGCGAGCACTGAATTGTTTTGGGCCCCATATCTAAAGAAAGGTATAGGCAGTGGGGGCAGTCCAGAGCAGGTTCACACGGTTGATCTTGGGCATGGAAGGAATTTTATCCGAGGAGATATTGAGTAGGTTGGGCTTGTACTCTTTAGGATTTAGAAATATGAGAGGCGACCTTATTAAACTATACAGGCTTCTTAGTGGACTTGATAGAGCAGATGTGGAGAGGCTGTTTTCCCTTTGAGTGGCACAGCTGCCTCAGAGCACCAGGAACCCAGGTTTGATTCCAGCTTTGGGTGATTGTCTGTGTGAAGTTTGCATGTTCTCCCTGTGTCTGTGTTGGTTCCCTCCAAGTACTCCAGTTTCAAAGAAGTGCAGGTTAGGTAGATTGGTCATGGTAAATTGCCCTGCAGTGTCCAAAGATGTACAGGCTAGGTGGATTAGCCATGGAAAACAAACAGTTACAGGGATAGCGTGGGGCAGATGGGTCTAAAGTGGGCTGCTGTTTGGAGGATCAGTGCAGACTTGCAGAATGAATGATCCCTTTCTGTACTGTAGGGATTCTTTGAGTGGGAGGGTCAAGGACCACAGGGCAGAGTAAGCAGCTACCCATTTAACACAGAGGCATTTCTCTTCTCAGAGAGTTGTGAACCTTTGGAATTCTTTACCACAAAGGGCTGTCAAGGCTGGGCCATTAAGTATATTCAAGGTTGAGATAGACAGATTCTTAATCAGTAAGGGAACCAAGAGTTAAGAGGAAAAGGCAGGAAAATGGAGTTGAGGATTATCAGATCAGCCGTGATCTCACTGAATGGCATAGCAAACATGATGGGCTGAATGGCCTATTTCTGCTCCTATTTTTTTGTGGCCTGATCAATTTTGTTGTAAATTTCAACTATAAAATATAATAAAACTGTATACATCCAATGGGTTTTCAGCTCAAAAATACTTTGCTTCTGATTTTACTTCTATTACAAAGCAACAAAGCCAAGGACATAGATTGTTTCCTCTTTGGTAGGGATGCAAGCTTAGTCCACATACGTATTTAATTCTTCCACTTGTCATAATTCAGACTCTGACAATACGGCAGCTAATCATACCTTGACCATTTATACTTGCTGTCACACATTCTTCACAAAATCTGCTTGGATTAGAAAATTCTGAATTAAAAAAGAATAGTTCACAATTTATGCCTTTAGACAAATAGCCTCAACTATCATGTTAAGCTTCCTGAACCCAGTTTGAGAAGGAGGAGACCAGAAGTCAGTCTTTTTCCAATTTTATTCACAAATGGAGACTTTATAAATGTACAATTCCTAAATCTACAACTCACCACCAGTGTCAATAATGTATCTTTATATCTGTATGTGTAATTATCCAATAAATACTCTGCAATCGTAAACATTTAATTACAATTTATACAATTAACACATTGCAGTAACATTTTCTCCATGAGAAAAAAGCATGTTTACTTTGTTTCTCATACTTTCACTAACCATTTAACTTTACTAGAGAGCTGTTATTATATTTAGACCCCTATTGTTACCTCGCCCAATATAAAAAATACCAACAATGAAGGTACACTGACCTAGAGATGCTGCAAAACACATTACCCAACACCATTAGAGACAATCTGGATGTCTTTTGTAAAATGATTGGAAGGTTGATAAAGTAAACCAGAAAATATTGATTGTATAATGGGTGAACGACCATGAATATCACTGAAGTAAAAAAAGTGAATGACTTAAAAGTACTGAACAAGTTTTAAAATATTACAACGTGCCCCTTTTTCAATTAGAAAAATAATTCTTTAATACTTTGGAAGTGAATTTCTTGTCCTATCTCCTGCCGTACACGCTTTATACCCTTTCTCCAGGATTTTAGCAGTTTTCACAATGAAGTTGTGGCCAGTGTGCAGGAGAATCTTTGCAGAAATTCACCCCATTCTGTCCATTATGCTGAGGCTTTAGACCTCTATTTATAAACACTAGTCCAAGTTTGACATGCTTGAAAGTTGATTTCTATGTTTTTTTTTAATTAGGTGCAGTTAGCGGAAGTTTGACTTGCAGATTATAAAAGATGGCTTTCTGTCTGAACTGAAGTTTACTGGATGCAGTCTCCATGTTGTTAGTGGTCTTTGTTACACCACAACCTGAAATTTACACTTACAATGTTGGATTGCACCTAAAAACAATGCCATTTGGAATATGAAAGCAATATCTGACAAGTTGGCATATTTGTAAATTGACCCAAATAAACAGGACTCAAGAATCATCGGTCTCAGGCTCTTCCACCAATGGATCACATTTCCTGATACATCAGCCAGCATCAGCTTTCTCCTTCCTCTCCACCTAAAATTCCTTTCTCTTATGTCACCTTGTAAACACTCTTCTAAATTACTGTCTAATGTTTCTCTGAGTTGGTATTGTATTTGTGTGACGAACTGAGTGATTGACGCATGAACTCAACTGGTAGAAGCAGAGGACCTGGGCTGGTCTTCTTCCTCTTCTAGCTCTTTGTCCTGTACATGTAGAGGAGAAAAAATTCGACTAGACTGCTGATAGCAGTATTCACATTTGACTTTCAAAGATCGGAATGACAGGAAGATTAGCTGATGAGATGCCATGGTGTCGATGAGATGACAGTGGTAGAATCAGTTTAGGAGTCTTGTGGTGCAATGTACTGTCCCTGCCTTTGAGCCAAAAGTCCAGATTCAAGTGCCATCTGACCCAAAATTAATTAATTAAATGCTTGAACAGTGTGATTTAAATAAAATGACAGGAGGTGAGAACAAATAGCATATGTGCAGATGGCTGCTCCCTTGTTGATCCCGTCTCAGATATCCCTCTCACTAGTCTTCATTGGAGTTCGAAAGCTTCTTCCCTGTACAGCATGAAAAGGAGAAAGCTGAAACAAGTATCTCACTTGAGTGCTTAATTCCTTATGTCAACCAACATTTCAATTCAGTAAACAGTTCGAGTTGTACGCCAATAGGCACCCTGTTATGAAAATGATATTTTGGGAAGTCAGCCATGCAGCGTAAATCCCACGATAAAAGAAATAACTCTGGATACTGAAAATCTGAAACAAAAAGAGAAATTGCTGGGAAAACTCAGCAGGTCTGGCAGCATCTCTGGAGAAAAATCAGAGTTAGCACTTCTTCAGAAGGGTCACCGGACCTGAACCATTAACTCTGTTTTCCTCCACAGATGCTGCTAGACCTGCTAAGTTGTTGTAGCACAGATCTTATAATAGTTTTATATGCATAGACACTTTGAAATAGCTAGCATTGTTTATTTTAATTAAAATTAACTATTATTTTGGACAGTTTTGTGACAACTTTGTCAGTTCCCAGTGTTATCAGACTTATGAACGGACCTCTCATATATTAGAGTTGATCTTTCCCTGCACCTCCTCTGTAGCTGTAACACTCTTCTGCATTCTGTTCGATTATCCTGATGTACTTACGATTTAAAAGCCAAAAGAACTGCAGATGCTGTAAATCAGGAACAAAAACAAAGTTGCTGGAAAAGCTCAGCAGGTCTGGCAGCATCTGTGGAGGAGAAAACAGAGTTAATGTTTCGGGTCCGGTGACCCTTCCTCAGAACTGATGGTGGCTGGGAAAACGTCAGTTTATTTGCAGAAAATAGGGAGGTGGGTGGGGTAGGGAGTAAACGATAAGATAGAGCCCAAAGAGACACACCCCCTGTTGTTAGTCACTAACAGTCCCCATTAACAACTATTCACCCTCCCAGCCTGATCGTTAGCAACTCCTTTGTCTGTCCAACTGTCTTTCTGTCTCTTTGGGCTCTATCCTATCGTTTACTCCCTACCCCACCCACCTCCCTATTTTCTGCATATAAACTGACGTTTTCCCAGCCACCATCAGTTCTGAGGAAGGGTCACCGGACCCAAAACGTTAACTCTGTTTTCTCCTCCACAGGTGCTGCCAGACCTGCTGAGCTTTTCCAGCAACTTTGTTTTTGTGCTTATGATTTGTCTGGTTAGCATGCAAAACAATACCTTTCACAGTATCTTGGTACATGTGACAATAATATCAAACTCTCAATACTTTTAAGCACTTCTTATGCACCAATATGCTTTTTTTACAATCCCAAAGGGTTCTTTGTTTCGACTGAAGAATCATGACAGTGTGGAAGCTTGCCATTCAGCCCATCGAGTCCACACTGACCCTCCACAGAGCATCCCACTCAGATCCACCCCCTACCCTACCCCAGTAACCTTGCATTTAGCATAGCTACTCCACCTAGACACCACAGCTTTGGATTGTGGGAGGAAACCAGAACACCCAGAGGAAACCCAAGCAGACATTGGGAGAATGTGCAAACTCCATGCAGACAATCACCTGAGGCTGGAATCCAACCCGGGTCCCTGGTGCTGTGAGGCAGCAGTGCTAACCACTGAGCCACCGTGATGCCCATTGTGGCTAAGGATGCCCTAGGACAGATTCAAAGGGGTACTTTAACTCTCCAAAACAGAAGAAATAAAAAACATTCTTCCAGCTCTCACCCTTCATACTCCCTTAGCCTCACTCAACCAATGCAACCTTGTATTTTTAAGGTGAGAGGAGAAAGATTTAAAAAAAGATATGAGGAGCATTTCTTTTTACACAGAGAGTGGGCCAAGTGCAGGCAGGTGGGACTAGTTTAGTTTGGGATTGTTGTCGGCGTGGACTGATTGGACTACATGGTCTGTTTCCATGCTGTATGAGAGTCAAAAATCTCTACCCTTCTCCATGATCACTCACATACCTATGCCAACTTAATACCGATATCCACCCACCACCTTTTCCCCTTGACCTACTATATCAACTCATTGAGTATCCACAAGTACCCATATACATAGCAGAAAAATAGTTATATTACTTATATTGCTATATTGTAGACTGCACTCTATTGAGAAAAGCACTTTCACTCATACATATATATTTTGACAGTTCTTGACAGGTTTTGAAAGGTTGAACAGTTCCAAGGGGTTTACATGTCTTTTACACATAATCTTTTCCCAAGTAACAGTTCCAAAAGGCTTTTGATTGCTTCCCAAAGGATCCCTGATGCTCATCCACGAATGACCTTTGACTCTCAATTTCAAGGTATGCTGCGATGATATCCACAGGGATACGTGATCTCTCCGAAAGATATCCTGCTGTTACACTGTAAATTTCCATATGCTGGTTTCCAGACAGTAGGGACTCCAAACTCACATCTCTGTGGAAGCAGCTTGTTATTCAAGTGGCCAGCTCCCTCTGGGATCTGCACACATGTGGCAAATGGGACTAGATTAATTCAGGATATGTGGTCAGCTCGGATGAGTTGGATTGAAGGGTCTGTTTCCATGCTGTACAGCTCCATGACCCTATGTGTGAAGATTGAATTAACTCCACTCCCATTCTCGAAGTAATGGGAAATGCCAGGTTTGGATGGGGGGCTAATTCTGCTCTCCATCGCAGTGAAAATTAGGGCCAAAGTGTCCAATAAGTTTTTCATTTTCTGAGTTTTAGTATTTACCTTCTGGTTCTGGAGTTTTACAACTATCATAAATATCTTATTAATATTCAATTAATCAATTGCCTTGAAAAAACAATCTGAATCTTTTACTCTTCAAAGAAAGAAATCCCATATTTCCCTGATTAAAAACAAAGTGCTCGAAAAACTCAGCAGTCCTGGCATTATCTGTACAGAGAGAAAGAGATTTCTTACATCTTATAAAATTTTCCTGGCCTTTTTAAGTATCAAATGCTTCCTGTTTTCAATGCTAAAAATTGATCTGTGTTTTACTTTGATTCCAGAACGATAATTTCCTCACTGAAGAATGAAAACATTTAATAAACCCCGATCTCTCTCATTTGAGCCGAATGGTAATTACTCATTACTACCCTTCATAGTCAGACATTTCCTACATAATTCAATTTCAACTCTATTTGTTCTGTTTAAACAAGAGAGAATATAGAACATAGAACAGTACAGCACAGTACAGGCCCTTCGGCCCACGATGTTGTGCTGACCTATTATCCTACTAAGATCAAACTACCCTGCATACCCTACATTTTACTATCATCCATGTGCCTATCCAAGAGTCGCTTAAAAGTCTCTAAAGTATCTGACTCCACTACCACTGCTGGCAGTGCATTCCACATGCCCACCCCTCTCTGTATAAAGAACCTACGTCTGACATCTCCCCTATACCTTCCTCCAATCACCTTAAAATTATGCTCCCTCGTAATAGTCATTTCCACCCTGGAAAAAAGTCTTTGACTATCTATTCTATCTATGTCTCTCATCATCTTGTTCATAAATATACTGAACTAGAGAAAAATACTTTTGTGATTTTGTAAATATGCACTGAGAACAGTTTGATTTAGTGTGTAATGATGTTCTATTTAGAGTTTTCTCAGACTCAACTGTTTTTACTCTCTATCATTCTTGAGTTCTTTCACTTGTCTACCTATGGGGAAGCAATGGCCTAGTGGGATTATTGCTGGAATATTAATCCAGAAACTCAGCTAATTTTCTGGGCACTTGGGTTTGAATCCCATAATGGCAAATGGTGAGGATTTGAATTCAATAGAATATCTAGAATTAAGAATTGGCAACAGTTAAAACAACCCTGTAAAGCCCTTCTTTTTAACGTCTGGGGGCTAATGACAAAACTGACAGAGCTATCTCACAAACTAGTCAAACAACATAGTCATACTCATGGAATCATACCTTACAGGAAATGTCCCAGCTACGACCACCCACTGGCACAACAGACCCAGTGGTATGCAGTCAGAAGGAGTTGCCTTGGGAGCACCCAACATTGACTCTGGACCTTACTAAGTCTCAGTTTCAGGATAAACATGGGCAAGGAATGAATGGAGGTTTGAATCCTAGCATGGCAGATGATGAAATTTGAATACAATGAAAGATATCTGGAATTAAGAATCTACTGATGACCAGGAAATCATGGTCGATTGTCAGAAACACCCACCTGGTTCACTAATGTCCTTTAGAGAAGGAAATCTGCCATCTTCACCTGGTCTGGCCTACATGTGATTCCAAACCCACAGTAATGTGGTTGACTCTCAATTGCCCACTGAAATAGCCTAACAAGCCACTCAGTTGTATCAACTGCTACGAAGTCTCAACAAAAACAGATAACCTGGCATTGACCTAGGCACCGGAAAGGACAACAGCAGAAACAGCCCTGTCGATCGTGGAAAGTTCTCCTCACTAACATCTGTGAGCTAGTGCCAAAATTGGGAGAGCTGTCTCACAGACTTGTCAAGCAACAGCCAACATAGTCGTACTCACAGAATCATACCTTACAGACAATTTCCCAGACACCACCATCACCATCCCTGGATATGTCCTGTCCCACCAGCAGGACAGACCCAGCAGAGGGGATGACACAGTGGTATACAGTTGGGAGGGAGATGGTCTGGGAGTTCTCAACATCAACTCCGGACCCTATGAAGTTTCATTGTTATTGGTTAAACCTCCTGCTGATTACCACATACCGTCCTCCCTCAGCTGATGAATCAGTACTCCTCCATGTTGAAAAACAATTGGAGGAAGCATTGAAGATGGCAAGGGCACAAAATGTTCTCTGGGTGGGAGATTTCAATGTCCGCCACCAAGAGTGGCTCGGCAGCAGTACTACTGATCGAGCTGGTTGAGTCCTAAAGGACACAGCTGCAAGATTGGGTCTGTAGCAGGTGGTGACGAACCAACAAGAGGGAAAAACATACTTGACCTTATCCTTTCCACTCTGCCACTGCAGATGCAGCTCAGTAAGAGTGACCACTGCAAAGTTCTTGTGGAAATTAAGTCCTGTCTTCACATTGAGAACACCCTCCATTGTGTTGTGTGGCACCATCACTGTGCTAAATGGGCCAGACTTTGAAAACATTTAGCAACTCAAGACTCGGGACTAGGCATCTATAAACAGCAGCAGAATTGTATTCTGGCACAATCTGCAACCTTATGGCTTGGCATATCCCCCACTCAACCATTACCATCAAGCCAAGGGATCAACCCTGGCTCAATGGAGAGTATAAGAGGGCATGCCAGGAGCAGCACCAGGTATACCTAAAAATGAGGTCTCAACGTGGTGAAGGACTACTTGCACGGCCAACAGCGTAAGCAGCAAGTGGTAGGCAGAGCTAAGTGATCCCACAACAATGGATCAGATCTAAGCTCTGCAGTCCTGCCACATCCAGTCGTGAATGGTGGTGAACAATTAAAAAACTCACTGGAGGAGGAGGCTCCACAAATATCCCCATCTTCAGTGCAAAGGATAAGGCTGAAGCACTTGCAACAATCTTCAGCCAGAAGTGTCGAGTGGATGATCCATCTCGGCCTCCTCCAAAGTCTCCAGCATTACAGATACCTGTCTTCAGCCAATTTGATTCACTCTACTTAATATCAAGAAATGGTTTGAGGAAGTGGATACTACAAAGGTTATGGGCCCTGACTATGTTCCGGCAATAGTACTGAAGACTTCTCTTCCAGAACTTGCTGATCCACTAGCCAAGCTGTTCCAGTACAGTTACAACACTGGCATCTTCCCGCCAATGATGAAAATTTCCCAGGTATGTACTGTACACAAAAAGAAGTACAAACCCAACGTAGCTAATTATCATCCTCTCAGTCCACTCTTGATAATCAGTAAAGTGCTGGAAGGTGTCACCAACAGTGCTATCAAGCAACACCTGCTCAGCAATGACCTGCTCAGTGATGCCCAGTTTGGGTTCTTGCCAGAGCTGCTCAGCTCCTGACCTCAATACAACCTTAGTTCAAACATGGACAAAGGAGCTGAATTCCAGAGGTGCGATGAGTGTGACAGCCCTTGACATCCACATCACATTCGACTGGGTGTGGCTTCAAGGAGCCCTAGCAAAATTGGAGTTATAAAATGGAGGTTGACTGCCTCCCTCTGAGTAATAAAACCGAAACACCCAAACAGGAGCACCTCGCCTATAATCTGTAAAAAGAGTGGGAGAAGTGGTGTGACCTGCCTTTCAGCAACTTACAGTGGTTAAATAAAATAAATCCCTGACAATCATTTTACAATCAACAAGTAACTATTTATTTATCTAACACTAACAGTGAACAAATTAACTAAACTATTAACAAACCAAATACACCCCTTTCTAATGACTAACTATTCCCGAAAAAAACAAGATTCAAATGGTATGCTGTTCCAATAAATACAAATCTCACTTATATAAAATAAATTTAAAAAATTAGTCTCAAAACTACAGACAAGTTACTTGTCTTGCGGAATGTTCTGTGCCTTCTCCGTCGATTCTTCTGTCAGGAATGTTAACTAGTTGTGCTGTTGGTACCTTTGATTTTTAGATGGTGCTTTTTCTAAGACTTAAGAGGAGACTGTGAGGGTGCACGATCCTTTCCTGAGAGCTGAGAGCTGGTAACCCTGGCAGACAGCAGTTAGTTCTCCTGTCTTTGTCCAACTGCCCTCTCTTTTTATATCTTTGATGACATATTAATTTCTTACAATAGGATTGGTCCTATGTTGTCAAAACCATCAGATTTAAATTTAATTGGTTTTTGGTATCTTAAGTGCCTGGTTCAAATTGATTGGCTAAATGCAAAACCTGTTGTCTTGGTAACAAAACAAAACTGCTGCTTGGCCCGTTAGCTGCGCAGCCTTTTGATACAAATGTTTCAATTCAGCTGCTCTCAATGTACTTTCACACTTTCAAGCTGCTCACAGGCATTTTATTTAAATCTCTAAGCATAGAAAAAGTATATCATTTTTTAAAGGGACCACACACTGCTTTCCCCCTAGCATTTTACAAACACCAAATTCTAACTTCCTGCCTCTCAATCCACAAGTACTCTACCCAACTTTGCAACAATTAAATCAATGGGCATCAGGAGGGCAAAGTCTCTGGTGGTTGGAATCATACTTGGCACATAGGAAGATGGTCGTGTTGGTTGGAGGTCTGTCATCTCAGCTCCAGGACATCTCTGCAGAAGTTCCTCAGGGTAATGTCCCAGACCCAACCATCTTCAGCTGCTTCATCCATGACCTTCCCTCTATCATAAGGTCACGCATGGGGATGTTCACTGATGACTGCACAGTGTTCAGCACTATTCATGACTCCTCAGATACTGAATGCAAAAAGATCTGGACAATATCAATCTTGGACTGACATAACATTAATGCCACACAAATCCTAGGCAATGACCATTTCTCATGAGAGATAATCTAACCACCACTCCTTGACATTCAATAGTGCTCCCATCACTGAATCCCCCACTATCAAAATCCTTGGGGTTACCATTGACCAGCAACTCTGCTGGACTTGATTGACTGATTGATTTATGGTCACGTGTACTGAAGTACAGTGAAAAGCTTTGTTTATGAGCAGTACAGACAGATCGTAGCAAGCAAGGATATACAGATCAAAATGAATTTAAGACAGAGGTACAGGTTACATTGCACAGGGCATGCACTAGATGAGATCAGGTTAGCAAGATCAATTATTATTTGAGGCTTGAGAGTCCATTCATCAGTCTAATAATGGCCAGGAAGAAGCTGTTCCTGAACCTGCTTGTGCATGTGTTCAGGCTTTTGTATCCTCTGCCTGACAGAAGAGGTTGTAGGAGATCATTACCAGGGTGTGATGGGTCTTTGATGACGTTGGCTGCCTTTCCATGGCAGTGGGCCATGTAAATAGAGTCCATGGATGGAAGGTTGGCTTCTGTGATGGTTTGGGCTGTGTGCACCACCTTCTGTAGTTTCTTACCGTCCTGGGCAGAGCAGTTGCTGTACCAGACCGTTATGTACCCAGACAGTATGCTTTCAGTGATGCATCTGTAGCAGTTGGTGAGAGTCCTTATGGACATGCCAAGTTTCCTGAATCACCTGACGAAGGAAAGGAGTTGTCGTACCTTGTTGACCATTGCATCTACATGGGAAGTCCGGGACAGGTTGTTGGTTATCATCATTCTGAGGAACTTGGCGCTCTTCACCCTCTCAACCTCAGTTCCATTGATATAGATGGGGACACATAAACACACTAGCTACAAGAGCAGGTCAGAGGCTAGGAATACTGCAGTGAGTAACTCACTTCCTGACTCCCCAGAGCCTGTTCATAATTTACAAGGCATAAGTGAGGAGTGTGATGGAACATTCCCCACTTGCCTGGATGAGTGCTGCTCCAACAACACTCAAGCAGCTTGACACCATCCAGGACAAAGCAGCCCGCTTGATTGGCATCACATCCACAAGTATCCACTCGCTCCGCCACTGACATTCAGTAGAAGCAGTGTGCATCATCTACAAGACACACTGCAGAAATTCAAGAAAGATCCTTAGACAGCACCTTCCAAACCCTGACCACTTCCATTGAGAAGGACAAGGGTAGCAGATACATGGAAGCACCACAACCTGGAATTTTCCCTCCAAGCCATACATCATCCTGATTTGGAAATATACAATCTTTCCTTCACTATGGCTGGGTCAATATCCTGGAACTCCCTCCCTAAGGGCGTTGCGGTGGACTGCAGTGGTTCAAGTTAGCCACTTACCACCGTCAAAGATCAGAATAAACCCTCTTCAAATATATCAAGGAGATAGCTTAGACTCTAACTTCTTTTAATTTAATGCTAAGTGTAAGGTGCCATGTTCCAGATGTAATTTGATTGGTTACACTATTGGGCTTTAAGCAATACACATTTTATTCTTAACCTACAGTTAATATACAAACTAAAGAATGAAGAATTGGTATAACTTTAACACTATTGGAAAACTTTAACAAAATAGATTATTCAACTACTGCACAGCAACAATTCCAATATAGTAACAACGCATGAACACATTCTTGGCAAAGGCAATGTCAGTAAGATAGATTGTCTCACATGCAGTTCTGGCAGCAGAGACAGAACCCAAGCTTTTGGTTGCAAGAGAGAGCGAAAGAGCGAGACAGCAAGAGAGACCACTTCCACAGCTAACTATAAAACCCCAACAAATGCTGAAAGCTAAACTAACATCCTAGTTGTGTGGGAACCTGACTCCATCCATTCATGCTGCTTCTATTGTTCCAACTTTAAACAAAAACTCTGAGGCCTCATGAGCTGTTTACTTCATTGGCTTGGAAGAGACAGATTGATACCAATGGCTCAAAATCTCTCTTCAAAAACAAAGACAAAGTACATCTCCCAAAGCCATAGTATCATCACACCATCACCTTCTCAAGGGCAACTAGGGGCAGGCAATAAATTCTGGTCAGCCAGCAACACCCACATTCCACAAGTGAATTTAAAAATAAGCAAGATTTGTACTTATATAGCCTATTTCTAGACATTTAAACACCTTAAAAAGTACAACTACTGTCGCAATGTTGGACAATCGATATCAATTTGGAGCCATCATGGTCCCATAATCAGTAATATTCTAATCATCAGATATATCTATTTGTGTGACAAATATTTGACAGGGCAGAACTTCCTCAAAATTATACCATAGGATGTTTATCTTTCATCCAAGGCAGCAGACAGGGCTTTGGTGTAACACCTCGATGAAAAGATGGCACCTCTTACAGAGTAGCACTCCCTCTGTCCTGCACTTAATGTCAGCCCGTATTATATGCTCAAATCCCTGGAGATGGAGTGCTGACTCTGAGGCAAGATTGCTACAATTTAGCAACAGCTGACAGTATACTCCGAGCCTTACTTTTCTTTCCCATATATTATCCGCATTCCCAACATTTAAGACCTCACAAAAGTGGTGCATTCACTTCAAACAAAGTGCTATTATGATTCTTTGAGAAAACATCTTCAAACTATCTAATATTATCAGTAGGTCGCAAGGCTACATTCATAGTTCCCATAGGCATTGGTATTTTGTAGGTAAGTGCTTCTCTGAAATTCCTAACCTACATAATTTTATGGAACAGAAATCCATGAACCATGACTATCCATGTGGGGAGACAGAAAGTGTTGTTGGGATTAAGAGATGTTAATTTATTTCACATGAATTTTTTTTAGTTATTTCACATTAATTGGTTGAATTGCTGAATGTGTGTCAGATGCAAACAGAGGAAAACCATCCATGGTCAAATAAACATTTGGTGACACATACAGTGACAGCTAATTATTGCGTAAGTGGGTCAGTCAACAGATAGAGTTCTGAATAATTATCAAGTGGGACAATGATTTCAAAACCTGCAGAGAACAAGAAAAAAAATTAATGGTAACTCAAAACAGACTCTTAAAGAATTCCATCTCTACTGTTTGGAGACAGTAAGGACTGCAGATACCGGAAGCCATATATGTGAAGCTGGAAAAGCACAGCATGTGAGACAGCAACTGAGGAGCAGGGAAGTCAACGTTTTGGGCCGAAACTCTTTGTCAGGTCTAGGGAGGGAGGGGTGTGGGGCTGGGGGAAAAGGTCAGTGGGATGTTGATAGGTGGATGCAGGTAGGGGTTATTGTGATTGGTCAGTGGGACGGGTGGAATGGATAGGTGAGTAGAAAGATGGATAGGTTAGGTGGGATCAGGGAGGCTAGGAGGAGGGGGAGGGCTGGCCATGGGATAATGCTGAGGGTGGAGGGATTTTGAAGCTGGTGAAATCAATATTGAGGCCACTGGGCTGTGAGTACTCCCTATCCTGCATTTGGGAATTAAGTTTAACAGACTAATTGAAGGATTTAGCCGCTGGCCTTGTTTAAATTGAGTGTCTTCAGTTATGCTATCTAGGTGGGTGGTTCAATACAGAGTATTGATTACAACAACACATTAGTTACAAATTAAACAAAAATTATTTTGGTATATTACATGTTTTATTAAAGAGTTTATTTATAAATTCTTACCAGCAGAATGAAATCTAAATATTCAGACCAGCAAAGTAATCACAAGCATAAAAACATTCCAAGTTATTTAAACAAAGGCAAAAAATGCAATTTAAACTTGCATTCATACTCAACAGTGATTTAGACTTCTAACAAGCCACTGACAAAATGTAATCTGTACAATTAATACAGACTGGTTTAATTTTTTTGTGAAATGAATTACTTCAAACTTAAATAAATTACTGAAACGTAACACAAGTAAGTTTTTCAAAAGAAAACTTAAGTGTGAGGTTTTCTATTGTTGTGCTAACTGTAGTATTTTTTGATAGCTAAAAGGTAAAGTCTAGCTGACCATAGGGATGCTTTCTTATGAGATAGAGATGACTGGTGACGGTTTAACCTGAGGGTCACCATACCTTAGGCGAGGGGAGAGGTTGAGATGGAGAGTCCTTAATGGTAAGCTCAGTCGGTACAGGAATTGAACCCATAGTTGTCAGCACAACTCTGCATTGCAAGCCATCAAGTCAACTGAACTAACTGACCCACCTCTCTATTAAATGGGCTCAATGTCAATACAATAGATTACAGTAGCATGTAAAACAGAAATTTCTTGACATTACATCAGGCAAATTAACTCAAGTTTTGAGAGCTGTGTATTTGGTGCAACTGAGCATTTAATTTTAGGTATAAGAAAAGCTGTTCTAGATGTCCCTGTGGTCCTTTAGTTTCTTTGCTGAGGATTACCTCCCCCTTCATTGCACCACTACCGAGAAGAATTTCTGGTTTGCATATCTGAAACTGTCTAAATACTTCAATTCCAACACAGATGAAAGCAATGATTTACAAATTTCTGTGCAAACCTTTTGCCCTAACACCTGGGGGAGTAGAATAAACTACCCATAGAAAAGCAGATTTTAAACAAACTTAAGAAATACTTCAAACTGATGACCTTGTCAGAAGAATCTTAAAGTGCTGGGGTTTGAATTTGAAAATTTAAACAGAAAAAAAAAAACAAAACACACCGATTGTTATATTATTGATATGTGATAATTGCTGTAAGTATATATAGTTCCTTTGTTTATTTGTTAGATATTTCTGGTAAATATTCTTTAAGCCATAAGACAAAATAAAAATGTTATTTTTTCTTATTTGAGTTTTCTGGTGGTAACCAGCCTCCTGGCTGGAAGGTATTTGCTGTACTTGTGGGTTCTGAAGATAGCTTATCCTTTCCAAAGTAAGTTGCAGAGGCATGTCCCTTGATTTGAGTTCGAATTGGCCGTGCAACAAGACCTTCCTCATATTCCTTCTCTCTCCTAATCTCCTCCTTCTGTTGTACTTCATCGGCATTTATCTTTATCATTTTCCTGTATTCTTCATTGTGTAGAATTTCCTTTGCAAATACAAAAAAAACCAATTTTTATACACAAATTTCAATATTGTTTTGGTCTATATATCCTAACGAGCAATTTACTTTGCACTGAATCAAGTTTACTAAAAGAATTAAAATCTTGGTACATGGTTACAGCAAATACATTGAAATACTGAATTGGCCAATTTATCACAGAAAGAATTTCAACATGGTTGTTCCTCTATTTTATGATATCCTTTCCTTCACAGCTCTCATTCTGATATGCTATTTTCCTTCCAATCACAATGTATTAATTTCACCATACTGCCATTCTTTTGGGACACACCATTTAGAATTAAGGGAAAGAACTGATTGCTTTTTCAAATAAGTCTGAGCCACTGGTTTATTTCAAAGAAAAAGATCTTATACAAGTCAACTGTGTTCTTATTGAAAGTTCTTCTGTTGTACCTATAGCAGTAAAAGCTATTATAGTAGATGTTGTTCTTGGTACTTTTAAAATCAACCTGGATATTTTTGCATAAATATTTGCTTGAAGAGTGCTTCATCAACTCCTTTGTTCCTTTCAGTCTCAGGTTTTCCACGCTTATTGCATCCCCACCACCTTCCTTATTTTTATAACAATGGCGTACACTGCCTTAGATCAGCAGGATATAAAAGCCTGAATATTACTGGAACTTATCTGAACTGTTAACTGTGGCTCCAGTTCTGTATCAACCCCCTCCTCGAATTAAATTGCTTAATACAGCAACACAATTCTGAAGTACATAAGACACTTCAAACACTTTCTCTCTAATGTCAAACAAAACAAAGACAAATGTAAGGTGCTGCAGGTCAAAATGTGTCTTATAAACACTGCATGAATGGTATTGAGGGTGAAGCTGAAAGAACCTTGCAGGTCTTAATAGATAACTCAGCAATTAACAAACCCAATGCAATGATGAACTTGATGGACAATATTAGCATGTAAATCAGGGGAGGTTGTGATCAAATTATACAGCTTTCTAGTTAAACTGCAGTCTTCAGTAACGAGACAAATGCTGATGCTGCAAGACAAGGAAGATAATTAAGAACTGGAGGTTCTGGAACAACATGGCTAAGTGTTTAAAGTCAAGGGTCTAACTAAGGAAAATATTATATTGAGGGAAGAGATGATTGAAAAAGAGTATTTGAAGAGTTAGGAGAACAGAAAAAAGTAAATATAGAATATAAGTAAGTTAAATTGCAAGAGATGGAATAGGGAACAGGGATTCAAAGTGGTAAAACTTGGTTACCTGGCTCAAGCATAGTTGGCAATTTCTTTTGGATAGTCCGAGACTTTTTCCCAGGCGGAAATGACTATTACGAGGGCGCATAATTTTAAAGTGATTGGAGGAAGGTATAGGGGAGACGTCAGAGGTAAGTTCTTTACACAGAGTGGTGGGCTTGTGGAATGCACTGCCGGCAGTGGTGGTGGAGTCAGATACTTTAGAGACTTTTAAGCGACTCTTGGATAGGCACATGGAGGATAGTAAAATGTAGGGTATGCAGGATAGTTTGATCTTAGTAGGATAATAGGTCGGCACAACATCGTGGGCCGAAGAGCCTGTACTGTTTTATGTTCTATAAAAGCAAATTTAGTATAATTATCAAATAGGTTATTTTTCACAAAAAAGCATGATAGCATATAGAATAAACTTGCAAACAGAATGGTGAGGCAAAAAATCTGGTATCATATGAAAAGAAACTGGACACTGCAATGTGGGGAACTTTATATCCTTTCATACTGGATCAAATAAGTTGGATCTGAAGCAGTTGATCAAATCAAGATTGAAGACTTGATATGTTGGCGGGGGCTATTGGGATTATTCCCAGTTTTGCTGAAGTTCAGTTGGAGGGAACTTTAGTTCATCAACTCTTCAGTACATGGCAACAACTGGTGGCTGAACGGAAAAGAACAATAAGACAAACAGCTTCATAATAAAGTGGTATTGCACACATTCAACAAAAGAGCTGCTGAAATGAAAACTGGAGACATATTCGAGTCCTTATGCCATCAAACGAAACCTGGTTAGTGATGGAATCAAACAATTAACGTTTCTATTAAAAGCAAAATGCGGATACTGGACATCTAAGACAAAAACAAAATGTTGGAGAAACTCAGCAGGTCTGGCAGCATCTGTGGAGAGAGAAACAATGTTTCAAGTCCAAAGTGACCTTTCTTCAGAACCAAAGAAGAGTCACGCCAATCTCCTTTCCTTTTTCCATAGCACTTCAATTTCTTCTACTTCCCATTCCCATTTCAAAGTTACAACTGAATCTGTTTTCATCACATTTTCTGGCAGGATTTACTGAAGAACAGAGCCTTACTCAATTAGTCATCTTTCAGAACCCCATTTCACTCATTGGATTAGAAGACACACAGTGTGATTAGACAAAATATGCTGAAAATGCTTAGTGATTCATATTTTTTAACAAAATGATGTATTATAAAAAGGTTCCAGTTAACATTGGACAAAGTACAAAGATGAAAGGAAAGAAAATATCATGTACTGGTCCGAATACTCAGAATTTAGGAAGAGTTTCAGAAATACTCTTTAAAGGAAGGGAATTTACTCTTTAAAGAAAGGAAGTTAAAGGGATTAAAGGAAGGAGTCAGAAGAATGGAGAATTCAAAGACAGGTATCATAGAATTGCAGGGAGTCAGAGACTGGAAAGGCAAAGGGGGAGGGGGGTGTGGTGGGCGAAGTCATTTGAGGATTATTTTGAAGCATTGTGAGACAGGAAGACAATGATTATACAGTCACCATTAGATTAACCCCTGATCCTGGATTTTACTAATTTCAAATTTCACCATTTGCTGCGGTGGGAAACAAACCCATGTCCCCAGAACATTAGACTGAGGTGCTAGATTACCAGTCCAGTGACATTACTACAACACCACCAACTCTCTAATACAGTAGCAGCAATGTGAACCATCTACATAATGTGCTGCTGAAATTCACCAAGACTTGTTAGATAGCACCTTCCAAATCCATCACCACTATCACTTAGTAGGATATGGGCAGAAGATAAATAACTGCCACCTGCTAATTTCCTTTTAAGCCACTCACCCATCGTGACTTGGAAATGTACTGCTGTTACTTCAGTGTCACTCAGTCAAAATCCTGGAATTCCCTTCTGAACAGTGCTGCAGCCTACCTACTCTAAATGGACTCCAGCACCTAAAGAAGGTAGCTGACTACCCACAGCCAGCCAGGAATGGCCCCATCTCATGAATAAATATTTTAAAAAGTGATTAACAGGTTAAATTGGATTTCAGAAAGATTACTGAAAACTGAATATTTTAAGATCATAGTTGATATACCAGAGGGACAATATCAAATGGTCCTAAATTTGAATCTATTTGTGGTCTTGTAAAAAGTATCAGCTGTAGGGAGTCAGTTAAAATGAAAAGACATTCTTCAGAAATGAAGCTGGAAAACAAATAACAGTGTATGATGTACTGCCATAACTGCAGGACTAATCTATTATATCTCAGGGTATTCCTTTGAGATCAATGTTTTAAAGCACTGCTTACTCAGAGTACATATCTCTGTTAGTGTTTTTCTGGTCTCTTAAATGTGTTATAGTAACAGCCCTAGTCCATCTATTCTAATTAGGGGAGTTATATTAACGCTAATTGTGCACAGGTGTGACAAGACAAGATTATACCTTAAGTGATATCCTGAAATGAAAATAACAAGACAAAACTACATCATGCCCATAATTTTTATTAGCAATACTCAAATTATGACAGAGAAGATCAAAAATATATTAACTTAAACTACATATTATCACAACCGAATAAAATAATATCCTTCACTATAACAATAGGATCTAGATTTCATATTGAAATGTAAATTCAGTCTCTGATTAGTACAAACTATTCAATTTCTGTGTTTGTGCTACTGCTTCTAAACTATAAAAGCGGACAGTACATAAAATTAAAAAAAAAAAGCATTTTAATTGTTGATTTATACAGTGATTGCAGCTCACTATATAGTCTTTTTTTGTTGGGTTAGACATGTTCGTTGGAATTTTACATGCTATTTAAATCAAGGGACAAACTGTGAAGTCAAATATAATAGATGGGACAATCAAAAGTTAACTCTTCAAAAAACTAAGCGTATATAAATAGGCTCAAAAAAGGAGGGTTTTATGAAAGTTCACAAATATCTCACATACGTGATTTTTGGGCCTTCTTTAAGTTGGGGATTGACTCATACAAGAACACAAGGTCCATATGTTGCTGTCAGCAACAAATAAACGTTCTATAGTACTTATACTTTCCCACAGACTTTCTGTGAGCTTTTGTATTGGAAGTTGAACAGCCTGTTTTCTTTTTCCATTTGGTTGTGTCCAGTCTAATTCCACTCTAGTGGGGTGTATATCCAGGAAGCAAAATACTTATCCTGTCAATCTCAATGATATTTTTGTCACAATGTCTTCGGGGTACATCTGACGTCTGAGTCCTGTGTAGCACCTCTTTATGAGTAATGTTGTCTCTCCATCAGATGTTCTAGATCTTAGGTAGGAAAACTGGTGGAAGGTGACCAACTTGCAACTTTGCTGTTCTCTTCCATGCCTCACGGCATTGATTGCAATTGGTACTATTATAGACTGATTGGGTTGGACATGTTAATGTTGTTGTTGCTGGAAGACTGATGCTGCTTTATGCACTCGAGTGGATGCTGATCTCTTCATCACCTTTTCTGGAGGTGCACCTAGTAGGTAAGGGAAGAAGTCAACATCCTTGATGCTCTGTCGCCTGATGGTGATGGGGAGGCCAAATTACCATTGTCTTGGTCTTCTCAGTTAAATGCACAGACCAACTGTGGCACCATTACTCTCAGACTGGTGGTCCCCTCCTGGAATGTATGTGATTTTGTGGCTAGCCAATAGGTGATATAATCTGCTGCTTGTCGAATAATTATGATACCTCAACAATATACATCATGTACTTCTTAGGTGCTTACATGGAATTAGGTTCCTAATTCAAGAAACTAAAATTGCAGAAATCTTTACATTTTTTACATTTACAGAACATAACCTTATGGTTGGGATGGATAAAAAATGACAGCTAGGTTTCTGAGACTAACTTAGCCATATCTAGATCGGAGATGTCTGTAATTACTGACATGAGACCAAAAAATAGCCCAAGATATTTAGTGTAACAGTTTTAGCATCCATGTAGACTATGCATAATGTATACTGTCACTATCCTGATCATTTTCAATTGGGACTGTCGCTTTAGTAAAGCATTAAGAATAAACTAGAAAAGCACTGAGCCAAAATGTGACCTGTACACAGCTGTTATGACCTTGTGTTCTCAGTGTGGAGTTTAAAATGCACAGGCTATGCAAAGTTTACAGCGTGGTGCTTCTGCATGGCAAAAAACATGTCTTTCAATGGGATCTCTAACCAAATTATGTGAAGATTTCTAATTCTTTAATCAGGACCTGGATGTTATCTGCCTTTAAATTGGCATTGGCATCAATGAGAGGGGCCCTGCCTGGAATGGTGGATGAAAATGGTGGCGCAGGTCTGGGAGCAGCAGGGCTGAGTAAATGACGAAGCAGAAGGCTTCCGGTGGCGGCGGCAGCAGCAATGCCAGGATGAGGCGGATGCAGCTCCAATCCAGTCTGAGGTCTCCCAGTGAATGAGGATTAGGTCCCAGCCTTAATCCCGTGGTCTAGACTCACATACTGAGCTGAGACTCCAGGTCTGCAGCTAGGCCTGGATGCCTGATGGCGGAGGTGGTGACGGCAGTAAGTTTGCTCTCCGTGCAGAATCCTGCATCACTGGTGGCAGCTGCACTGGCGAGGTTGGCCCAATGTTAACTCATGATGGTGGCAGCATTGATGGAGGCAAGATGGCGCCAGAGACCTGCGACTCTTTGTTCCAGCAGTGACGGTGTGCTGAAGCACAGTTGGAGCAGCGTAGTCAGTTTAACAGTAGGGACTCGAGGTATCGGGGTGGAGTCGTCCAGATCCATACCCATGGCTGAGCTAGAAGCGGGAGCTGTTCCAAAGGCCAACCTAACTTTGTTGAGATAAGCCTATAAGATAAACATTATTGTCTTATTTTTCTGGCTGTATATTCTGAGTGTTGGTTTATTTTCTGTGTTTTAAGAAGGCCCTGGAGAGTGGTGACACTAAACAACTTTTCACTGCATCTGTAATAAATACACATGACAATAAATCAAATCACATCAAATTTAATGTTGAAAAAAATCCTCGAATTTAACTTAGTTTTTGTTAGAAGACTGCTAAATTTTCAATACAATACTTACCAATTTCAATTGTAACGTTTGTGACAATGATGCAGGCTGACAATTAGACTTCAGAAAAATCAAATCAATTTGGTACAGAGAAATTCTCTTTTAAGAAACAACTTAGAACAAATTAATTTTTAAACAAATCAACCATTGCTTTTACACATTGTCATAGCTGAAATTCCAATTAGAGTTTTTGAGTCAGGCATTGCTTTGCTTTTAGTGAGATAGCAGTCCCGATTTGAAATGGTAATAGATTTGTACATTTACATGCTCATGTACTTGGATAGGAGTCTGAAAAGATTCAAAACATTGATATGTAATATCTCCCACAGGGAGAACTGCATCAAATCAGCAGATGGCTCCTGATAATAGTTATTTATATGCATGTAGCTGAGAGTCTGGCAGAGAATACACTTTTCTGAAATAACATCTTTCACCAAGATTCACTACTACACCTCAATATTCTTTCTACTGTATATCCAATGAAATAAATTTATTTGCCCACTTTATCATTTATTTTAGAACAGCTTTCACAGGTTTAATCACAGCAACCATAAAATAGAACATGGTCAAACTATGCGACTTGCTTGTGACTTATGTACTTTTGGAGTTAAAATGAAAGATGCAGATTCTCTGAAACAAAATTCAAGTTTTTCTTATTTTACCATTTGTGCAACTAAGTTAATCTTAATGACTGTTATTATTACTATTCATATTCATTTAAAAGGACATAAAGCATGTTTGTCCAGTATGAAGTGCAAAACATGTTCAATATTCAACTGTTTGATTAGGAAAGTATTAAATATAATTGTAAGGGGTTTCAGTCTGTAGGCAGAGCTGCCTAGCATGCTTTTGCTTGCCAATAGTAAATATCTGACAAGAACTTATTGTTTAACATACTCATTGACTATCCAGCACTGTACATATCTTCTGACTAACAAAACTTGAATTAAAATTTGTAATAGACTTGTTATTTTGGTGTGCTTTTATAAATCATATTAATTTAGTCTTTCTTTATAAAGACATCATAGCAATCAACAAATTAATTTCAACAAATTAATTTGAATAGCTGTTGTCATTGAACAGACAATGCCTTGGTCTGTTTTGTTCCTTTTTGCAAATCCAGCTTTGTTTTTAAAAGGTTTTCGCTTATTTGGGTCAGTGCCAGACTAATAATGTACTCATTTGCAATTGCATAAATCATAAAGATAGCTTATAGATGAAGTCAGTTGGTTGATGTTTGTCAGGGTTCACATGATGTAGCCATAACGTAGAAAAGCATAACCCAGCATGCACATTAAAGTTGCAGAATTTGCAATTTTCAGCATTAGTACCCCTCAAACTGTGTAGACTTTCTGGAGATACCCTTGTAATAAAATGCATTAAACGATAAAAAAGTTGAACTCATTTCTTAAGTGCATATACACACACACACACAATAGAGAGAGAGAGAGAGAGAGAGAGAGCGAGGGGTGAGGGGGGAGAGAGGGAGGATAATGAAGAATTTTGGTCAAATCTCAGCGCACACTATTAAGCATTTTTTATATATTGTTAATGGATCTCCCACGGTATGGCAGACTGAAAATGTTAAGACCTAATTATTGTTGGCATCAAATAAGGCAGCTATAAATGAGGAGCTCGTGAGCCTGAAAAGTACAGAGTGTTTCAGTGGTGATTTGTCCTGTGGCCTTTTTTTTTTAAAATATCTTGTCTACAAACAGTTGGACTTACGTCTCAATTATATAGAATTTAAAGCACAAAACAGTTTATTTGGCCCAACTGTTCTATGCCGATGTTCAGCCTCCTCCAATTTCCCACCAGCTATTTCTCTAAATACGTCCCTCAACTTCTTTTACCCTCATTTGCTTATTTAACAGTACATCTACATCTAGCTTCCCACTAAATGCATCTATAGTTTGCTCTCACTCAGGTTTTGCTAATGCCATTCTGATATAGGCATTGAAGGGGGTGCATTACAGCACACATTGATACCTCCTATGATCTTTTTGCCCCTTTGTAATGACCTAGCTAAATCTGGGGAACCACCATGTAGTGACTCAAACCATGTACCTAGATCCTAGCGTTCCAAACAGAAGGCAGGCATTACGTTTTAAGGTAAAGTAGTCCCAGCTTTTTCTCAATTTCTTTGAATATTGATTTGATTTGATTTATTATTGTCACATGTACTGAGATACAGTGAGAAGTATTGTTTTGCATACTAATCAGATAAATCATACCTTACATAAGTACATCAGGGTAACAGAACAGAATGCAGAATATAGTGTTACAGCTTCAGAGAAGGTGCAGAGAAAGATCAATTCTAATGTATGAGCAGACATTTGTAAGTCTGACAACAGTGGGGAAGAAGCTGTTCTTGAATCTGCTGATATGTGTTTTCAAAATTTTGTACCTTCTGCCTGATGGAAGAAGGTGAGAGTACAATTGGGGTGGGAGGGGTCTTTGATTATATTGGCTGCTTTCCCGAGAGAGGAAATGCAGATGGAGTTAATGGAAGGTAAGCTAGTTTTTGCGATGGACTGGGTTGCATTCACAACTTCTTGTAATTTCTTGTGGTCTTGGGCAAACCAGTTGCCATACCAAGCTGTAATGCACCCAGATAGGATGCTTTCCATGGTGCATCTATAAAAATTGATGACAGTCATTGTGGACATACTGAATTTCCTTAGCCTTCTGAGGAAGTAGAGGCGTTGATGTGCTTTCTTGACTGGATGGACCAGGATAGATTGTTGGTGATATTTATTCCTAACAACTTGATGCTCTTGATGAAAATATGGCCCTTCCGCTAATCCAAACAAAACTATGGATACGCTACGTGGACGACACCTTCGTCATTACTAAACAGACCAAACTAGAGGAAACACACAAGCTAATAAACAACACCCTGACTGGGATCAGATTCACCAGAGAGGAGGAGAAGAACAAACAGCTCCCATTCTTGGTCATCACGGTGGAACGCAAGACAAATGGGGAATTCCTAACAAAGGTACACAGGAAAGCCACACACACTGACCAACTACTGAATTTAAACAGCAACCACCTTAACACACACAAATGAAGTTGCGTGAGAACATTATTTAAACAGGCAACAACACACTGCAGCTGCACAGAACTACACCAAAAAGAAGAGTACCTCTTCCAGGTATTTAAAGACAATGGATGCCTGAAAAACTGGGTCAGAAGATGCTTATTACACGAGCGACAACAGGAAGATACTACACACCCCGACACACTCATCACGCTACCTTACATCAGGGATACAGCTGAACTGACCACAAGACTCCTATGACCACTGGGCATCAGAGTAGCACAAAAACCCACATCAACCCTACGCCGACTGCTCACCTGAACCAAAGACCCACTACCCACTATGGACAGGACCAATGTCATATATAAGATTCCCTGCAAAGACTGCGACAAACACTACATTGGAAAAACAGGAAGGAAATTAACAACAAGGGTACATGAGCATCAACTGGCAACAAAAAGACACGTCCAGTACTCACTCATCTCCATCCACATGGATAAGGAGAACCACCAATTCGATTGGGACAACACCAGGATCCTGGGAGAGGCAAAGCAGAGACAAGCACGGGAATTCCTAGAAGCCTGGTACTCCACGAAGAAAGCCATCAACAAACACCTAGAGCTCGAACCCATATACACTCCATTGCGAAGGAAAACCGAAAGTGAGGTAATCCAGCTCAACGGACACCAGAGTTTTAATAATAGGCTGCAAAACACAACAGTGCTTCATCGGAGGCTGCATTGATGATGTTACCCAGCAGGGTAATGAAACATCTGCGGAACAACGAACCAGTTCGGCGAGCCAGCCAACCACAAGATACAGTGAGCGTGAGGTACTCAGATAACTTTTACCCTTGTGGAAGCAATTAACCTTCTTCCAACATTGCTCCAGACAGTGGATACCACACTGACCCAGGTGGCAACGTCACATTAGTCTGGCATGTTCTGGTGCTGTGATCTCTCCTGGCTGTCTTGGGAAAAGAGGATGAACCGGGATGCCAATTTTCCTCTGTCAGTCATCCCCTTTGAATATGTTCACATATCGGAACGGAGAAGATCAATTCTGGACTTACAGCTTTGAAATGGTGTGCAGCTGGTGTTTAAATATAGCACCTGTTGAAGAAATGGCAGAAAGTCCTACTACCTAAGAGTACTCCTATACACCGGAGCCCATGATTGCACGGTGTCATGGAGGCATTTAATGCATACCTTAATGAGGTGAACAACATAAGTTGTCCAAAAAAATTGCTCGAGTTCACAAGGAGAAGTGCATCTGTGAAATGCCCTAAAATTGACACTTAGCCAAATTTATGGAAAATTCAGAGATTTTTCATGAAACAAAACCAGAAATTGCAGGTCTGGCAGCTTCCTTGGAGAGAAAGCAGAGTCAATATTTTGAGTCTGGCGAACCTTCTTCAGAACTGATAGTAGCTAGGAAAAGGTGGCATGTGCTGAAGGCGGGGTTTGGAGGGAGAAAAAATGAAGTGAATAGAGAGGTGGAGCCTAGAAAAGGAGAACATGAGTTAGGCAGACAAAGGGATGGATGCCAAGGAGAAAACACATTTGATATGGAGACCATATGTAGGTGAAAATGAGTTGGCTGTGCTGAAAGCAGCCCACGTCATAACAGGGTTTGGGGTGTGGGGATGGGTAAAGGACATAGAAGGAAGTGTACTGGAACGTGCTGCTCCTCCAGCTTGTGTTGAGCCTCACTACAGCACTGCAGCAGGCCCGAGACTAAGATGTTGGCCAGGGAACAGAGGGTTACAGCGAAGGTTCAGTGGGCTGATACCAGGAATGGTAGGGCTGTTCAATGAGCAGAGATTGGTTTGACTGGGCCCATATTCACTGGAGTTTAGAGGAACGAGAGGGGATCTGATTGAAACATATAAAGTTCAAACAGGGCGAGACAGATGCAGGGAGGATTTATTTCCTGGTTGAAGTGTCTGGAACAGTCTCAGGATATAGAGTAGGATATTTAGGTCTGAGATGAGAAAACATTTCCTCACTCTAGGGTGGTCAACCTGTGGAATTTGCTACCTCAGAAGGCTGTGATGGCTGGCAGTACATTTAAGAAATTTTTTTATTAGATTTTAAAAGACACCAAGCGTTATAGGCGGGAACATGGCATTGAGATAAGAGGATCATCCATGATTATACTGAATGTTAGAACAGGCTCAAAGGGCTAAATGGCATATTCCTGCTATTAGTTTCGATGTTTCTATTAACAGGGGCATAGAGTTCAAGGCACCACAATACGGGAAAGATATGAATATGTATTTCAGAGTCCACATTGGAGAGTGAATTACAAGAATGGTTTGAGAGATGGAAATCTTCAGTTGTGAACTTTGGGTTGAAGATGTGTTAGGAATGATGGAGGATTGGTCCAGTGTGTCAGATATGGATTGTTAGGACTATTCTCCCTGGAGAGAAGGTGGCTAGAGCAGAAGGCTTGTTAGAGGTTTTCAAGTGCATGAGCAGACTGAACAGTGTAGATAGGGAGAAACTGTTCCCACTTGTACAAGAAGCAAACACAAAAGGGTGTGAATTTAAAATGATTTGCAAAAGAAGCAGATTTTATTTGCGAAAGCAACTTTTTCACACAATGAAGTGTAAGGTATAGAATGCACTGCTTGAAAGTATGGTGGAAACAGATTCAATTGAGGCATTTAAGCGGGCATTAGATGATAATTTACATAAAAATAATGTCTAAAGGGTGGAAAGACCTCCTTCTGCACTATAAGACTTCTGTGATTCAGTGATAAATAGTAGTTTGAGACTAACAGTGTCTTATATACACGGTTTTTAAGCAAGGGGTAGCTTTTCTTAGTTTGATATGACCTAAATCAATACATGATATTTGTGTTTCTTGCTACACATTTTAAATTACACCTTTGTAATCATTTTAAAAGAAAGGATAATAAAATGCCTTGAAACGTACCTCTTTGGTTGGTGGGTCCTCCCTGCGCCCTCGTATCCAAGCTGATAAGAACAGAAGAAAATTAAACTTTACTAAAAGATCAAACTTACTGTAACATTTTCTTATGCCTTTTATAAAATAAATAAATGCTAAGCCAATACATGGTTAATAGTATGAAATCATTGGGAGAAGGCTGCTCAGCAATTGGGAGGCTGAGGGATGCAGATCAAACATTTGTTGAAAAATCTGTTATAAAATATTAAGGTGTACTTAAACACGACTTGTTTAAAAAAAGTATGCAAATAAGCATCAAGAGTAAATATACTAATACATGGATTTTGCACTTTCTCTCATTATCAAAGTGCACTGTAAGATTAGCTCATACAAAACAATGAAGTTTGGATGCAGTTGTGTCTTATTCTGCACAGGACTGTCCTGTTTACAACAATAAGATGAATAACAATTTAATGTTTATCTGGTCAAACAGTTGAAGAAAGGATATGACTCAATACACCGGGGTACATTGCTGCTCTACTTCAAACCATGCTGTCAAATCATTAGATTCCAGGTGAATAGACAAACAAGAAGAAAAGAACAAACAACTGCAGATGCTGAAAATCAGAAACAAAAATCAAAATAGCTGGAAAAACTCAGCTGGTCTGGCAGCATCTGTGGAGAGTAAGCAGAGTTAACGCTTTGGGTCCAGTGACCCTTCTTCAGACCTGACAAATAAGAATTTCTGCACAGATGAATACAACATGGCAGAACGAAGTAACAACTCTTTTTTTGTTGCTGTTAACTTATCACAGCAAAGACCAACGTTTCAAAAGAAAAGTTCTTAATTGACTGTAAAGTCTTCCTGGTGTCCTGAAGTTGTATGATTTTTATATTTGTAACTGTATGCTCTCATCTGTATCTGCAGGCTTTGACAATACACCTTACCAACATTAACCATTGAAGGCATATTTAAAGCTCCCCAATAGTTCTGCAGGTAACTGTATTTCCGGAGTATCCAGCCATGCAAATCAGGAAAACTTTGACAAAAAGGTTTTGCAGAGGTTTTCTTGATCTCTTGCTGCTCATGTTGATAATTAGAGGCTCAGAGAAATGTACAGACAGTTGTCTCTGAGAAATACTACCTTATATCAAGACTAGGACAGGGAACTGAGAAAAACCTGCAGTTTTTAAACTTACCCTCCCCTCCTGTACTGTGCTGACTTTGCCAATTTCAGCAAGAATGGTGACAGTGTGCAGTACTGGCAATAATAACTTTGTGTGATGAGACAAACTGAAAAGCACCATGACATCCTTTGCCTAACCATGATCCCATTCACCCTCAACAGATAGTATCTGTTTGTGGACATTCTGTGATGGCACATGAAGCTCTGAAGCAAAGTGAAACAGACTCATATTATAGCTGAACGTTCCAGTCTCCAGATCATCACAGAACAGATATCTGACTGAACATGGCTCTCTGGAAGATGTGATGTATAGGCTTTTGCAGGAATTTCCTGGGAAGTTTAAATTCTAATGGAAAATACTTTTGGACCCCAGGATCCTCCACAAAAGCCTATTCTGAAATGAATTCAGAGACTTTGGATAGTTCCACAGAACTTATCTGGATAATTACACAGGAAATGTTGGACAGAGTAAAATCTAGTCTAACACCTGGGTAACTCCAGAACAAATCCCCCTAAATCACTGGACTACCCTCTGACCTAAGCTGACTACAACCCTACCCAAATACCCTCCACAGCCGACTACTCCATCAACTACCCAAACAGCTCCTGGACCTGACTACCATTTTCCCGAAACCTCTCTCCCAATAACCCAAAATACCACTCCCACCCTACCTGATTTGACCTGACCTCCTATCCCTCCTCAATCCAACGTGACCTGATTAACAGCCACTGACCTAACTATACCTACCACCCTAACCTTCCCTGAACTATCCTCAGCCTGACTATCCTTTGCAACCCAACCTCAAAAATCCCAAAATAAAATCAGGAAGTGCTGCAGAATCTCAGCAGATCTAGCAGCATCTGTGTGGAAAGAAACAAGTAAACATTTCAACTCTGATTTAACTTCACTTTGACATGAAAGTGGGAAGAGGAAAGACTGAAAGAGGTGGTGTCCAGAGCAAAAGTGAAAGGGAATGTTAAATGTAGTAGAAGAGGAATATAGATGAAAAAATAGGTCTTCATGGTAGATGAGAATAGTATAAAATGAGCCTGTTCTCCCGAGAGCAAAACCATGCAAACAAAACACTGGGGTGGTTTGGTGGAGGTGAGAGGATGTAATCAAATGGAAGATAGTGTTCATATTCAGAAATTGTTGACCTCAATGCTAAGTTCTCAAGGTGGCAAAATGTCTAAGCAGAAAATGAGGTGTTCTTCCTTCAGCTTGTGTTGGGCCTTGATGGGACACTGCAGCCAACCTAGGACAGAAATGTTAGAATGACAGCAAGTTCAATGAAATAACAAGCAACTGGAAGGTTGGGGTCATTCTTACAGAGTGCAGGTGTTCCACAAAATGGTCACCGTGTCTGCATTTGGACTCACCAATATAGAGGCTGCATTGTGAGTGGTGAACAGAGTAGATTAAAAGTAGTACAAGTAAATCACTGCTCCACTTGGAAGGTCTGTTTGGGCTTTGGACAGTAAGGAGGGAGGAGGTAAAAGGGAAAGTGCTATACTTAGGAAAGTAGTCGAGCTGGGAAACCTAAATCTTTAACAAGTACGTGGATGAGCACTTTTGGCCAAATGCTGGAAAGTGGGATTAGTCCAGATAGGTTGGCGCAGATAGATGGGCCGAAGGTCTTCTTGTGTGCTTTATGACCCTATGACATTCTGTAATTGCATGGGAAGGTGCCACAGTAGGATGAAGTGTTAGAATGATGGAGGATTGGTCTAGTGTGTCAGGTAAGGAATGATCTCTGTGGAATGCTCATGAAGGGCGGGGGGGTTGGTGGTGGTGGAGAGGGAGGGAGGGAGGGAAGATATGTTTGGTGGTAGCATTCATTTTATTTCAGATCTCCAGCATCCTTACTACTTTGCTTTTATTTGAGTGATCTCGCGACCTAACTGATCTCATCCACCTACACCCCTACCCAAAAATTCATCTCTGGCATCTACTAACTACGCATATCCCACTACCCACTGCATCCCCATACACACCTCACCCATCCATCCACAACGCCTACCCACTTACCTCATCCAAATACTCACTCACCTACTAATCAACTAACACCTTCATTCACTTGCCTATCTGCTTGCAATCAAACTGGAGCTTTAAACTTACCATACAGAAGTACGTACGGGGCAATATGGGGGTAGGCAGTGTCCTGTCTTCTTCCAGCTCTGTTCTGTTCTGATGGATGTTGCTCAGTGTATTTTTGTGAAAATGGGTTAAGAAGAACCTAGTGGAAACACGCAGCAGTGTCAAGTCAGAGGAATTTCTGAGCGCAGTGATAATCCAATGATCACTACTAAGGCTAGTTGGAAGAACCAAGCCAAAATTTCACACCTAAAGATCAAAGCCAATAAATGACCATTCAAGCATATGCACTGTTTCAATGGCAAATGCCTCATCAGTGAACTGTAGGCCGAAATTCTGTTCTACTGTCTTCTGTTTAAGAGGTGACAAGGCGGCCAATGAGCAAAACTTAGAATTAAAATGGTTCATAGGATATAGAATGAAATGTAACCATCTGTAGTTTTTCTTTCCCCATTTATTGTCACTTTCTACTTTAAATGTTACATATGGCTTGTTATTAATTTTAAGTCTCAAGTTGGGATTTCTCAAATGTCTTCCAAATTCCAAACAGGTTATTATTCCTGAGATAGTAGGAACTGCAGATGCTGGAGAATCTGAGATAACAAGGTGTAGAGCTGGATGAACACAGCAGGCCAAGCAGCATCAGAGGAGAAGGAAAGCTGACATTTCGGGCCTAGACCCATCTTCAGAAAAAAAATGAAAAAATGAATTTTTTTCTGAAGAAGGGTCTAGGCCCGAAACGTCAGCTTTCCTGCTCCTCTGATGCTG
>NC_063332.1:64300653-64334247 GCF_021869965.1 Rhincodon typus | reverse complement strand
GGTCTAGGCCCGAAACGTCAGCTTTCCTGCTCCTCTGATGCTGCTTGACCTGCTGTGTTCATCCAGCTCTACACCAGGTTATTATTCCTCCTGTGATATGGTGAGTGACCACAGTTGCCTCTATAAAAAATCCCAGCATAATTAAAGATAAAGTTTTAGTTGCTGGGAGGGGTAGTGACAAACAGCAGCAGCTACTGGCTATATCTTGTGGTCAAAGTCATCTAAAGATGAACATCGATGGAATCCTAGAAAATGCCCTGGATTTTTTTTTAAATCAACATGGATACAGACTAATTGACCTATAAATAAAAATGATACAATGCCTGCAGTACAGTCTAGTGTGTCAAACCCAAGGGGTTGCCCTCTGCAAGTACAACCCATTTAGTCCCAGTCTCTTGCCCTTTCCCTATTGCCATATGAATGACTTCTTCAGGTGCTTGTCTCCCTTCTGAAAAAAACTCCTCAGAATCTGCCTCTGCCACCTATTCAGACTCTGCATTCAGATCATTACCATGTACTGTGCAAAAGTAATTATTCCACATATTGTCTTTTTTTTCCTATCTCTGTAAACATGTGGCATCTTGTTCTCAAGTCCGATCCCATTAGGAACAGTATTTTCTTCAGTTAATCTGTTTTTAACATTCTAGGTTCAGGCCCCATTTTTGAAAAAAATTACATTCGCTTTTGTTCGGTTTATGACATCTGATTGTGGATCACAGGGCGTTTTTAGTGTCAGCTTTGCTTCTTGTCAGCACTGTCATCTCTTAATCAGAGGATACTGGGTTCAAGATTTAACTGGAAGAAAATCTAGGCTTACAGTTTGTTGAGAGATTGGGTAGAGTACTTGTGGATTGGAAGGCAGGAAGTTAGAATTTGGTGTTTGTAAAATGCTGGGGTGGGGAGAAGCAGTGAGTGGTCCCTTTAAAAGATGATATGCCTTTTCTACGCTCAGAGATTTAAACAAAATGTCTGTGGGCAGCAGCATGTGGGTTTGCAGGTGCACAGACAGTCCTCAAATTGAAACATTTGTATCAAAACGCCGTACAGTTAGCAGGCTAAGCAGCAGTTTTTTTTTGCTACCAAGACAACAAAGTTTTGATTTTAGCCAATCAAATTGAATCAGGCACCGAGGTACCAAAAACCAATTAAATTTAAACCTTATGGTTTTGACTACAAAGGACCAATCCTATTATAAGAAATTGATATATCATCAAGGGTATATAAGAAGGCGGCAGTTGGAAAATCAGGAGAATTAACTGCCATCTGCCAGTGTTAGCAGCTTTCAGCTCTCAAGAGAGAATTGCTAGCTCTCACAGCCTTCCTCAAATTTTAGAGAAAGCACCATCTAAATCAAAGGTACCTACAGCACAACTAGTTAATATTCTTGACAGAAGAATTTGACGGAGAAGGCGTTCCTGACAGAACACTCGATACAGAAGGCACACAGCATTCCGGAAGACACGTAATCTGGCTGTAATTTCAAAAGACTAAAGTAGTTTTTCAAAAATTTTATATTAGTGGGACTTGTATTTATTACAGCAGCATACCATTAGAATCTTGTTTTATTCGGGAATAGTTAGTAGCTAGAAGGGGTGTATTTGGATTGTTGATAGTTTAGTTAATTTGTACACTGTTAGAGTTGGATAAATAAATTGTTACCTGTTGATTGTGAGTGAGTGTCAGGGATTTGTTTTATTTAACCACTAGAAGTTGCTGAGAAGCAGGTTACACCACTTTTCACACTCCTTTTCGCAGATTATAAGGCAAGGTGCTCGTTCTGGGGTATTTCGGTTTTAATTCTTGGGGGGCGTCAACTTCCACTTCACGACAAATTCAGTGGTGAGCCAGTGCTGCATAGTTCAATGTGCTGCCTTCTGAATGAAATATTAAAGGTGAAGTCTTTGACTGCCGCACCAATTCTGATTGACCTGACATGCATAATGTAATAGTATGCACTGTTTGTAATTCTTTCATGGGATGTGGGCAACGCTGGCAAGGCCAACATTTGTTGCCAATTCCTGAGAACCATTGAGCTGAGTGGCCTGCTAGGCCATTTCACAAGCCAGTTAAGACTGGATCAGGAGTCACCTGTAGGCCAGACCAGGTAAGAACAACTGGATAGGTACTTACAATATTTGGCCCTTGTTTCAAAGCACCATTACTGAAACTAGCTTTCAATTCCAGACATTTTATTATTCTATTGATTTAATTAGTTGAATTAAAATGCCACTGGCCATGATGGTGGGATTCAGACCCATGTCACAAAGGTAGTTGCTTAGGCTTCTGAACTATTAGGCTGTGAGATTATTACTATACCATTGTCTCCTGACATCTTCTAGTAATAATACAAGGCTAAGAGAAAACAAAATTTTATAAATATGAAAAAAAAACGGATTGCCATAGAAACCAATCTGGTCCCCTAACGTCCTTTAGGGAAGGAAATCTGCCATGTGTACTGGGTCTGGCCTACATATGACACCAGATACACAGTAATGAGGTTGGCTTTTGACTACCTTTTGAAGTGGCCTAGCAAGCCTTACTCAGTCAACCATGTAAAGTCCAACTTAATAACCCCTGGGGGTTTAGGCAACAATTCAGAGAGCTGTCTCACAGACGAGTCAAGCAAAAGCCTGACACAGTCACACTCCTGGTATAATACCTTACTATATCCCAGACACTACCATTACCATCCTTGGGTATGTCTTGTCCCACCAGCAGGACAGAACCAGCAGAAGTGGTGGCACTGTGGTATATAGTTGGAATGGGAACTGCAATGGGAGTCCTCAACATAACTCATGGCATCCAGAGCCATTCGCGTCATCAGGTCAAAAATGGGCAAGGAAATCTGCTGCTGATTACCACCTACCACCCTCCATCAGCTGATGAAGAGTGCTCAAAAGATTCCTAATTCCTTAATCAGGACTCGATGTTATCAGCCTTTGAATCAGTGTCAGCAAAAACAGGCCTTGTATGGAATGGTGGGCAAAGATGGTGGCATGGGCCTGGGGAGCGGCAAGGTCAAGTAAACGACAAAGGAGATGGCGTCCAGTGGTGGCGGCAGCAACGCCAGGAAGAGGCGGATGTGGCTCCACCCCAGCCTGAGGTCTCTTGGAGCTGATCCGGGCTTAATCCCCTGGTCTAGGCTCACTGGCTGAGCCAATGCTCCAGGTCCACGGCTAGGCCCAGGTGCCTCACAATGGAGGTGAATTTGGATCCTGCGGCACCAGCTGCATCAGCGCGGTTGGCCCAGTGTGAACTCAGGGCAGCAGCAGTGTTGGAGGAGACAAGATTGCGCCAGATAGTGGTGACATTCTTTCAGCGGTGGCAGCGTGACGAAGTGCTGTTGCAGCAGTGTGGTCGGTTTAGCAGCAGGGACTTGAGGCATTGGGGTGGAGGAACTGAGCTAGAAGCGAGAGCTGTTCCAAAGACCATCCAACTTTATTGAGATAAGACTATAACATGAACTTCTTTGTTTTATTTTTCTGGTTCAACGTTCTATGTTTTGGTTTATTTTCTGTGTTTTAAGACTACACGAAGAGTGGCATCACTAAACAACACTTTTCGCTGTTTTGAATAAATACACATGACAATAAATCAAATCAAATCAAATCCAATCCATGTTGAATACTACTTGGAAGAAGCATCAAGGTGGCAAAGACATAGAATTCACAGAATTTTGTTGATGGGCACTGAAGACCCTGCAGTGGCTAGATACTGGCATTACTTACTGAGCTACCTGATTGTTGAACAGCAGCAGCCACTGGGCCTGCGACAGGTAGCAAAGGAACCAACAAGAGAGAAGAACCTACTTGACCCTGCCCTCACTAATCTACAGTAGGTTTCACTGTTGAAGTTGTTGATGACAGTATTAGTAGAAATGACCACCACATAACTCTTGTAAAGAAAAAGTGCTGTCTTTAAATTGAGGATGGTCTTCATTGTGCTGTGTGGTACTAAGAAAAAGGTAACACCAACACAGTGCCAGAGGGCTGCTCTCTCATTAGAGAGAGATGAATGGTGGTGAGTTTATTATGAGGATCACCACATCTCTACCAAGGGGTAAGGTTAAAAAGGTGCAATGGGATCAAGAATTTGTAAATAATTGACCATTCACTAAAACCATCCAGTTAATGTGCTAATCATGGCGGTTAACCAAGTTGAACTAAGTTAATCAGACATTAAATCCAGAAAGGAGCCAGACTTCGAAAGCAAAGGCAGATGATCTTTCAGCTTGCTTGCCAATGCAACTCCTGCCTGCTCCACACCTCTGAACGAATCTTGACTGAATTCTAAGGGCAGGCATTCACAAAATTTTGATGAGCTCCTTGTATCACCAGGTCATCCATCTTGAGTAAAGAAAGGAAGTAGCTCCCCCACATGCCACAGTACATGCTCCAGCACAGTATGGCCTGCAGCTCAGACACACTCCATTAACATGTAATATCTTTGAAAACATTTTTACAATCTCCCATTTGTGTTTTGCACTTGCTGAGTTTCTTGAACCACTGAAATATCCTGTGAAGCAAAGAAGCTGGCTACCCATCACCAGAATAGCTATGACTAAGAAATTGCTTTAACTATTTTAGAAAAGAGGAATTTGAAAAATCTTACTGCAGGAGTTTGAATGGCTAGAAAAGAGCTTACAGAAGCAATCGCTGATTGAGGGAGGCAATGGCCTAGTGTTATTATCACTAGACTATTAATTCAGAAATTTAGCTAATGTCTGGGGGACCCAGGTTCAAATTCCACCGTGGCAGATGGTGAGTTTGAATTCAAGAAAAAAATCTGGAATTAAGAGTCTAATAATAACCATTAAGCCATTGTCAATTATCAGAAAAACCCAGCTAGTTTTCTCACATCCTTTAGGGAAGGAAATCTGTTATCCTTACCTAGTCTGGCCTACATGTGACTCCAGACACACAGCAATGTGGTTGACTCTTAACTGCCCTCTGGGCAATTAGGGATGGGCAATAAGTGCTGGCCTAGCCAGAGATGCCTACGTCACAGAATCCCTACAGCGAAAGCAGGCCATTCAGCCAACTGAGTCCACACTGACCCTCCAAAGAGCATCCAATCCAGATGTGTACCACCCCATCCCACCCCACCCCACCCCCAACCCTATCCCTGTAATCCTGCATTTCCCCTGACTAATCCACCTAGCCTGCATGTCCCTAGACACTATGGGCAATTTAGCATGACCAATTCACCTAACCTGCACATCTTTGGACTGTTGTAGGAAACCGGAGGAAACCACACAGACATGGGGAGAATGTGCAAACTCCACACAGACAGCTGCCCGAGGGTGGAACTGAACCCAGGTCCCTGGTGCTGTGAGGCAGCAGAGCTAACCACTGAGCCACCATGCTGCCACTGCACATCCCATGAGTGAATGAACAAAAACTGATCATCTCTAAAATGAATAGGTGTGATGAAACAAAAATATTATTGCTTTCCTAATTTCCATGGCTTCTTAGTTTTTGTGTGCCTTCTTATTTAGTTCTCGGGAAAGATATGATGACTGCAAATCTCTCTTCTAATTATAAAGTGCTTCATTTCAGCTCTCTCTCTCTCCCAGGACTAAGATCAAAGAAAAATTATGAGAATCATAGGTAGAAACACAACATCAACCAATGCAGTATTCTTGGAATATTAACATTTCCACAAATTAAAATGAAGCTAATATTCATTTTGTTTCACTAAAATATTAATGTTCATCTTCTTTCTAATTTTTCTGTGAAGTTTCATGGTGATCAGGAATGTGTGTCAGACTAATTCTAGGCAAGCAGATTGAGAAGAAAGCACAGTAAAAAAACTGAAAATCAAAAACTTTCAGGGTTAAATGGATGATAATAACTAAGGAAAAATGTAAAAGAAAGGAAAAGGAAGACGAAAAAAGAAACAGAAGTACAAGGAAAACTGAAGAAAAAAATCTACTAATATTCAGAATTCGTCCGAAGCAAATGGACTTACTGACCACACATGTAAAATAGGCTAACAGGATTTAACATTTTCAATAGAATTTCAAGTATTTATAAAACATAATTATTATTAATACTTAATGTATGCATTATTCTGAATGACCTAAGCCACACTTTGAGCCAGAACAGTGTTGTCGGAGCTGCTTGAAAGACAAAACCTAGCAGCACATTCAAATATAGCTTTGTGGAGGGAATAACAATGCATTTACAAGCACTTCAATGTTTTTGTGGGTTGAAGAGTCAAATTTAGTCCTTTCAAAATTATTTAAAAAATTATTCACATAATGAGCTGAAGGTCATACTATCAGCATACCTCTAGACTTCAATGCTCTTTGTTCACTTTTTAATTTGCATGCTTATTAGTATGTATGAGCTTTGCACCAAGCTTTAATGTGAGGACTGGTGCAGAATATTCAATAATGATCATAGAATTGAGCGCTCAAATTAAACTGCATAGTAATCAAATTGTTATTCCAAAGAGGCAAGGTGACACCAGCATTCTAGGTGCATCGTGCAATTAGAGAATGTGCACAGTGAGCATGGAGAATTTGCTTTTCAAAGCTGATCTAACAATGACATGTTGCACTAAATAAGATCAGCCGTAGCTCAATGGTAACCATGTCTGGATCAGAAAGGTCTGTGTTCATAATTTAGGTTAACAATTCAATGAGATATTAAACTAAATCCACCCTCTCGGGGCAGCAAAGACATGGAAGCACCACCACGTGCAAGCTTTCCTTGAAGTCACATCGCATTCTCACTTAAAAGTCTCCATTCTTTCGATCTTGCTAGGTTAATAATCCTGGAACATCCTATTTATTTGTTCACAGGATGTGGGCATCACTGGCTAGGCTAGCATTTATTACCCATTTCTCGTGGCCAGAGGGCCGTTAAGAGTCAACCATATTGCATCTGGAGTCATATGTAGGCCAGACCAGGCCACCAGGCAGGTTCCCTAAAGGACATTAATAAACCAGATGGGTTTTTACAACAATCAATACCAGCTTCACAATCATCATTATTCTCTTCATTCCGGATATTTTTATTGATGTCGTGATGGGATTCAAACCTGGGTGCCCAGAACATTAACAACAACAACAACAAAAAACCCCAGAAGTTTTTGGAAAAGCTCAACATGTTTGGCAGCATCTGTGGAGAGTTAATGTTTCAAGTCGAATGATTCTTCCTCAGAACCCAAAACCTTAACTCTGATTTCTGTCCACAGATGCTGCCAGACCTGCTAAGCTTTCCCAGCAATTTCTGTTTTTGTTTCTGATTTACAGCATTTGCAGTTCTTTCTATTTCCTCAGAACATTACCTGGATTTCTATGCAGTTGCTCTATCCAGTTCATATCCCTCTATTTCCTGCTCGAAACAAAAAATGCTGGAAATCAGAGCCCTGAAGAGTCATCCAGACTCAAAACGTGAGCTTGCTCTCTCTCCACGAATGCTGCCTGACCTGTTGTGATTTCCAGCATTTTTTGTTTTCAGTACAGATTCCAGCATCTGCAGTTATATGCTCCCTCTATTCCCTGCCTGTTCTTAGACCTGTCAAGATGCCTCTTAAATGTTGCTATTGCATCTGGATTTTACCACCTGTTTTGGCAACACATTCCAAGCATTTACCACCCTCTGTGTAAAAAAAGACCTGCCTCTCACAGAGTCATAGAGACGTACAGCATGGAAAATGACCCTTTGGTCCAACTTGTCCATGCTGACCAGATATCCTAAATTAATCTAGTCCCATTTGCCAGCACTTGGCCCATATCCCTCTCAATCCTTCCTATTCATATACCCATCCAGATGCCTTTTAAATGTTGTAACTGTACCAGCCTCCACTTCCTCTGGCAGCTCATTCCATACATGCACCAACCTTTGCCCCTTAGATCCCTTTTAAATCTTTCCCCTCTCACCTTAAACTTATGCCTTCTAGGTTTGGACTCCCCCCACCCCAGGGAAAAGACTTTGTCTGTTTACCCTATCCATGTCCCTCATGAATTTATAAACCTCTGTAAGGTCATCCCTCAGCCTCTGATGCTCCAGGGAAAATAGCCCCAGCCTATTCAGCCTCTCCCTATAGCTCAAACCCTCCAACCCTGACAACGGGATCTTGATCAGATGGGCCAAATCAGCCAAGGATTGGCAGATGGAGTTTAATTTACATAAACGTGAGGTGCTGCATTTTGGAAAGGCAAATCAGGGCAGGACTTATACACTTAACGGTAAGGTCTGGGGAGCGTTGCTGAACAAAGAGACCGTGGAATTCACATTCATAGTTCCTTGAAAGTGGAGTCATAGGTAGACAGGAAAGTGAAGGCGGCGTTTGGTACGCTTGCCTGTTTTGGTCAGTGCACTGAGTATAGGGGTTGGGACGTCATGATACGGCTGTACAGGGCATTAGTTAGCCACTTTTGGAATACTGCATGTAATTCTCATCTCCCTGCTATAGGAAGGATGTTGTGAAGCTTCAAAGGGTTCAGAAAAGATTTACAAGGATGTTGCCAGGGTTAGACGGTTTGAGTTATAGGGAGAGGCTGAATAGGCTGGGGCTATTTTCCCCACTCCTTTCAACTTATCTCCTTTGACCTTAAAACTGTGTCCTCTAGTAATTAACATTTCTACCCTGGAAAAATGACTCCAGCTATCCATTCTATCCATGCTTCTCATAAATTTGTAATCTTCCATCAGGTAGCCCCTCAGCCTCTGATGTTCAAGTGAAAACAAACCAAGTTTGTCCAATCTCTCATAACTAATACCCTCTAAACCGTACAACATCCTGGTAAACCTTTTCTGATCCCTCTGTATGTTGATGATACTAAAGGTTTTGGCATTTACTGCACACTTCCTTCCTGCATTAGGCCTTCCAAAATGCATCATTTGTCTGGTTTAAATTCTACCTGCCATTTCTCCACCAAAGTCTCCAGCCTATCTACATCCTGTTCTATCCTCTGCAATCCTCCTCACTATCCGCAGCTCCCTCAATATTTGTGTCATCTGCCAAATTACTAATCAGACCTCCTACATTCTTTTAGCACTGACCACCATGGCACACGACTGGTCACAGACCTCCAATCAGTAAAACACCCTTCCATTGCTACTCGGTCTTCAGTCTCCATCTTACCAGCTCACCATGGATTATGTGTGGCTTCACGTTCTGCATCAGCCTGCCATGAGGGACTTTATCAAAGGCCTTGCTAAAGACCTTGCTAAGGACCATGTAGACAAACATCCCCTGCTTTGGCTCATCAGTCAGTTGTCATTACCTGACCAGGAAATGAACCCAGGTCACAGCGGTGAAAGCACAGAGTCCTATTCGCTAAACATTCAACATTCATATCGAAGTCATTAATGTACATAAACAGTAAGGAACGCAGCACCGATCCTTGTGATACATCTCTGGTCACAGGCTTCCAATCATAAAAACAACCACCCACCATCACTGCTTACCTTCTATTTGGAAGCCAATTTTGGATCCAATTCGCCAACCTGCCTTAGATCCCATGGGCTCTTACTGCTTGGACTAGCCTTCCATGTGGGACCTTGACAAAGGCCTTACTGAAGGCCATGTAAACCACATCAACTGTACTATCCTCATCCACATATTTAGTCACTTTTTCAAAAAACTTAATTAAATTAGTCAGACACGATCTCCCTCTAACAAATCTGTGCTGACTATCCCTAATCAATCCTTGCCTTTCCACATATTGATTAATCCTGTCCTTCAGAATTTTTCCAATAATTTCACTACCACTGACGTCAGACTGACTGGTCTGTCATTACCTAATGTTTCAGGTCCTCCGAGGAAGGGTCACCAGACCCGAAACATTAACTCTGATTTCTCTTCACAGATGCTGTCAGACATGCTGAGCTTTTCCAGCAACTTCTGTTTTTGATAGAAGTTCATCGCCTTACCAGTCAGATTGCCTGATTAAAATAGATACAAATTATCTTTTCGGTCCTCCCATGTGCCTTATCATGCTCATGCCTTCTCCACCTCCTGGACTGTTCTAGTGTTCCTTCTATATCTGACTGAACCTTGCTCCCAATTTTACTCTTTGCCCCATACCCCTGGCATATTAGCTTAAACCTCCCCAACAGCACACGCAAACCTCCCGGCTTGTACAGGTCCATCTACCCCAAAAGCTGTCTCAATGATCCAAAAATCTAAAGTCCTCCATCCTACACCATCCCTTTAGCCATGTGTTCATCTGACCTACCTTACTATTCCTACACCAAGTAGCATTTGGCACCAGGAGTACCCTGGATATTACAACTTTAGTAGTCCTCTTTCTTATCTACCAACAAATAAATTTCTTTGTTTAGCCAAATCGTTGATACCAATGTGTACCATGATTCTGGCTGTTCATCTCCCCATTCAGAATGCTCTGCAGCCGCTGTGAGACGTCCCTTACCCTGGCACTGGGAGGCAACACATCATTTGACAGTCTCATTTGCAGCCACAGATCCGCCTGTCAGTTTCCTTACAATCACTAATGGTCTCCCAGTGTCTTTCTCCTTCCCTATTCTGTAGCATAACTGTGGTGCCATACACTTGGCGGTTGATGGAATTTAATGCAGAAAAATGAGTGGTTATGCACTTTGGTGGGAAGAATCAAACGATAAACTTTAATTTAAATGGAGAAAGACTTGCAAAAAGGAACAGCACGGAAGGATCTGGGTATTCTTGTGCGTGAAACAAATGTTAGGATGCACGTGCAGCAAATAACTAAGGGAAATGGATTTTTGGCCTTCATTGCTACGGTTTTGGAGTTTAAAAATTGGGAAAGTTTGTTGACGGTACACCTGGAGTACTGTGTCCAGTTTTGATCCCCATATTAAGAAAGGATATACTTGTATTAGAGACAGTTTAAAAGAGATTAAAAGAGAAGCTGATTCCAGGGCAAAGGGATTGAATTATCAAGAATGGCTAAACAGATTGGCCTTTTTATTCATTATGAAGGCTGATCTTATTGAAACATAAAATTCTGAGGGGACGTGACAGGGTATATGTTGAAATGTTTTCGCTAGATGAGATGACGCTTCTGCAATCCAGGGGACATAGTCAGAGAATAAGGGGACGCTAATTTAAAGTTGAGATGTGAAACAATTGGTGAAGAGAAATGCATTCTGGAGTTCTCTACCTCAGAAAGTTGTGGAGGCTTGATAACTGGAGGTATTTAAAGAGGAAGAAGACATTTTTTTGAAATAGAAGAGTTGAGGGCTTTGAAGAGCTTGCACAAAAAAGGAGTTGAGGAATGGGTCAGATCAGTCATGGTCTTAGAATGGTGGAGTAGGCTTGAGCAGTTGAATTGTTACACCTGTCCTGTTCCCATTTCTTATGTTGTCCCGACGTTGTAACTGCACGAAATTACTCACGAGAGCTCACGGAGAAAACTTTCTATGAAACTGCACAAAACTGACATTGAGCTGACTTTTGGTAACATTCAACCTAATTGATTCCAAGGCACTATTTCGAAGTGAAGAGGAATTCTCCCTAGAGTCTTGTCAAAATTTATTCCTCAACCAATATTACTAAAACAGAATTACGATCCATTTATCACACTACTGTTTGTGTGACTGTTATACGAATTCAGTTGCCATGTTTCCAACATTATAACAGTGATCATACCAGCCAAAGTACTTCTTTGACTGAAATGCTTTGGGAAGTTTGTGAAGCTGGTGTAAGAATGCCAGTTCTGTTATTTGAATATGTAAGTTACCACAATAAATCGGAATTTCTGGCAACACTTAAAAGCATTTTGCAGATGCAACCCAGATAATATTGGGCAATAATATTGATAGCTCTTTCCCAGTGTTTCCCAACCTTTTCAGTGTCGAGGTACACATCAACGAGACAAATAATGCCACAGCACACCTATGGACGACCACATGCGTAGCACCAGCCTCAGCACACATGCAGTATCTGTAGTTTCTGGAAGGGTCTAGGCCCGAAACGTCAGCTTTCCTGCTCCTCTGATGCTGCTTGGCCTACCGTGTTCATCCAGCTCTACACCTTGTTATCTACAGTATCGGAAGTCTACTCATGCGTGGCCGGAAGTTTGCACATGCGTACTCGGCGGGGCCGGCTGGTGTCAGCAGATACTGCCTTCAACAATAGCCATCAAGGCTCCAGAGGAGGTCGGAGGTACGGATGCAGCCTTTACACTCAGTTAAAGTGTGTTGCTTCCCGAAAATGTCACTGCACATGCACACCAGTTGAAAACCACTGCTCTGGACTAACAGTCCAAACAGCAATTTGATTCTGGATCTATCCCTGACATTTTATAATATGCTTCCTTTCTCTGTTTTTAAACAATAGCACTGCTCAATAAAACAAAATAACCCTGAAGTTAATGTAAAGCAGCTGTAAAATCCTGGGTAGGGTTACATGGACAAATGTAAACAAGATTCTAGAAACAATGCAAAAAAAAATCACAGAAACACTAAGGGTGGAATCTTCCCAAGCACTGAATGATGTGGGCACTGGCAAGAAGTTTGAGAGAATCATGTGAGATTGTCAGTGAGTAGCTTCCTGATAGTGCGAGGAGCAAGATCCGTTTTCCAACCAAGTGCTGAACTCGGAGATGTGTTTCCCTCTACCGAACAGCAAGAGACTGATTTGCATGTATTAGCATTTATTAACATCCATATTATTATGCCATCTCACTTCATTGATATGCAGTTTCCCATTCGCCCACCCGCCTCACGTGAACGAGTTGGCGACGATTCCAGACATGAAACTCGGAACTGTAATTTAGCAACTCCAACTTGCTGCTTGCACCTCAGGCCCACCATCAGTCCCCAACATCCGAGGGCACACTCCATTAAGAGCAACTGTGCGTACCCCCCCCCCCCCCCCCGACCCACTTTCTACCAGGACCTCCAAGACCCTGTCAGCAAAACGATATGTCAAATATCCCGTCCAACATGTCTGATGCCGTTGACAGAACTGTACAGGGCAGCCCAGGTCTGTTAGCTTATAGGGTGCGTGGCTAGACTCTAAAAGTGGCACTGAGAACAGGGAGCTTGGCAGGTCCTGGCAGTGGCCAGTATGTCTGCCTGCAAAAACATGATGAGTGGAGCACTATGGGGGCAGAGTGCAAAGGTAATGAGGCGAGTTTGGGAAGAGACAAAGAGAAAACTTGCTCAGCCTTGCAGACAGAAATCCCACCATAAAACTTACAAAAATGACACTAAGCTAATTTCTGGTAAGATGCTACGTTTTCTATCATTTTGGTTTTATATCAGTAGTTTTTATGTTAAACTTTAATAGTTTACAAAGATTTCTTATGTCACTTACTGGAGTATAAGCATGTTGACTAAATATTATGATTAATAACAAACAACATGCTTTAAAATACAGAAACTCAAATGAATGCACTTCAATTATTGGGAGCTGATTTCACTTACTTTCTATTACTGAAGCAGGTTCTCCCCTTCTTCCACTAAAACAACAAAAGTTGTGCTATCCATCCACAAAGAAACTTCACCTCATTCTGCATTAACCAACGATTATTGATTATCTGACTGGAGAAGTTTTGAACAAGTCTCCATCGATAAGCTTTAAATTGTAACCAAAGGTAGTTATACTGGGGAACCTTACAGAATGACAACTTGAAGTCAGTAACAAGCCTCATTGGCAGAAGACTTCAGAGAGAAATTTGGAAGTGCTAAAACACAAGTTCCCACAGTTTGACAAGTGAGGTCAAACTGGGAATTTCCCAGACTTGATGAACTACCTTTGTAAAAAGTATCCCAAAACAAGCATTTTTTGCAGCCGCAGTGTTTCTCTTTTAAGGGTGTAGCTGGTGCTGGGGTTGGGTGAGGTAGGTATAGAATAGAGTCATATTCACCAACCACAGAAGCAGAGAAGAGGATAGATGCATGGATGGGGGCAGGGAAGGGCTAAGGCAGGCAGGTTAGAAGAACCAGCGTGTTTTTCAGGGACTTTGTTCCAGGCATTTTAGGAGTTGATAGACTCTGTAGCCTTCAACCCTCACACCAATTACACTATCACCCCATTGTCCGCTCATGCCCTCCAAAGCCTAATGGCACCACAAAGATTTTCATGTTAATTCAATTCCAATTGATGCCACACTTCTATGTCCCCTCACACTTCCTATATCAACTAAATGTCTACACAGGCAAGCTATTCAACTCGTTCACACCACTACCATAGCAACTCATGAGTATCCACAATGGGCTGCCTTCATGAACTATGCGGAAATGAAAAAAAGTCTTCTAACAATCACTTACTACTTTCACTCAAACACGCTTAATAGTGAATAAACTGGCCACTCATAAAACCAATGTAAAGCTTTCTATTCTCAGTGAATTAATCTCAAAAACTTCTATTCAGACCTCACATCAAAGACAGCCATTCCCTTAATAGCTGCTTTAAACTGTCAATCAAACAATGAACTCAGAACCTGCTGTTGAGATAGGTTTAGCTTTTGAAATTCAGCCAAACATTCACAAAAATCATGTGGGAATTGTCAACAAAGAGATCTGAAACTACACGAACAGATAATTTTTTTTTCATATTTTGCACTTGTCATTCAAAACAGTCCAGCAGAGATTTGACTTAATTCTGGATAGTTTCGTCTGTTTTCTAATGACATTTATATAGATCTTATTGACCTGCCAGAAGATATGATTCCATCATGACGCCCACACAGCAGGTAAAGATCCTTGTAACAGCCAAAATGGGGTCTCTTTAAACTCAGCACAAGGTTAATATAACCTTGCCAATTTCAAGTTTCTTTCCGGTGTGAGTCATGTCCATCCCCCTTTTCTGACTGGCAAGACTCATCTTTCAGAAATGGTATTGCGTCTTCTGCATCTGTGCCTACCATTTTTGAAGGTTCACCAAGTCAGGGAGACACCATGAAAATCCACCCAGTTCCCCATCAGTTGCTCTCAATGTAAAATATTGAAGGCAGTAAATCCCTAGGAAATGTACATTTCCACAGGGCAGGAATGCCTCAACTTTAGCGTACAAATGCCAAAAGATAATGAGCGAGTTACATATCATTTCTCAGAAATGCAAATACTGAGCTCTTAAAAAAAGCAAAACTCATACTGATACATAAAAAGTGAAAATCCCAACATAGAATAAAAAATTAATCCTCACCTACAAAAAAGACTCCCAGGAATAAGATAGAAGTAATAATCAAATTCCTCCTTCCTTTTTTCCTCTTCATTTTCTTCTTTCTTTTCCAACGCTACCTCACCCACTTCTAAAGGTTAAAAATTTGGAAACTTAAGCCCTTTAAAAATTCTGGCTCTGGAGGACTGCTGTAATGTCTCAGCTTTTAGAAAATTTGGGTTCAATATCAACAATAGCTCCCATTTGCAGTCCTTGTGATTCCAAGTATGCCTTTAATTGCCTGACATTTGAATTCAAAATACACATAAGAAAAACATTAAAAAACATTTTCCTATCACGATTTAACATCACTGCATTCCCTAAAAATCTGTCATGGTCAAAACAGCTACACAGTCAAATTATTACAGACAGAGAATATGAACCTCCTTCAAGAAAACACACAGTTAGCACTGCAGGTACTGCAGTACCTGGGGAGGTCCTAGTTCAGGATTCTCTTCAGGTTAACATGCAGGTTCAGTTAGCAGTTAGGAAGGCAAATGTAGTGTTAGCACTTGCTTCAAGTGGGCGAAAATACAACAGCAGTGATGAACTGCTGAGGCTGTATAAGGCTCTGGTCAGATCGCATCTGGAATATTGAGAGCAGTTTTGGGCCCCATACCTAAGGAAGGATGATCCCAGGGTTGAAGGGCTTGTCATATGAGGATCAATTCAGCACCCTGGGTCTGTACTCGATGGGGTTTAGAAAGATGGTGGGGGTTGGGGGGAATCTGATTGAAACTTACAGAATATAAAAGGCCTGAATAGAGTGGATATGGAGAAGATCTTTCCACTAGTAGGAAAAACTAGGACCTGAGGCTCCAGCCTCAGTGTGAAGGGACGACACTTTAGAACTGAGATAACGATGAATTTCTTCAGCCAGAGGGTGGTTAATCTGTGAAACTTATTGCTGCAGAAGGCTGTGGAGGCCAAGTCATTGAGTGCTTTTCAGACAGAGATAGAAAGGTTTTTGATTGGCAAGAGGATCAAGGGTTACAGGGTGAAGGCAGGAGAATGTGATTCGGAAACATATCAACCATGATCAAATAGTGGAGCAGACTCGATGGACCGAAAGGCCTAATTGTGCTCCTATATCTTATGGTATAGCAACACTATGGTAATAAAAACTGCAATGATGCCATGGCTGAATACAAGTTTATGACAGGAAGATTTATTTTTCTAACAACAGAATCTAATAATGGAGACAATGTACCAGTGCTCAGTTTAAGATGTAAGCTCTTAAATGATTGTACCTTTTACTTGTGCATGCTGAACAAACTACACAGCCATTGAATAAAGCATCAAACGCCTTTCAAACACAGATGTTAGACACAGGGCACCTCAAGATAACAAGGCCATTCCATATGCAAATCAAGGGGACAGTATGAAGACTGTTGTTAATTTTGCAGTTTTTACAGTAGTGTATGCAGGGACTCCTGCAAAAATGACACAGAATCTGATAAACAACAGAACCGATAGGGTAGGTTAAAATGAAAGTGGTCCTAACAATTATTATTGCAGGGTTCTACAGACTACAGGACACTCTAATCTGGTGATAGTCTTCTAAATATTTACACCTTTTAACATTCTTGGTACCAGGCAAGGGCTGTGAGCTGCAGGAAACGTGCTAATACTTTATAACATCTTTCAGTTTATTTCCCTGAACTGTAGCAGTGTTATAGTAAAACTCTTAGTCATGCTTTAATATGTTCACTTCTCTTCTAACACATGTGTGATGTGTTGTATTTGAACTCTTCACCACAGTGGACAGTATGCTTGAAAAATGTGTTACTCCATTGTGGTAAGTCAAATTTCTAATGATGCTGATGCTGGATGCCTATTGTCATCTGGAAATCAAAAAAAAGCCTCAAGGACAAATCTGTTACCTCAACTTAATTATGCTTCTATGATGCTCCATTGGTTTGAGATTCTGCTCCAATGGCTCAGAAAAATCAAGCAAATTTATTAGACCCCTAGAGGGATTGTAAACCTCACATGTATATCTGGCTGTGATACAGAGACTGTAAAGGAAGGGAGGATGGATAAAATAGCAAACCTGGGACTGTGTGATCTGGCATTCCAGTATATTTTTTTGTACAGTTGACTATCAGTTGGGAGCTTGGTCTAATTAGCCCAAGAGAAAGGGGGATCCCCACAGTAAACTATGCTTTACAGCCACGACGGCTTGACACTCCATGTGGATAAGGCAGAAGAATTTCAGAATTAACTTATAGGTAAATGCCTATGATAAATGAAAAGCGTTAAAATATATCCAAATATATTGAAGGCCGACCACAGAACATTTTAGGTATTATAAGTAGTTTTAAACTGTCTCAAAGTGTGAAATTAAAAATACCAACGAGGTTTTGATCTTCAATGAACAGTTGAAGGACAGATAATTTCAATTTTACAGACAGTCTGTATCTACAAAATATGTTTGAAAAGCGAAAAAAATGTTGAATGCATTATAGAATTAGAATTTGATGATAAATGAAAAAATACACAGAGCTAACCATAGGAATAGAGTCAATGGGAAAAGAAGCATACAACACGTACTGTCATCTAGAATATCTTATCCAGTCGACATCTACAATTCACATTATTAGTTCAAATGAATGTACAAGATTTGCTTCTTTGGCTAGTCTAAAGGTTTGGATAGACAATGTACATCACTACTCTTCCTTTCATACCCTTCAGCCACATCTACTTTTTCCTTTTAGATTAACCAAATTTATCCACCTCTCCTGCCTCCCTGTGAAGACCGATGTCTAATTCATAAAATTGTTAAGTTTAAATATTTAGGACCCACCCATTTTCTGAGTTTGAGTCAGCTTCCCTTTATGATGAAGTTTGTGTTTATTATGTCCAGAATATCGGAATAAAATCTCCTCCATGACTTATTAACTCCTGTTTCTTTAGCTTTTTTTCTACAATGAATTCTAGGGTTTTCTGAGGGTGGGCTGTTCACACCCCGGCATAAATACCTGTGGGGAGTCTGCCTCCAATTATCTTTCTAGCCTTTTCCAATTTTTGCAGGTGATGGCCCTTTGATTAGCACGAGGCATTATTCCCTCTACCTCTAGGACAAAGCTCTGCTTCATAAAGCTGCCAATCAGAAGTCAGTAGTTCTGCACATGAGCAATCAGGGTGGCCACTGCCAGTACTGCAGATAGGGCAGAAAGTGGTGTTAAGTGATGAACGTGGACATTGAGACATGAGAGATTTCTCCAGGGCCAAACTGACAGGCCAAGTAAATGGGAGTGAGGTGCATGTTGGACTGGGGGGGATTGAGGATGGATGTGGGAGAGGGGACAAAACAGAGACAGAGGGCCCCTGATTGATGCAAGGACCCCAGGTGGAAGGTAGCCCCTCTTACACTGACCAGAAGCACTTGTGTTAAACCTGTCTGCCTACATGCTGGGCCGAAGCTTCTCCCTCCACTCATTAAATCAGGACATTAATTGCCAATTTAAAGGGCCTCAAGCCATCACAGCCACTCAAAACTGTGGCAGGGTCAGGGAAAAATTTTTTTTGTTTTCCTATTTAGGGCTGGCTTTCAGAATTGAGCTCTGGTGATCGTTCCTATTCAGTGTAATCTCCATCAATGTCATTATGGCCTCACGACAGTTCAATGACCAGAACTGCACAAGTGTTCTGGTAGGGTAGGGATTGTGCTTTGTATGAGCTCTATATCTTAAGTTCAACTTAAGCTATTTTCCTTTATCCTTACACTCCAGCTGCACCACAATGAGTTATCCATGTGTACACAGATCCCTCACCTTGTGTACTTAGATTAATAGTGTATTGCTGAAACCAGAGGAGATAAGTTAAGCAGCTCCAAGCAATTCTGACCAGATGGAGAAGACAAGAAATGCAAGAGCAAGATTGGGACCTTTTGATATGCAAGTTGAACATATTTTAAGGATTGAAGATTTATAGTGGCTAACTTATCTATTCTGTTTGTTCATCCACAACTTACAACAGGTGAGCAATAGAGGAGAAAGTCTTACTGAACTTGGTCCTAAAGTTAGTGACTCACATCTAAGATGTTCAAAATGAAGAAAACAAATCAACACTTCACAGGTTTTGTAACTTTTTGGTCACTGAACGACAAAACAGTGAAACTTGCCAAGATTTTGTTCTGGCATGATCTGTGCATGTTCTTTTGACTAATAAGAAAGAAACCTTACCTGTATTCTACAGCCAAAATGAAGAATGGATGAACTTGCTAAAATTGATTTGAAATGCAGCCAATGTGGGGAATTCAAGATAATTACAGAAACAACAAAAATTCAAACTATTAATTGAAGCTCCAGCCAAATATTCAAAAGAAAAGTCTTCCTTAGTGTCATAGAAGACCAGTCTTTAAATAATATTTTCCAGCAACTTACAACAATGCACAAGTAATTCAGAGTGAAAACAGGCATTTTCCTCAAGATAGTTTCATTTTGTTTGGATTTCTTCTGTACTTTTAGTTTAACCACAGAAACAATTCAAGGTGGCAAAATAAGTAACCCCAAATTTTCAGAGGATTTAAAACTGGGTCAGCTTTTCATTATCATTGACAGAAACTGAACTGGGCAAGCCATACAAATACAGTGACTGCAAAAAGTAACTCACTTCCTAACTTCGTAAAGGACGTTCACCTGTAATGCACAAGGCTCAAATTAGATGTCTTACGAAATTCCTTCCACTTACCTGGATGAGTGTAGCTTCAACAAGCCCCAAAAAGCTTGACACCATCCAGGACAAAATAACCCGCTTGATTGGTACCTCATCTACCAACATAAGCATTCACTCCCTCCATCACCGATTCCTGGTGGCAGCAGTGTGTACTACGTAAATGGTGCACTGCAACAACTCACCAAGGCTACTCTGACAACACCTATAAATTCCCAACCTACACCATTAAAAAGGACAAGGTTAACCAAAGCATGGGGAGCACCACCAGGTACAAGTTCCTGTCCAAACTACAGACCATATACACCTGAAATGACCTTGTTATTTCTTCACTAATGCGGAGTCAAAATCTTGGAACCTCCTTCCTAACAGCGCCGTGTGTACCTACTGGCTATCATTCCCCCTGCCACCCTTCCCCTCCCCCCACCAGCCAACGGACCACAGTGGTTCAAGAAGGTGACTTAGCACTTCTCAAAGGCAATTATGGATGGGCAACAAATGCTCTTGTTGCCAGCCCCAGCAATGTCCACAGATCAGAAATGTTTTTTTTTCCCTACTTACATTCACCTTTTCGTTCAGCTGTTGCATTATGCATATGATTAATAGGTACTCTGGAACTTCCAATAAACTTCCATACAGTTTTGCAGTCAGTGGAAAAGCTCATAGCATTGTGCAGCGCCTGACTTTGTAAAACATAACATAACTTTTTTTCTATAGCATACGGTGTAAAGCACTATATACAAAAGACATCTTTATCTTAGTTATCAGATATTATATCAGTCATGTTCACACACTGTTCTTCTGCTAAAGAAACTCAAGGTAAACACTAAATTTCAACATCTTCTGAGATAATTTTTCAGAGAAAAAAATACTGATTCCTATTTGTGAAGATTGTTTACTGGACGTTATGTGTTTGATAATTGGAATTTACAGTTACTAATGTACTATAAACAGTTGAAGTATTTGTTTTCATTTGTATTGAATATTCAAAACTAATAACATTTACATCTAAAACTGTGCTAGGTTCTAAAAAAACTTCTCAGTGTATGACCACAGCTACCAAGGTCAGCACTTATTACTAACTTCAGTTACCTTGAGGTGGTGGTGATGGGCCTTGTACTGAATTGCCATAGCCAAGTCGACTGTTTGTTCCGTGGCATATTGGGAGTTGAGGATATTTCTTGTGAACTAGTCAAAGCCATCTAGCGACACAAGCTTGAGCTTTGAATTTCAGAAATTGAACAGACGTTAAGTCACTGAGGTACAATGGCCAAGCTGAGAACTAAGTACACTGCTAACAGAGATAGTAGGAACTGCAGATGCTGGAGAATCCGAGACAACAAGGTGCAGGGCTGGATGAACACAGCAGGCCAAGCAGCATCATAGGAGCAGAGAGGCTGACGTTTCGGGCCTAGACCCTTCATCAGAAAACAGGTTTGGTCACACCACAAATTCAGGACCAACATCATCATTGATGGTCCCTTGCAGACCAGGATGACTCTCTTCCACTCACAGGGTGAGTCCGTAAGTGGTGGCTGTACAGACTGACACGGCTACCACAGGATCTGTTACACTTGGGGCAGAAGGTGATCATGGGAAGGGGTGGATGGGGCATTGGTGTGGCAGCACACTCTTTTCACCATTTTTGCCTGGCTCCCGCTTTTTCCTGACAGCAAGTCTCACGGTGCTTGGTGCCTTCCTGGATGCTCCACTTCACACCAGTAAGGCCTGGAGCCTATCACTGAAGCACTCCCTCGGTCCACCTGGGGCTCACCCGCTGCTCAAAGCTGGGAGTACAGCATCTGCCTGGGGAGTCTCGTGTTGGTCATACAGATGGCTGGTCAGGAAGAGCCGGCAGATAGTGAATGGGTCCAAGAGAAAGAAACAGGTAGTGTAGGAATCCTTAGGAGGTCCTGTTCATTAACAGGTTTTCACTCTGGATACCAAAAGATTATGATGGTTCCTCAAAGTAGTACAGGAAGAACCAAACCCATGGCAGAACATGTGACCTAGCTGTACAAGAGGCAAGGAGAATCAGTGGAGGGCAGTATATGGGATTGTCTAGGGGAGAAGACAGGCATTTCTGTTGTAACCGATGTGACTCCAGGATGGTGTGTTGATTAAGGTCATGACACAGCACAGCTGCAGGACATTTTTGTGAAGAGGGTGAACAGCCAGAGGTACGGTCCACATTGAAACCAATGTCATGCAATCAGAATTTAGAAAGCTAGATAGAATGTTAACAAGCCTCTAAGTCAGATTCTCCAGATTAATCCTAGTGCTATGTGCAAGTGTTTCAGCAAAAAGAAAATAAGCCAAGACAAGATGAATGCATGGCTGAAATGATACTGCAGGAGGGATTGCTTTTGTTTCTAAGGAATACTGTGACTGGCATTGAGGGGAGATGGCACCTGTACAAGCTCATCACATCACACCTGAACAGAGCAAGTACTGAGTTCTTTGCGAGGCATTTTGCTATTTGGGGAAGATTTAAACCAATTCAGCAGGATGTTGGAAACCAGAAGAGAATATTACAGAGTAAGAAGCTGGCACATGCTATAGCTGTGACATTGACAATGGCATGGTGCAGTAGAGCAACACCCATAACTGTTCATGCTCTAAGTGCTGACAAGCTGCTGCCCCTCCTGATGTGCTTAAAGGCAGTTCAAACCACAGAGGTTGGCAGACTCCAAGTCACCACAAAGTGAGTCAGCCCTAAGAAATGAAGCTAAGAGGTGGAAGATACATCCTGTTTAGATGCTTGAAAAGGGTTTGTGGTCTGCAGGTAAAGCGAACTGGCAGAAATATACAAATCAGAAGCGTCCATGAGCTCCAAAGTGAAGTCTTGATAGGCTGAGGTAATTGTGAGTTGTTCCAAGGGCAAGGCGATGATGCAGTGAGGCTGGTGGTTTGCCTTTGCTGATTTACATGGATAAAGGATGAAAGAGGACAATGTTCATGGAGCATGCAGCGACGGTGTTGTAAAGTCGGAGTTGGAGGAAGTCCAGGAGAAGGAAGCACTGAGCTGTTGCCATCAGGTAACCTCTCTGACTAATATGTTAGGGAAGGAGAAGAGAATTAGAAGCTGCATGGAAATGAGCTGAGTTTAGTTTAAAATGGGCATGGAAATAAGGTAATCATCACTCATTAGCAAGATTCTGCACTTGGTGTCAAAACCGTAAGGGGAAAATCAGAAATTCTTTGAGTCTGCCTACACTGCTCAAGGCAGCAGAAAATTCTGCCTTTGGGTTTTTAAGTATCTTAATTAATGGTTGGAATTTTCCACTCCCTCGTGCAGCATGGACAATGGGAATAAAGTCAGTAAAAGTATGGCAAGATTGAAAAATCAGGTTCCCAATGTACTGAATAAAACCTCCAGTTTTCTCTTTAGGGTTTAAATGGTGAGGTCTGAATCTCACTAGTGCGCAACGATTTCCTTACTTCTATGCATTTACATCTCATTATTAGCTAATTTTGCCTCATTTCTAGTCAGCAAAGGAGGGAACAGTGGGTTGCTGCTTAACTACCCAGTGCAATTTCTTGATGTAAAAGTCTGAGCACTTACCTGGTGTGTCAAAAACCCACTACTTGGGTCTCTGGCCCTTCATCCAGCTCCACTGTCACCACCATTTCTTTGCATGCTCCATGGACACTGTCCATGTAAGTGGGCATTGTCAAACCACCGGTCTCACATCATCATGGCTGCTTTTGAACAAATTTACACACCACTTCAGCCCTTCATGATTACACTTTGGAGCTCAGCAGCACTTATGACTTATGTATTTCGGCCACAATACTTCGTGTGCAGGGACAAATATGGAACTCATGCATCTACATAGGATGCATCTTACGTTTTGGCACTCATACACTTTGTGCTGTCCAGAAGGTGCCAGCCTCTCTGGTTTGCATTGCTTTATTGTGCTTTAATCCTATCTTACAGGCCATCAGACTCTGTGGCTTGCATTGGTATTTAGTGCAGAGGGAGAGAGACAGGCAGCTCATCACTATCCAAAACAATGAGCTGTCAGAAGGGTGGACACATTGCTGTACAGCACCTTACAAACATGCTGTATGTTCTTCAACCAAACGGCCACATCTGAAAGTAAAAAGGAAACAGCCTTCAGTGGAGTGAAAGGGTACTGTGGTCAGTGAGGAGTGTCACTTCGATCAGTCCATGGGATTTGTCCAATGTCAGTCTGGGTCAGTTTGGAAATTTATCAACCAGATTCCATGGGTCATTGCTGATCGGGGATTAGGCCACAATCAGTCCAGCAAGGCTAAAGCAGCAAGACACGGATCGACAGTCAAGGTGCTGTCGAGACAGGACACAGATCCAGAAGGACAGGTGCAGTGGACAACATCAGGGGCTGGGCATTGTTCAGTTGGGGCTGTTTTCTCAACTCATCACAGGGAATAAAACACAGTCAGGCTGGGGTTCGGGTGTTAATGATTAGGGAGTGTAACAGAGTGCAGTCCAAGCAATCCTGGAGAAATAGAAAGCTCAATCAGCAGGTGGGGTTCAGTGACTTGATCACCGAGGAAATGATGATAATGAAAGGGGGCAATTCAAAATAGAAGGATTTCATAGTGCATAAAAGGGGATGGGAGTAGGGTTTTCCCACAAGTCACTATCACTCTGGTCACAATATGAGTTACGTGAGCCAACAAGGGAATGGCAACTGTTAAGGATTGGGCTCTGGGGGAAATGGGGAAAATTCATGGTAATCAAAGGAGCTTAATGGATATGGGGGCAGGTTCAAAGACTATTAGGATGCAGGAACAGTAACACAAAAGAGAACATGGGAGTAGGGAGATTACCATTAGTCTCAGACAAAGCCTGCAACTCACTCACGAGGTCACAAAGTTGAAGCCTCGTTGTTTTCACACCAAGCTCAACTTGACAATGAGAAGATGAAATAGCTGCCATCACATGCAGAGTGAGTGGACTAAGTTTTTCGTTGGTACAACATGCAATTATTTGCACATGAGGCTCTGCTAGTGATAAGTGTATTGATTTGCGTCCACAGATTGTGTAATGCCACCCATCTGCTATAAATTCAATTTCATTGAAAGTTCGTTCTTTTGAGAACAGCTAACATTTGAAATTATGGCTTCAAGCAATCATAATTGCCCCATTATTTGCAACAGTTGTCATGTCATGTCATGGCCCAACAGCCTCAGGTGCACCTGTACAAACAGTTACCACCACAGAAGTCAGATCAGCTTTGAGGGTGAACCCATGGAAAGTGACTGGCTTGGATGAGGTTCCCAGTCAAGCATGCTGATCCTGCGCGGACCAGCTGGTGGGAGTATACGCAGACATCTTTAACCTGTCCTTACTACGATCTGAGGTTCCCACGTGCTTCAAGAAGACCACTATCATCTGGTATCAAAGAAAAATCAGGTAACATGCCTCAATAACTACTGCCCAGTGGCTCTGACATCCATCATTATGAAGTGCTTCGAGAGGTTAGTAATGGCATTCATCAACTTTTGCCTTAGATTGCCTTGATCCACTACAATTTGCCTATGCTCTACACTCATCCTTGGAACATGTGGATAACAAGGACACTTATGTCAGACACCTAATTATTAATTTTACCAAACTCCAAGACCTAGGACTCTGCTCCCCCCTCTGAGACTGGATCCTCAACTTCCTCACCTGCAGACCACAAATAGTAAGGACAGGCGACAACACCTCCTCCACGATAACCCTCAACATTGGTGCCCTGCAAGGCTGCGTATTCAGTCCCTTACTATACTCCTATACACTCACAAAAAGGGTGGCCAAATTCGGCTCTAACTCCTTTTACAAATTTGCTGATGACACCACTGTAGGGGGTTGGATCTTAAACAACGATGAGACAGAGTACAGGAAGCAGATAGAGAGCTTAGTGGCATGGTGTAAAGACAGCAATCTCTCCCTCAATATCAGCAAAACTAAGGTGCTGTCATTGACTTCAGGAAGCAGAATGGAGGACATGCCTCTTATCAATGATGCTGAGGTGGAGGTCGTTGAGAACTCCATGTTCCTAAGAATAAATATCACCAACAATCTATCCTGGTCCATAAACACTGACGCTCCAATCAAGAAAGCACACCAATGCCTCTATTTCCTCAGAAGGCTAAAGAGACTCAACATGTCCACAATGACTTACCAATTTTTAAAGATGCATTATAGCTTATCTTTCTTCAATCTAAGTCCATAACTATGGGCAGAATTTTTATGGATGGTGCAATTTACAACCTGAACAATTCAGCCAGTTAACACTTAGTGAGATGTTAACGGAGATAATGGAAGGCAATGTCATTCCCTGGGGACTTGAGTTCAAATATAACTATTGTCAATTGCTATAGAAACCCATCTGGTTCACCTGGTCTGGCCTACATATGACTCTGGAAACCCAACAATGTGATTGAATTAACTGCCCTCTAAAATGGTTTAGCGAGCCCCTGGTTCAAGGGCACTTGAGATTAAATCCCCAGTGACCAAGGGACAACAAATGACGGCCTTGCCTGCGACCCTAGCCTTTATAAAGTGAAGCTTTTTAAGGGCAAGATGTCTGACTCCATCTAGGCAGGAAGTTCACATTACAGAGTTTCTGGTCAATCAAGTGGCCGGCAGTAGTGTAGTCCCAGTGGCGCCAGGTTCAAGCAGTCAGTCACCTGAGATGAACTAATGGAGGCCGACTGAAGAGAAGTCTGAAGTATCAATGGAGTGAGTGGATTGGGAGCCCAGGCTGGAAGGGTATTAAAGAGATAATGTGGCCTTGGAATAGTGGCATTCAGCGGACATGGGGCACCCAGTCTCCCAATACTCAGTTGTGCAGTTCAAGCTGTTGGGCTACCACCAGATGTTGGCCACACGACTTGATGTTGGCCATCCCCTTGCAGAAGGTGAAACAGCAGCATGAGTGGGCAAAGTACTTCAGTGGTCATTGATTGATGCCCCTACAAAATGAGACAGGTCAAGGCTAGACTGGTTAAGTGAGAGAAAAATACAAGCGTACGCTCACAACACGCGCACACACACACACACCTACGCCTACATTCAAACCTGCCAGAGAACTGTAATATTCATGTCGAGTCAGAGTTGAACAGCATGGAAACAGACCTTTCGGTACAACTTGATCATGCCGACCAGATATCCTAAATAAATCTAGTCCCATTTGCCAGCATTTGGCCAGTCTGCTTCTTAAACCTTTCTTATTTCACCCCGTGAATTTGTTGGGCTTTCCAAAGTAGCTGAAAACCGATTGGAGCAACATTTTTAAAAAAAATCATTGAGCTAAAAATCTGTAAGTGACAATACTTCCAATTACTAGTATTTGCTTGAGGGATGGAGATAATTGAAAGAGGATAGTAAGCAAAGATGGTAAATATAGCATGTGACATTTTGTTGCATGTACTGAGAATTTTAAACTTGCCGTTATTCACAAATATTTATATCTGTGTTTATGTTTCTGCTATTCATTAAAAAAAAACATTAACTTGTTTTCTAGGAACCAAACTAAAGACATTTGCTTCATTGTGTATGGGCAGGACACCTATAAATTTGTTGCACATTCTATCACTTAATTGTTTGGTCCTTACTTCCACAATCTATGGCCCAGACTCCCTCAATAATGGGATGGAAAATTAAAGTATTCAATCTAGCTCGTCTTTTCGTGACCTTCCTGTATTGTAATTTGGCACCAAACTGAATTCTATGCAGGTTTTTCATTAATTATTTGCGCTTCATTTTAGTTCATAAACAGCAATGATTCAAATCAAGTAAAAGAAGTCAGTCAGAAGATAGTGCCTGTAAGTCAAATAGGTCACTCTACAAAATTTTGGCCATACTTTATTCCCACCATCTTTATTGTTTTAGTAACTGAAATTGCTGACATTGAAAATGTTGTTTGAAGAATAAAGGTATTAAAAATTGTATCAACCAGATCTATGCTACTGAAGTGTGGATTGAGTTGGAAAATCCCCCAACTCAGCCTACCCGTCTCAGTTTAAAGGGCTCAGTTAGATCAATGCAGAGGAGCATGGGTGGGAACTAAGAGTTGACCTTGGAAGCAGACACCGCTTAGCCACTCGACCAGTAGGAGCTAAGTAGAACTTGGGAGCCAAATGGAGATGAAAAAAGTGTAAACTCCTAACAATTTAACATAGTTCTCCATCTGATATACGTGATAGCCATTAAAAACATTTGAAACTCCTTAAGTGGTTCATTTCATAAATCTTTCTGGCAGCCTTATATCAAACCAGCTAATTCCTTTATCATTGGTGGTCCCTTGGAATCAAAGGTGATATTTGTCAAGCTAGGTAAGTCATCAGATGATGGACTTTGGATTTATAAGTTTTCCTGCAGTGGTGCATATTATTGAATGGGGAAATAAAAATTGCAGCTTCAGGTTGCCTTCCTTTGCTACCACCACTCCACCACATGGGCAAGGCTCTGGGCCTCAAAGTGACATGTGCCATGATGAATCAAGAGGTCAATGTCTGCATCCTTTAGGACGGCATTAAGGGTATCCTTTTTCCTTTGGTTACACCTTGAGCATTTGCCAAAGGAGAGCTGAGAGAAAACTACCATCTGACGGAGGCAGTTTTTCATCTGGACACAATTGCCCATGCATTGGTGTGGTTCTTCAAGTAGATGCAGCTTCATAGAGGATTCTTGTGTTAGTCCATTGATCCTCCCATTTTATCCCAGCTTCAGTGTAGACACTGCTGGTATTGGTTGTCAAGAATCCTAATGGTGTCAGGATATTGTCCAGGTTTTGCTGCATTAGGGCAGGGTGGTTAACACAAGAGCCTTATGGACTAGGAACTTCTTTAATTTCCAGAGATACCTGTTGTTAAAGATACATTGCAGCTTGACAAAGGCAATGCTGACACAGTTGACTTAGTGCTGAATGTCTTTATCAATAGCATTCCCTTGGGAGAGTTGACTGCTGAGAAATGGGAAGTGCTGCACATACTGCAGAGTTAATCCATCTGCATGGATAGTACAGGGGATGCTCAGCTGGCCCAGGGAAGATTAAAAGAAAACCTTTGTCTCAATAATGTTTAAGAACAAGCCAAGCATCATATAGGTGGTGAAAAGGTTGGATATTGTTTGTATGTCCTATGTAGAGTGAGCTATCATGCTGCAGAGATCCTTGAACCAAAAGCTATGGATGCCCAGGATGGTGAGTTTTTCTTTGTGCCTGGAAGTGACCAAGTTTGAAGAGCTTCTTGTGCAGTTGATGTTGGATGCTAACACCAGGTATCACAATGATACATGAATTGGATGACGATGACGTTCGGGTAGATGATGAACAAGGGGAGAGTGATCACACAATCTTATTTGATCCGAGTCTGGATGCAAAAGGTGCCAAAAAAAATCCTAAGCTCCATAGAATTTCAGATATTGCAAGCCTGTTAAGTGTGCTGTTCAACTGATATCACCGAGGATGTGGCACAGAGAGGGAAGCTGGCAGCATTTCACAGACAGGGAACTGGAGGTGCTCATGGGCAAGATAGCGGAGAGAAGTACTGTGCTGTTCCCTCCAATTGACAAGAATCCACACCACCAGACATAGCCAGCCTGGATAAAGATAGTGGCCTGGGTCAATGTGATCTCCTGAGTCAAACACAATGAACAACAGTGGAGGAAGAAGGTTAATGGCCTTCTGCTCATTGCAAGATTAAGTGCCATCATTTTTACTCTGCTATCCTAATTCACAGCGCTACCACTACTCATTCTGATTCTGCCATTGCACACACTTCTAACTAAAGGGTCATGGATCTCAACTCATTATTATATGCAGCATGCCAATTCACTGCCCCACACACAATCTCCCCAAGCTCCGAACACCTCTTGTCCTCTGTGCTTCGCACTCACTGGGGACTCCTCAGCAATGCTCCTGCTTATGCATTACCAATAACACCTCTCCCATCCACTACCATTATACTCAATTTCTCTTTGTCTCATTCTAGTAAAAAATCTCCCACAGCTCCTTCACAGCTGAGAAGGCCAGGACCAGCAATGGGGTGGCAGGCATTAGGCTTCTCACCCTATATACAGTGAAAATGGTAGAGAAAAAAGGCACGTGGGTCACAGCCACTTCCATGAGCAACCAATTGAGTGAGCTTCATTGTGCTGTGCTGCTCTCCCAGTAATGCCAGTGTTAACTCACTCTTATCCTGAACCAGCTTTTATCCCTTTCTCGCAACTAATTCCCACTCTAATCTTACGGTACTCAACAAATGTCTAAAAGGAAGAGGCCAGACTATCCACCTCAGCTCAACCTCCACGTCTGAGGACAAAGCCACTCAGCCCTCACTGAATGCAGCAGTAAGGCTTTCACCTGCACCCTCCAAAAGCTCAGAGACTTTTAGCTCGGTGGGTTAGCTTTTGAGATTGTGCTCCCAACTCTAATCTGGTGAGTACACCACTGACAAATCTCCATAGCTGGTTGGTTGATGTCGACATGCAATGAGCAGAAGGCCATTAACCTTCCTCCTCCACTGTTGTGCATTGCGTTTGACTCTGGAGATCACATTGACCCAGGCCACTATCTTTATCCAGGCTGGCTATGTCTGGTGGGGTGGATTCTTTGTCAGTTGGAGGGAACAGCACAGTACTTCTCTCCGCTATCTTGCCCATGAAGATCAGGCATTCAGACTCCCAGGCAGAAGACGATTCCATGGTCTTGGCCATTATTGACTCTATGAAAATGCACTGAGAGACATGTCGACATCAGGCAAGTTTGTTAGTAGCAGTCAGTAAATCATCCAGTCCTTCCGAATGCAAGTCCCGCTCCAGAGTCTAGTGATGATGGCCCAGGACATCCTTAGTCTCCACCTGCACTGGTTCTCGGACAGCTGTAGATAATGGTCGTGAAGCCAGTAGCTTCAGCGCCTGGTTATTCTTGTACACCTCCTTGGGGGATCTTCAGCTGCTGATGCTCCTGCTGAGGGTTGTGCAGCAGCACTGGAGCTTCCAGTTCTTGCTAAGCTTGTTAACAGCATTGCAGTTACTCTCTTCTTCAACACTATCATCTCATGTTCAACAAGGCCATATGGAATCCTTCAATGCTGGGTTATTTCAATTGAATAAACATATAATCGGTGGGGAATAGTGGAAATGGAAGAGTATATTACTAATGATACTCCTGATTCCTGTCATCAATCACAATGCTACATTGTGTGGATTCATGGTAGCTTCACAAGAAGTCCAATGTCATGCCTCAATTATCGAGCTCTGAGCTATATAACTTATCAAGACGTACGTTGCAGATTCAAATTTTAATGCTGCATTGGGGGAGCTAAATTAAAGCATTTAACTACCATTATAGCAGCCCTTCCCCAAAAAACATCATGGCTGAATATCACAAACCATGTCAACACATTTTTACAGTTGGTGTGAGAATGTGCCACCTCTGAAGCATTGTTCTCCAAGATCAGCTATGAAAGGTAATGCAGAAATGGCAAACCCAGATGAATTTTTAAAATTTGAATAGATTTGTGTATCTGATTTGACTTATTATTGTCACACATAGAGATAGTGAAAAGTACTGTTTTGCGTGCTATCCAGGCAAATCATACCTTACATAAGTACATCAGGATAATAGAACAGAATGTAGAATACAGTGTTACAGAGAAAAAGGTCAACTTGAATATATATGAAAGGTCTGTTCAAAACTGTGATAATAGCAGGGAAGATATTCTTGAATCTGTTGGTATGTTGGGAATCTGTTGGTCTGTTGGGAAATAAATACTGGCCTAACCAGTGATGCCCAAATCCCATTAACTAATTAAAAAAAGCATACAGTGCAAGGGGAAAAGAATGTGAGAGGTGGACAACATTTAATTTATTTATAGCAGATCTGCCACAGTCTTGGTAAAAGTAAATCAGATTACAGTATTGTCAGGAAAACTGGTTTGAGTGTGGCAGTGGGAGGGATTACATCATGAAGACTGTTTGGAATAATGCTTGTAAGAGTTTTGCCCACAGGAGCAAAGCAATGTTTTTGATTAATTCCCATTACACAAATCATTCAGTTTCCATTAACCACTGCAGGTAAATAAACAAATATTTAGATAGCGTAACCACTTAAATATCTTTTTAACTATTTTCAAACACTTAGCACAAAGACAGAAATTTAGTAAGTTTCCATGTTCTGTTTCATTGGAAAAAACAGACTTGCAAATACATTTTTCATCAACTCTTAGCTTAACAGCTTTTAAAAACCTCACGCCTCACTTGTTTTGGAATCATTTGGAAAAAGAAATGTGCAATTACTGTTGTGACCTCATGAAGGACATAATTGGAGTTGTTACAGAGCAAATCATAAGGATGTTTGGAGATTATTCTCATACATGTTCACTTTGTGTTCTGAAAATCTCAGGAACTAATGTAGTTATTACCCCTCTTCAATTAACAAAGTGATAATTCTAAAATAACATCAGTTCCAGATTTGGCTTTCCTGACATAAAGGTCTCCAAGTTAAAATGTTAATTAGGGATCTCACAGACATGAGATAATTTTACAGACAAGTTTAAATTGTTAGCTATTCCAGGGAAGTTCCATTATGCTAAAACCACCTATGTTTTTTTCAAAAGTAACTGTTTTGACTTAAACATTGCAATTAGCAGAATTGTTATGGTGCAGAAGAAGGCAATTCAGCCTAATTGTCTGCACTGGCTCTCCAAATAAGCATTATGAGTTAGTGCCATCTTCCACCCATGCCTGTAACCCTGCGTATTCTTATTATTTTCTGTTGAATGCCTCAAATGAACCTGCCTCCACCAAATTCCAAGCTGTGTATTCCAGATCTGGTAACACTCACTGCTGGGAAAAGTTACTTCTCACATCAGATTTAATTCTTTTGCATTAAATCTTCTTAAACTGGTACCCTCTTCTTTTTGATCCTTTTATGAATGGTACTGGTTTCTCCTGTCTATTCTGTTCAGAACACTCAATATGTTATAAAGCGGAGGTTGACCCCCCTCTGAGAACTAAAACTGAAACAACCAAAAAGGAGCACCTCGCCCTATAATCTGTTAAAAAGGAAAGTGAAAATTGGTGTAACCTCCCTTTCAGTGGTTAACTAAAAGAAATCCCTGACGCTCACTTTACAAGCAACAAGTGACAATTTATTTAACTAACTCTAACAGTGAACAAATTAACTAAAATATTAACAAACCGAATTCTCCCCTTCTAACTATTAACTATTCCCAAACCAAAAAAGATTCTAATGGTATGCTGTTCCAACAAATTAAAGTCTCACTTATATAATAAAATAAAAATTTTGAATTTAGTCTCTCGAAATTACAGCCAGGTTTCGTGTCTTGTGGAATGTTCTGTGCCTTCTCCATCGATTATTCTGTCATGAATATTAACTAGTTGTGCTGTTGGTACCTTTGATTTTTTCAATGGTGCTTTCCCCAAGACAAGGAGGGGACTGTGAGAGCCAGTGATTCTTTCTTGAGAGTTGTTAACTCTGGCAGATGGCAGTTAGTTCTTCTGTCTCTGTCCAACTGCCCTCTCCTTTGATACCCTTGATGACATGTCAATATTTTACGAAAGGATAGGTCCTATGTTGTCAAGACAGATTTAATTTTAATTGGTCTTTGGTATCTAAGTGCATGGTTAAAATTGGATTGGCAAAATTCAAAACTTGTTGTCTTGGTAACAAAACAAAACTGCTTCAGAGATAGTAGGAACTGCAGATGCTGGAAAATCTGAGATAACAAGGTGTAGAGCTGGATGAACACAGCAGGCCAAGCAGCATCAGGGGAGCAGGAAAGCTG
>NC_063332.1:64144355-64300253 GCF_021869965.1 Rhincodon typus | reverse complement strand
TTCTAACTTCCTGCCTCTCAATCCACAAGTACTCTACCCAACTTTGCGACACCTCGTGACTTAAGAAAAAAAATGAACCATCATTATGAAAATGTGGCTTCTTTTTTTCAAACCCTAACTCCGTTATATTACTAGACATATAGTTCATCAATCTAGAGTCACCCATTTCATACCAACTCTACTTACATATAACATTGAACACTACCGTTTCTATCTCACATAAACAATATTCTTTTAAACCCGTGATAAAATATCCGCAATAATATTTCCATGACCTGCAACATGTACAATCTGTAGATTAAAAGCTTGTAACGTAAGACTCCAATGAAATAATCTGGTGGTTTTGTCATTAAATCTTTCCAGAAATGTCAAAGGATTGTGATCAATATACACAATCATCTTTGAGGTGTTGTTTTCAACGTAAATTTTTTGAAATGCTGTAAGTCCATTACCAAACTCAATAACTCTTTTTCAATGACTGAGTACCTTTCTGGTGGATATTCATTTTTTTTTAAGACAAATAACCAATTGGCCTTTCAATTCCACAACCATCCTTCTGTAACAACATAGCTCCAACCCTTAGATCGCTTGTGTCGATGGCAACTTTAAAGGGTTAAGAAGTTTAGCGTGGCTAAAACTGGTGCGGTGGTTAACACTGCTTTTAAATTCTCAAGAGTCTCCTGGCATTGTTGTGTCCACTGAAATTTCATGTTTTTTTTTTAAAAACAAACCTTTTAACAGTGCCACTACACTACTAAAGTTTGGCACAAATATCCTATAGAATCTGCTCAGTTCTAAAAATCACAGCACTTCCTTCTTCAAGGATAGTCTTGGAAATTCCTTGATGGCCTTTGTCTGCATATTTCTCGGTGTCATCTGTCCAAGACCGATGTTGTGCCCTAAGAATGTCACTTGTGCCTTCATGAATTCTGTTTTTGCCTTGTTTATGCCTTCTGTAGTCTCTCAAAAAGCTCTGCCAAATACTCCATGTGATCTTTCCACAAACAACTAAAGATCACTAAGTCATCTGAGAGGGCACAATTAGTCAATCCTGCAACAACTCAGTTCATAAGTCTTTGAAAAGTGGATGGTATGTTTTTCATTTCAAAGGGCATTGCTTTCAATTGATATAGCCCATTTGGGGTTACAAAAGCAGAAACTTCTTTCACTCTGTCCGACGAAGGTACTTGCCAGTAACTGCAAAGTAAGTCCAACTTTGTGATGTTTGTGGCTTGTCCAACTTTTTCCACAGTCCTCCAGCCTTGGAATTGGGAATGAATCAGATTTTGTCACAATGTTCACCTTCCAATAATCTACACAGAATCATTCAGTACCATCAGGTTTGGGAACCAACGCAATCAGCAGACTCCACTTGCTTCAACTCAGCTCTATGACGTCCTCTTGGAGCATCACTTCCACTTCCTTCTGAACCTGCTCTGCTTTCGAAGGATTAAGCCTGTAGGGGTATTGGTTTACTGGAACAGCATTCCCTATGTCAACCTCATGTAGTAGGCTCTTAGGTCCTCCCCATTCTATTTCTACATATGTTTTCATAATGCTGCAGTAAGTCTTTCAATTCAGTTCTCTGTTCCTGGGTCAGATAGCTCACTACCCTATCCCATTCTTTAAGGACTTCCTCATTATTCAATTTATTCTCAGGAACATCAAAATCTGAATTATCTGGATTTGATTCCCCACTCTGAATGGCAGTAACTAATACCGGTTTCTCCAGTTTGCTTTCCCTGTCATAGTAAGGTCTCAGCATGTTTATGACATACCTGATAAATTTTTCCTATCTGACATCTTTACCAGATAATTCACCTGACTCAACTTCTTCTCAATCTGACAGGAACCACTAAACCTTGCTCTGAAGTGATCTCCTACCACTGGTAATAGCACCGATACTTTATCCCCATGGGCAAACATACAAATTTTAGATTTCTTATCTGCTTCTTGCTTCATGATATGGTGTGCCACCTTCAAATGTTGTCTAGCTAATTCACCGACTCAGATTAATCTTTCTCTCATCTCAGATACATAATCCAATTGTGAGATCTCAGACTTCAGACCTATCAACTTTTCCTTAATTAATTTTAAAGGCCCTCTTACTTCATGTCCGAATACTAATGCAAATGGAGTAAATCCAAGTTGATTCATTTGGAGCAGCTTTTAATAGCAAACAATATAAATGGGATACCTTTATCCCAATAATTTGGTATGCACTTGATTTAAAGTGTTTGATGCCTAAATTATCCATGACCTCCTTAAATAGTTTGGCAGTAAAATTGGACCCTTAGTCTACCTGAATCTCCCTGGGTAATCCATTATGGGTAAAGAAAGAAAGCAACTCTTCCACAACCTTGGTTGCCTTGACATTCTGTAATGGAACTGCCTCCAGAAACCTGGTAGACACATCCATTATGGTTAGCAAATACTGGTTCCTACTTTTGGTTTTAGGGAGGGAACCTACGCGATTAATCAGAACCTGCGTAAAATGTTCTTCAAATGCAGGAATTGGCATCAAAGGCACCTTTTTTTTTTAACTGCCTGTGGTTTTCGGGCCATCTGACATTTATGACAGGTACGGCAAAATTCAACCACATCCTTGTGTAATCCAGGCCAATAGAAATGCTTCTGTATCTTAGCCCAAGTCTTCTTTACTCCTCGATGACCTACACAATACTTCCTGTCTGTATTCTACCGGCAACATAATCTGGTGAACTTCCGTACATTTCTCATCTACATTAACCTGCCATTTCCGCCTTAAGATTTTATCCTTAAGATAATAGCACTCTGATACATTCTGTAAGCTTTATGATGTAAGCTTTATCATTGTCTCTTCTTTTTGTTGTAATTCCATTAATTTTTCAGCACTAAACACCTCTGCCTGATCCTCTACCTGCTTAGGTTTTCTTTTACCATCTCATCAAACAGAGTGTCAGCTAACTGGACCTCAACTCCTTCGTCTTTCTCTTTTGCTTTCCCTTCTTGTTTTCACTTATGGCTGTTGGATCTTGTCACAACACAGACCGGAAAAATTCCAGGGTATTTTCCTTTTAACTCCTCAGTTCCCTGGTTTTCTTTTGGCTTCTCCACTACAATGGGATGCGCTTTGGGAAACAACCCCAACTATTCCAAGAGTCGTCATAAAATTTAAAGATTTTACTAAGTATGCAAAATGCTATATTTACCAGTCTTTCAGAACCAGATTGACAAAATGCACAGCGAGACTTCCACTCATAAAAATACATACTTCTTTTTCCACAAAGAAATAGACTGGCTACATGTAAACAATTTTGAACTGTTGACATATAATTATACGAGTTAAAATTCTAACCCCTTATAACCTACCTCTCTACACAGACAGGAAAAGAAACATCGGTGCTATGGGCAGATGGAAAGACTAGTGAGGTAGTTTATTAATTCCTGGTCACAGAGTTTGCTGAGATAATACTTGTGCTGATCAGAATACTTCTTCCCAATCTTCATTTTCAACATATTTTCACTTGTTTCCAGGAGGACAGAGTGATTAGTTCACACTTCTAATAATCTTTGACTTATCAATTACAAGTTACAGATCATAGCAATGGGAATGGGGAAATAAAGTGGCTATTTTTAGGCTTAATATCTACCGAAAAAGAGTCAACTCCTACCTGGGAATAAATCACATTGTTGTCAACAGGCAGAAAGCATTTGTCATCAGTAACTGGTCACTCATCCATAGACCAATCACCTACTTAGTGCCAGCCAAAACACATCTCTTGGCTTCAGTTCATCTTTAAACTAGGCTTCCATTATTGCCTGAACAATCAGGGGTATGAACAATACCTGCAATGAGTGCCAGGTTATTTGCTTTTCAAAAATGCCACAGTCCTTCAACAAACCTTGGTTTTTAAAACAGTTTTTTTTTTTTAATTTCAGATGGCTCAACATTTTTTAAATTAGAAAATGGCTGCCTGAGTCAAGTCCTCATGAAATACCTGGAAGTTTTTCAGGAAGGTCTAGGGACTATCAAAAGAGCCAAGGATACCTTCCATGTTGACCAGGAAGCAACTACATGATTCTGCAAGGCCTGACTAGTGCTGTTGGCCTGACCGGCAAAAGTAGAGTCATAGAGCCAGAGGGATATACAGTATAGAAACAGACCCTTCAGTTCAACCAAATCCTGAACACTTTACAACCAGAATTTTTTAAACCCAGTCCTACTTCAGTCAAGTCTCTGTTATTTTGTGCAGCCTAGTACTTCTCTTTAACATTCTTTCCTGTTTCTTACACCCTTGGACAATTAATTTAAAATATCCCCAACAGTATTAGCAAAACTCTTCACAAGGAATTCAGTCCCAGCTCCATTTAGGCTTGTCCAGCTTGCACTGGTTCTTGTACTTTTAGAGTCAGAGTCTTACAAAATGGAAACAGACCCTTCAGCCCAACTTGTCCATGCCAACCAGGTTTCCTAAACTGAACTAGTCCCATTTGCCTGCATTTGGCCCATATGCCTCTAAATCTTTCTTACCCATTTACCTGTCCAATTCGCTTTTAAATGTTGCAATTGAGCTTGCCTCGAGCAGCAGGTTCTATATATGCATCACCAGCTGGGTGACAAAGTTGCTCCCCAGATCACTTTTAGATCTTTCCCTTCTCCTTAAACCTATGTCCTCTAGTTTTGGACTCCCCTACCCTAGGGGAAAGGCCTTAGCTCTTCACCTTATCTATGCTCCTCATGATTTTATAAACCTCTCTAAGGTCACAGTTTTAGATGCTATAGGGAGGATAGAAAAGGAGGCAAGAAAGAGGTGGGGTTGGCATTTTTGATCAAGGAATACATTACTGCTGGAAAAAAAAAATCGCTGTGAAAATATATGGGTAGAAAATTACAAATAAGAAAGGAAAGATCACTTTGATGGGATTGCACTGTAGGCCCATCAATAGTAAGACATAAATTGTGAAACAAATATGTAGGGAACTCTCAGATATATGTAAGCATAATAAGGACGTAATAATGGGGGATTTGAATTTTCCAAATATTGACTGGGGCTACCATAGTGTTAAAGTTTTGGACGGTGAAGAATTTGTCAATTGTGCTCAAGAAAATTTTAATTTATCAATATGTGGATGCTCCTACTTGAAAAGGAACAAAACAAGACCTTTTGGGCAATAAGGAAGGGCAGGTGACTGAAGTAAAAGTGGGGGAGCACTTTGAGTTTAGCGATCATAATTCAGTTGGTTTCAAAATGGTCACGGAAAAGGATAAGCCTTCCGAAAAGTTAAAGTTTTTAATGGCAGTAAGGCAAATTTTAATGGTATGAGACAAGAACTTTCAAAAGTTGATTAGAGTAGACTGTTTGCAGGTAGAATGATGTCTGACAAGTAGGAAGCGTTCAAGAGTGTGACGAGACTTCAGAGGCATTTTGTTCCTGTTAGAGTGAAGGATAATGCTGCTAAGATTAAGGAACAATGAATGAATAAAGATATTGAGGTTATAGTCAAGAATAAAAGAGAATTTTTTTAAAGATATAGACAACTTGGTTCAATTGAATTTCAAATCAATATAAACTGTGTAGGGGCATTCTTAAGAGAGAAATCAGGAAGGCAACAAAGGGATATGAGATAGCATTGGCAGACAAGGTTAAAGATAATCTAAAGAGATTCTACAAATACATTAAGAGCAAGAAGGTAACTAGAGAGAGGATTAGGCCTCTTAAAGCTCAAGGAGGTTGTCTTTTTGTTGACCCCAAGGAGGTGGGAGAGATACTAAATGAATATTTTGCATCAGTTTCTACTGTGGAGAAAGAAATGGGTCTAGAGAACACAGCAAAATAAACTGATGTTTTCAAAACAGCTCACATTACAGAAGAGGAAGTTCAGGAGATCTTAGAGAATGTAAAGGTGGATAAAATGTCCAGGAACTGATCTAATGTATCCCAGGCTGTTGTGGGAAGTAAGGGAGGAAATTACGAGCCCCTTTGCAGAAATATTTGCATCATCTATAATTACGGGTGAGGTGCCTGATTGTACCTTTGTTTAGGAAAGGTTGTGAGGAGAAACTGGGGAATTATAGACCTGCGAGTCTGACTTCGGTTGTGGGAAAATTGTTGGAGGTGATTATAAAAGATGGGATTTATGGACATTTAGAGAGGCAAAAATTGATTAGGGATAGTCAGCATGGTTTTGTGTGAGGAAAATCATGTCTCACAAACTTGATTGAGTTTTTTGAGGAAGTTACCAAAAAGGTGGTTGATGGCAGAGCAGTAGATGTTGTTTATTTAAATTTTAGTAAAGCCTTTGACAAGGTTCCGCATAGTCGACGAATTAGTAAAATTAGGTCATATGGCATTCAGGGTGAGCTTGCAAAATGGTTAGAATAACTGGCGTAACGACAGGAGACAGAGTAATAGCGGAGGATTGTTTTTTGGACTGGAGGCCTGTGACCGGCAGTACTCCACAGGAATTGGTTCTGGGTCCTCTTTTGTTTGTCATTTAGAAAATGATTTAGAGGAGAATATAGAAGGCATGGTTAGTAAGTTTGCGGATGACTTCAAAATGGGTGGCATTGTAGACAGAGAAGAAGGTTTTCCAAGATTACAAAGGGATCTTGATCAAATCGGTCAATGAGCTGAAAAATGGCAGTTGGAGTTCAATCTGGATAAATGCAAGTTATTGCATTTTGGCTCAAGAAACAAGGGTAGGGCTTATACAATTAATCGTAGGGCCTTGGGCAGTGTTGTAGAACAGAGGGACCTAGGGGTGCAGGTACGTCATTCTTTAAGGTTTGCATCACATATAGACAGTGGTTAAAAAGGCATTTGACTTGCTTGCCTTCACTGCTCTGTCCTTTGACTATAGGCGTTAGGACGTTTTGCTGAGGTTGTACAGGGCATTGGTGAAGCCTCTTCTGGAATACTGTGTCCAGTTCTGGTTGCCCAGTCATAAGAAGGATATTACCAAGCTGGAGAGGGTTCAGAAAAGGTTTACCAGGATCTTGTCAGTATGGAAGGTTTGAGTTATAAGCAAAGGCTGGATAGTCTGGGCCTTTGTTCACTGGAGCGCAGAACGTTGAGAGGTTGATAGAAATTTATAACATAATGATAGGCATAGATAGAGTTGATGATAGTCGTCCGTTCCCTAGCATGGGGAATTTCAAGACTGGGGACACACTTTTAAGGTGAGCAGAGAGGCAAACGTTTTACGCAGAGAGTGGTTTCCGTGTGGAATGAACTTCCTGATGAAGTGGCGGATGCGGGTACAATTACAACATTTAAAATAAATTTGGATATATGAACAGGAAAGGTTTGGGAGGATATGGGCCTGGACCAGGCAGGTGGGACTAGTTTAGTTTGGGATTATGTTCGGCATAGACTGGTTGGACCGAACAGTCTGTCTCTGTGCTCTATGACTTTAAGGTCACCCTTCAGCCTGTGATGCTGCAGGGAACAAAGTCCCAAACTATCCAGCCTCTTCTTATAACTCAAATTGTCCAGTCTCTGTAACATCCTCAGCAACCCTTTTTGTACCCTTTCCAGTTTAATGACATTCTTCCTATAGCAGCATGGTATGCAGTAAAAGTGACCTTAACAATGTCCCACTCTCTCCCTATTTATTTCAAAACCCCCTTCCCCTCCCCTTTTTCTGATGAAGGGTCTAGGCCCAAAACGTCAGCCTCTCTGCTCCTATGATGCTGCTTGGCCTGCTGTGTTCATCCAGCCCTGCACCTTGTTGTCTCGGATTCTCCAGCATCTGCAGTTCCTACTATCTCTGATTCAACCTTAACAATGTCATGTCCAGATGTAACTTGATGCCCCAACTCTTGTACTCAATGCTCTGACCAATGAGGACAAGCATGCCAAATGCCTTTCTCACCACCCTACATATGATGTCACCTTCAAGAAAATATGTACCCTGGGTCTCTCTGCTTGACAACCACTACTTACCATGTACGTTCTGCCCTGGTGTGCCTTACCAAAATGCAACATCTCGAATTTATCCAAATTAAATTCCATTTGCCATTCGTTCTCCACTTGCCCAGTTGATCAAGATCCCATTGTACTCTTAGATAAGCTTCTTCACTGTCCACAATACCACCAATGTTGGTGTTCTCCACAAACTTACTAACCATATCTCCTATATTCTCATCCAAATTGGTCTTATAAATGACAAACAGTGGACCCAGCACCGATACTTGAGGCACACTGCTGGTCACAACTGTCAAGCCAATTTTGTATCCAGCTAGCAAGCTGTCCCTGCATCCCATGTGATCTAACCTTACTAAACAGACTACTATGCGGAACCTTTTTGAAGGCCTTGAAGTCCATGTAGACAATGTCTACCACTCTGCCATTATTAGTCTTCTTTGTCGCCTCTTCAAAACATTCAATCAAGTTTGTGAGACATGACCAACCACACACAAAGCCATGTTGACCTTCTGTATTCATTGTTGCTTTTCCAAATGCACGTAGATTCTTGCTCTCAGAATCCTCTCCAACAACTTACCCATCACCGACGTCAGGCTCACTGCTCTGCAGTTCCCTGGCTTTTCCTTGCAGCCTTTCTTAAATAATGGCACAAGAGTAACCACCCTCCAGTCTTCTGGTACCTTACTTGTGGCCATCAATTATACAAATTTCTCAGCTCGGGGCTCACAATTTCTTCCCTTGCTTCCCACAATATCCAGTGCACTTAATCATGTCCCAGTGATTTATCTATGTAATGCATTTTAAAATCTCAAGCACCTCCTCTTCTGGAATATGAACCCTTTTCACTATGTATTCTCCACGTTCTCTAGCTGCCACATCCTTCCCAGAATAAACACTGATACAAGTTACTCATTTATTATCTCACCCATGTTCTGTGGTTCTACACATAGATGGCCTTGTTGATCTTTAAAGGGCCCTATTTTCTCCCTAATTACTCTTTTGTTCTTATTATATTTGGAGAATATCTTTGGATTTTCCTTTGCTTTATCTGCCAAAGCTATCTCATCTTCCCTTTTTGCCTTCCTGATTTCCCTCTTAAGTGTATTCCCACACACCCTATACTCCTCAAGGGATTCACTTGATTCCAGCTGTCTATACCGGGCATATGTCTCCTTTTTCTTGACCAGAGCCTCAGTATCTCTAGTCATCCAGTGTACCCTATTCCTGCCAGCCTTGCCCTTCACACTAACAGGACAATGCTGTCCCTGAACTCTCATCTCACTTTTGAAAGCCTCCCACTTGCCAAATGCGCCTTTACCTGCGAACAGCCTCCCCCAAACAACTTAAAACATAGAATAGAATAGAATAGAACATAGAACATTTGAAAATTTCTGTCTAATACTGATAAAATTGGCCTTGGCCTAATTTAGACCTTTAACTTGTGGACTAGGTCTATCCTTTTCCATAACTATTTTAAAACTAATAGAATTATGGTCATTGGTCCCAAAGTGCTCTCCTACTACTACCACAGTCACTTGCCCTACCTTATTTCCCAAAAAGAGATCAAGATTTGCCCTTGTCTAGTCGGGCCCTCTACATACATACTTAACAAATTGCTCCCCATCCAAGCCTTTAACTCCACGGCAGTCCTAGTCACTGTTTGGAAAGTTAAAATCCTCCATTATTACAACCCTATTATTCTTACAGGTACCTGCGATCTCCTTCCATATTTGCTCCTCAATTTCCCACTGACTATTGGTGGGCGGGGGGAGGTGGCGGCGGCGGAAGGGTTCTATAGTACAAAGTGATCATCCCCTTTGTATTTCCCAGTTCCATCCATATAGCTTCATTGGACGATCCCCAAGGAACATCCTCTCTAAGACCTGCCATGACGTTTTACCTAATCAAAAGCACCACACCCCCTCCTCTCTTGCCTTTCCTCTATCCTTCCTATTGCATCTATACCCCGGAACATTGAGCTGCCAGTTCTGTCCCTCCCTCAGCCATGTTTCTGTAATGATATATTTTATGATATCAGAGTCCCATGTTCCCCTGAGTTCATCTGCCTTACCCTATTAGGCCTCTTGCATTGAAATAATGCAATTTAGTTCATCGGTCTTCCCTCATTTCCTGTTGTGCTCTTGCCGTTTGTCTACTTAACTTGCTCTCTTTAACTTCTGTACCAGCCTTCACCTTCTTTCGTTTTACTACTGCTTAGGGTTCCATCCCCCTGCTAGCCTAGTTTAAACTGTCCTGAATAGCTCTAGCCAATCTCCCCACCAGGATATCAGTATCGGAGGCTGGTACAGAAGTTAAAAAGAACAAGTTAAATAGATAAGGCAGGCAAAACTGTCAAATGTACATTAATCTCTTTTGTCTGTGCAATTTAATGTCACTCCCATATTTAATAATCACCAAATGTTATTAGTGTTCATGTTTCTGTTACAGAAACTAACTTGCAAAACCTATGATAGATGCTAAGAACTCTCAAGATTGATGTAGTCTTGTGACAAATTGTTGAACTTATTTTCCAGCAGACATGCTATCACAGAATGAATTATCTTGGCCATCAAATTTCAACCAGTGATGTCCACATGTTAGTCTGTCCAGTTACCTAACTAATGGAAGTTTTCATTTTGGAATTCCTCAAATACTCTCTGTATTTTCAAAACAGGAGCTTTGATAAGTAGCCTGTCATATAGCATGACTGCATCATGCCTGGAATGTGCTTGCAGCTGTGCTGTCAAATTTGGTGCACACAGGAAGCAGTTAGGTGTTGCTGAGATATAAGCTTTCAATGGCTCCATTCCGAAAGGCAAGTAACATTTTACTGTTAATTTTGAAAACTGATTTTTTTGGGGACATAGCTATAAAATATGAATTATATACGTAAAAATTTATTAGCATATTCTGTGCACAACATGCCCAGCTTTCATTTTCTTGAAAAATTGTTTGACAATCATTTTCATTAATGTCTTGCCCTTTAAGAATTCAAATAAGTGACCATTGTAGTATTATGCATTATTCCTTCAGGAAAGCACAACATTATGTGGAGAAAGCAGAGTAGTATATGGGTGGAAGAAATTTAGTGTATACAGTATAGCACAGTCCTAAAAATTTAAGGTCACAGACATGAGTAATTAGATCAGTGCATGGGGGATCTATTCCTTTTATAAAAAACTTCTGTTGTCATTTTGCAAGTGTTAATCTTTATATATGCTTATTTCATTACAATTTCTGCTGACTGAGACCAACTATCTCACTTATAATGATTGGAGGGACTGTTTGTTGACCGATGAATCTATGTTTAAAGCAGGGAATGACACTGAATAAATATTAATGAACTACCTTTCGCTTTTAGTTGTAAAATATATTTCCAACGACAAGGCTCTTCATGTTATACAACAGTGTGCAGCCAACACTGAGCAAATAAATTGTTTGTAGTTAGCAGAAGTTGGAAAAGAACTGAAAACGCATGCACTGCACAAGCGAACCCTATGACCAGCACTCAAATGAAAATTGGGAGCAGTCGGCAAATTTGCCCCCCAAATCCTCTAAATGCCTGGGAAAATGCAATCAGAGGGACAACCAGAGAAAAGTCATTCCTATATAATGGCAGCACAGTGGCTCAGTGGTTAGCACTGCTGCTTCACAGCGCCAGAGACGCAGGTTAAATTCCACCGTCAGGCGACTATCTGTGTGGAGTTTGCACATGCTCCAGTTTCTTCCTACAGTCCAAAGACATGCAGGTTAGGTGGACTGGCCATGCTAAATTGCCCACAGTGCCCAGGGATGTGCAGGCTATGTGAATTAGCCACGGGAAATGCAGGGTTAGAGGTAGGGGAGATTGGTCTGGGTCGGATGCTCTTCACAGGGTTGGCGTGGACTCAATGGGCCAAATAGCCTGCTTCCATGCTGTAGGCATTCTTTGATGAGTAGAATGGTCATCTGAGGAGCCGCTCCTCCAATCACAACTGGTGGTGCTGCTGCTGCTGATAGGCTCACAGTAAGCCTATAAGCAGTAAACACAGGCGAGACGCAGCCTGTGACTGAAGGAGCATTGAGCAAGCTAAGTAGGAAAGACAGAAATGCAACCACAAATTAATCTGTAATCCCATAGCGTACCTCAGATGTGAACAAGATGTTAAAAAAAGATGTACCTTGGTGAGAGACATGTTTGCATTTTTCTACTTATATAGAAACAGGGTTCAAAAGGGAACTTCAACCGTTTTGTGAATATACGCATGTGCACGTGTGTTTGTGTGCGTGCGCATGTGTGCTGCAGATAAAGGACTCTGTTGCTCTGACTGCTGGGAGCATTAATAAAACTCACTCAAGAGTTAACTCAAGAAAGCTGGGTTAAATCATCTTTTAAACGAAAGATTCTTTTGGTCTGGATGCAAGATGTTCTTAAAGAAAGGGTTTTTTTTTAAACTGACCATGTTGTGACAAACAAAGGGTCATTTTGAATGAGGGTTAATAAAGAAGGGGAGCCAGCTTATTGCTCTTCGCCTGGGAGCTTTGCAATTTGGGGTATGCCATTAAGAACTGTAACAAATTAGGGAACGTCAACCTGAAATGGTCGTAACACTTTTACCAATTTAAATAATGATTTTTAAAGAAGAAATTAATGCTTTATGTCCTCAAGTACATTGTGTGGGGGAGGTTGCTAATTATTGAGGATATTGATGAATTCTAAATCTACCTCTGTGAGAGTCCAAATACCCCAAAAGGCAATAGACAATATTGTTATTATGCAATTATTACACCAGGAAAATGAGATAATGAGCACAAAAAAGGAGCTCATGAAAACCAAAACATAAGCACCAGGAGCAGGAGTAAGCCATCAGACTCTGAAAACCAAAAATCAAAAAGAAATCCTAGACAAAATTTCAAGGAGAACACTTGATTTTTTTTTGCTCTGTTCACAGTCCAAAATTAGCAACCAACTCAAACACAAACTGAGATTAAGTGTTCTAAGATTAAATATTAAATAATCATATTCTTACCCTCCCATTCAGAAGGGATGTTTCCAACTTCATATTCAATTTCTTTTGGATTGACTGCTTCGATCATTCTTTTTGAACGAATAGTCTGTCCTAGAATGAAGAACAAATGATCAGCTGTCAGACTGCTCATTTGATAGCTGCATGGGATGAGCAGAAATTTCATACAGTCATACTGCATTGAATTTGGCCCTTTGGCCCACCATGTCTATGCCAATCTACAAACACCAAACTACACTAATTCCTTTTAACTACACTTGGTCCACAGGTTATTATACCCCTGCATTTTAAGTACTCATCCAGACGCTTCTTGCACGTTGTAAAAAGTACCTATCTTCACCACCCTCTCAGGCAGCACACACTCCATATGTCTACCACCCTCTGGGTGAATTTTTTTTCTCAGATCTCCTCTAAACCACTTGCTCCTCAAATTAAATGTACGCCCTCTGGTCTTAGACACGTCTGCCATGGGAGACAGATTCTCACTATCTATGCTGTGTATACCTCTCATATTTTGTAAACATCAATCAGGTTCCCCCCTCAGCCTCCTCTGCTCTAAGGAAAACAAATCCCACTAATCCAGTCTCTCTTCATAAGTGAGACTTTTCATCCCAGGCAACATTCTGGTGAAATTTCCTTCAATTGAATATCTAGAAGACCAAAACCTGCTCCCAACTCCATTCCCTAGCCACTGACTCCAACCCTATCTCAAGTAAATAGTCTGAGATTAAGCCAGTCTGTTTCCAAAATTAGTGTTATATTTGACCTCCAGATGAGCTTCTGCTCTCACATTCACACCATCAGCAACAATGCCGGACTTCACCTGTCTCAGGTCATCTGCTGCTAACATCCTCACTCATGCCTCTTAACTCTAGACTGGACTATTTCAGTAATTTTTCCACAAAAAGAGACTCCTTGTTGGTCTCCCACATTCCACTCTCCGTAAAGGTGAGATCATCCAAAATCCTGCTCCTGAAACTTAACTCACACCAAGCCTCGTCTAATTATCACTCGTGCTCACTGACCTATACTAGCTCATGATGAAGCAATGTTGTGATTTTAAAAGTCTCATCTCGGTTTTCAACTCCATCTATGGCCTCACCTTTCCCTACTTCCATAATCTCCTCAAGCCCTGGAAAACTTTGCTCATCTAATTCTAGGTTGATAAACAACATATTTTAATGAAATACCATTGGCTTCTGCACCTCTGTTACCTAGTCTAAGCTCTCGACATCTCACAGTTTCTCTACTTTGTGTTCCTCTTGAAAGGGACTCCTTAAACCTGCCTGTTTTATCAAACTTTGGTCACCTGGCCTAGTATGGTTGGGAACATGGGACTGGGATATCATAGCTATTACAGAAATGTGGCTTAGGGATAGTCAGGACTGGCAGCATAATGTTATAGGAAGGACAGAAAGGGAGGGAAGTAGTATTTTTAGACAGGGATAATATTACGGCTCTAAGGAGGAAGGCCATTCCTTGGAGATTGTCCAGTGAAGTTATATGGATGGAAGTGAAAAATAAGAAAGAAATGATCACCTTGTTGGGATTGTATTATAGGCTCCCCAATAGTCAGTGGGAAATTAAAGAAATAAATTTGTAAGGACGTCTCATTTATCTGCAAGAATAATAGGGTGTTAATGGTAGGGGATTTTAACTTTCCAAACATAGACTGGGACTGCCATACTGTTAAGGGCTTGGATAGAGAGGAATTTGTTATGTCCAAGAAAATTTTCTGATTCAGTATGTGGATGTAACAACAAGTGATGTTGCAAAGTTTGACCTTCTCTCGGGAAATAAGGCAGAGCAGGTGACTGAGGTGTCAGTGGGGGAGCACTTTGGGACCAGTGATCATAATTCTATTAGTTTTAAGAAAGCGATGGAAAAGGATAGACCGGATCGAAAAGTTAAAGTTCTGAATTGAAGGAAGGCCAATTTTGACCGTATTAGGCAAGAACTTTCAAAAGTTGATCGGGGGTGGATGTGCGCAGGTAAAGGCTTGGCTAGAAAATGGGAAGCCTTCAAAAATGAGATAACAAGAATCCAGAGACAGTATGCTCCTGTTAGGGTGAAGGACAAGGCTGGTAGGTGTAGGGAAAGCTGGATGATGAGAGAAATTGAGGTTTTGTTCAAAAATAAGAAGGAAACATTTGTCAGATATAGACAGCAGAGCTCGAGTGAATTCTTAGAAGAGTATAAGGGCAGTAGAAGTATACTGAAGAGGGAAATCAGGAGGGCAAAAAAGGGACATGAGATAGCTTTGGTAAATAATGTCTTTGTAGAATCTATTTGGATTCTCCTTAACCCTAAAGACAAAAGAGTAACAAGGGAGAGAATAGGGCTCCTTAAAGGTTAGCAAGGCCACCTATGTGTGGAACTGCAGCAGATGGGGGATGATGTTAAAACAAGTATTTTGCATCAGTGTTTACTGTGGAGAAGGATATGGAAGATACACAACGAGGGGAAACAAATAGCAATGTCTTGAAAAATGTCCATATCACAGAGGAGGCGGTGCTGGACATCTTAAAATGTGTAACGGTGGATAAGTCCCCAGGACCTGATTGGTGGGAAGCTAGGGCCCCGTGCCAAGATATCTGTATCATGGCTAGTCACAGGCTAGGTGCCAGAAGACTGGAGGTTGGCTAACGTGGTGCCACTATATATCACATGGAGGTGGGCAAGTTGTTGGAGGGAATCCTGAAGGACAGAATTTACATTTGGAAAGGTAAGGACTGTTTAGGGATAGTCAACATGGCTTTGTGCATGGGAAATAGTCTCTCACTAACTTGATTGTGTTTTTTTGAAGAAGTAACGAAGGGCTTTATGAGGGTAGAGCAATGACTGTGATCTAGATGGACTTCAGTAAGGCGTTTGACAAGGTTCCGCATGGTACACTGGTTCGTAAGGTTAGATCACATAGAATACAGGGAGAACTAGCCATTTGGATATAGAACTGACTCGAAGATAGAAGACAAAGGTTGGTGGTGTTGTGGGTTGCTTTTCAGACTGGAGTCCTGTGACCAGCAGTGTGCCACAAGACTCTGTGCTGGGTCCATAGCTTTTAGTCATTTATATAAATGACTTGGATGTGAACATGGGAGGTATGGTTAAAAAGTTTGCAGATGACACTAAAATTGTAGGTGTATAGGACAGTGAAGAAGGTTACCTCAGAGTACACCAGGATCTTGATTAGATGGGCCAAAGGGTCAAGGAGTGGCAGATGGAGTTTGATTTAGATAAACGTGAGATGCTGCATTTTGGAAGTGCATATAAGGGCAGCACTTATACACTTAACGGTAAGGTCCTAGGGACGGTTGCTGAGCAAAGAGACCTTGGAGTGCACGTCCATCGTTCCTTGAAAACGGAGTTGCAGATAGACAAGATAGTGAAGATGGTGTTTGATATGCTTGCCTTTATTGTTCAGTGCATTGAGTACAGGAATGGAAAGTCATGTTGCAGCTGTATAGGACATTGGTTAGGCTACTTTCAGAATACTGCACACAATTCTGGTCACCCTTCTATAGAAAGGATGTTGTAAAACTTGAGGGGTTCAGAAAAGATTTACAAGGATGTTGCTGGGATTGCAAAGCTTTAAGTTATAGGGAGAGGCTGAATGGGCGGAGGCTTTTTCTTCCCAGAGTGTTAGAGGCTGAGGGTTGACCTTACAGAGGTTTACAAAATCATGAGGGGCATGGATATGGTGAATAGCAAAGGTCTTTTTCCTAGGGTGGGGGAGTGCTGAACTAGAGTGCATAGGTTTAAGGTGAGAGGGGAAAGAATTAAGCTTTTTCACACAGGAGGGTGGTGAGTGTATGGAATAAACTGCCAGAGGAAGTGGTGGAGGCTGGTTACAATTACATTTAAAGGGCATCTGGATGGGTATATGAATCAGGAGGGTTTAGAGGGATATCGGCCAAATGCTGATAAATGGGACTAGGTCAGATTGTGATATCTGGTCGGCGCGGACTAGTTGGACCAAAGGGTCTGTTTCCACACTGCATGATTCTATGACTATATAGTAGCATCTTACGTGGCTCAGCATCTTACTTTGTTTTATAATACTTTTGTGAACTATTTTTGCATCTGTTATTGTGTTACAGGCATTATAGAGTTACTGCTGTGAATGATAACAACTTGAAAAGCTAAATTAAACGATTATTTTTCCAAACACATTCCAATATTCCCAACAGTAATGCCTAGTTCATGGTTAAATGCAAAGCTCGTTAGTATAACAGCGTAATTTGTTATCGTGTTGATCACTTTGTTCATTTGTTATCGTGTGGACCTACGCGCGTAGGTTTGACATTCAATGAAGTTCTGCCGAAGCTGAAATGCAACAGCAAGTGGCTTATCACTGTAAATAATTTTTAAAAATTCAGGTAAACTTTTAAACAGTAATGAACACCAAGAAAGAATCAAAATTCCAGCGTCATCTCAAGTTTTAGATGGCGCTTCTTTGGCCTCAATCCTACAATTTAAGACGATATTTGAACATTTTGGTTAAAAGTTCTTACTTCCAAGCTAATTACAATGATATCTTTCTGCATAACTATTGCAAGTTTCAATGACACTATACTTTAAATTCCAAACACAATCCAACACAATTGTAAATTCTCAAGTCATTATTGATACTGATCAATCTAGACATTGGGTAGAATTGAACCTTGCGATGGGGGTCCCGCTCACTGGCTAGAGAAATAGTGTCAGCCCCATGTTGACTCCGTTGATGAAGGCCCACTAGATTTAAGTGTCCACTAGGCACCCAGCTGGCCAGTGATGGGCCTCCCCTGGGATTTTAGACTTCAGGGGCAGAAATCTCACCACTAAGAGATGCTGATTATTCAGATGTCAGTAGTTCCCAACTGCTCATCAGCATCACCAGAGTTGTGGCAGCTGCCAAATACTATACCTGCTAAAGGCCTACGATCGTCAAGTAACCCAGGCCACAGGTAATGGCAAATGGGGGTTTTGTGGGAGATGCCTGCTAGCCTTTTTCCGCTGGGGCAGAGGGAGGTCAGAAAAAATGAGGTGTGTGACTGTCAGCAGGCTCCCCATGTTTAAATGGTTACCCAACCAAATACTTAGTTGTGCATTTGAATGAGGGACCGTTCCCTGGAAGAGTTTTATGTGGCGACATGATGAGATCCTTCAGGGGCATTAAGTGTCCACTTCAGGACATCAATTATCTTCTGGGCAGGAATGCTGTCCACAACCCTTCCCAACCTGGACTTAATCAGCTGGAAACAAATAGGTGGCTCCTGCACCTCTGCTTAACTGCCCATCCTTCTCCAAATCTACTGCTGGGTGAGGGAGCATTAAATTCTGCCCATTATTTCTCTTCAGGCTTGCTATTTCTATCATCAAAAATGCTATCCCCTACTCACAAATACTTCTTCTGGAGAGTAGTAGAAAACCTGTAGACTTTTTCAGGGGGTTATTTGGGAGGCACAGTAGATATTCATTTCAAGGAAGAAGAAACATACCAAAAAGGATCCTGAAGCAGCCATGGCTGACAAGGTAAGTCAGGGACAGCATAAAAGCAAAAGAGAAAGCATACAATGTGGTGAAGATGAGTGGGGAGACTTTGGATCAGAAAAGATTTACGAGGATGTCACCAGAGTTGGAGGATCTGAGCCACAGGAGAGGCTGAATAGGCTGCGGTCATCATCCCTGGAGCAACAGAGCCCACAGAGGTCCAAGAACCTTACTCAAGAACTTTGGAGAGGTTCATTAGATCATGAGGGTCACAGACAGGGCAAATAGACAAGGTCCCCTCCCCAGGGAAGGTGAGTCCAAAACCAGAGGTCACAGGTTTAAGGCGAGAGGAAAAACTCCTGCCATTGCTGCTCCACCATCTTCCCTGCGAGGCTTCCCTTCTAATCAACTGTGGCCAGCTCCTCCTTCACCTCTTTATAGTTATTTTTATTGAATTGTAATACCATTACATGATTCCAGCTTCTCTCTCTCACACTGTAGGGTGAATTCTATCATATTATCATCACTGGCCCCAAGGGGTTTCTTTACCTGAAATTCCCTAATCAAGTCTGCCTCATTACACATCACCAAATCCAGAAGTGCCTATTCCCAAGTGGGCTCTACCATAAGCTGCTCCAGAAAAACATCTCGTAGACATTCCATGAGTTGCTTTCTTCTAAAAGTAACCGATAGCAGATATTCAAATTAATAGTTATTACCAACCAATCAACTTACGGTTTTCCTGTAATGTCATTCTATTTGTACTAGGCCCCCAAACCTGAACTTTCAATTCGCCTTGTAAATAGACCTCACAAACTACGAGCCAAAAAAAGCAAACAAAAAGCACGTCTTCCCCTCTGCACTGAATTCCTACACTACCTCCAAATTCCCTAAACTGTATACGGTCTTGGGCTATTATCTCACTCCGTCTGTGCTGCTTGGAATAGCTTAGAAAGACAACAGGGTTGGAGAGTCCAAGTTTCGTCATTGGGAGGACATGTTGTAGCTGTACAGGACATTGATTCAACCACTTTTGAAGTATTGCATGCAATTCTGGCCTCCCTCCTATAGGAAGGATGTTGTGAAACTTGAAAGCGGTCAGAAAAGATTTACAAGGATGTTGCCAGAGTTGGAGGGTTTGAGCTATGGGGAAGAGGCTGAGGGGTGACCTTATAGAGGTTTAGAAAATCATGCAGCGCATGAATAGGGTAAATAGGGAAGGTATTTTCCTCGGGGTGGGGGAGTCCAAAACTAGAGGGCATAGGTCCAAGATGAGAGGGGAAAGATACAAAAGGGACCTTAGAGGCAATTTTTTCATGCTGAAGGTAGTGCATATATGAAATAAGCTGCCAGCATAAGTGGTGGAGACTGGTACAATTACAACATATAAAAGGCATCTGGATGGGTATATGAATAGGAAGGGTTTAGAGGGATATGGGCCCAGATTAATTTAGGATATCTGGTCGGCATGGACGAGTTGGACCGAAGGGTCTGTTTCTGTGCTGTGTATCTCTATGATTCTATAATGAATTCTCGTACTGTACTCAATTTATCCTGATTGCCATTTATTCCAGAAACACAATGCTGCTGGCTGTGTTTTAGGAGGGAGATTCTGAATTACCTCATGTAGCTTGCCACATACTGGTAGAACATGCTGTTGGAAAGCTGAGGGAGGACATTTCTGTGCAACTTGACGTGAGCAGAATGATGTAATTTCAGTGCCATTCAAATTTCCATCACTTTATTTTGTTTCCTGGGAAGCAGATCGACATCAATTTTCCACTCCTGTTCCACATAATCCCTCACCACCAAGAAATAACAAGATACAGTTTAGTACCCTAAATTTGGCTTTTTCCTTCTCTGCATGCCAATTTACATGGTCCTTCCATGAACTAGAGGTTAAAGTTTCATTGACGTGCTAGTTTCCTCTAAATATTATAACACAAGCTTAAAATAGGCCCTGTACAAGCTCATTTTACGATAGAGGTTACAAAATAGCCGCTTTGTTCAAACTCTGTTTTCTCTGGATTGCTGCCATAGAGATGTCCAAAAAGATCCATTGTAATGTGACACAGTTATGTTGAAACAGCTATGTTTTTCATTGCTGTATCTCTAACCTATTAATGAAAAATTTCTAATCATTACCAGTGTACTCAATGCACGAGTTGCGAACTACAGCTTAGCAAGTGTCCATTTAGATGTAGTAGCAAAATGTTGCTACATTAAAGAAATCTACAGAGCGTTTCATTTGTCCTCATTTATTTACTTTAGATATTCCCAATGTATTTTTATAAGGCATTGTGTGGCATCTTGTTCCTTATGCAAAATAATTTTCTTTAAAACTTGGATGATAGCACAGGAGGATAGGGTTACTGTGGCTACAGTCCAATCTCCTGCAGGTTCTCTGTTGAAATTGGGAACAAAGGACAGTGAATCAATTCATCATGAGAATTATTCCAGAGCAGGACCTATTGGACACCACACTATAGTTGTTAATAGAGGGCTCATTCAAAATTTGCTCTAAAATATGTGAAGGAGCCCCCGACTGAGGTTTTCAAATCTGATGATCAGCCAATCACAACAGCTGAAAGACCACATTCTCCAGATTACAAAAAGTAGTCTATCCAATCTGCAATCAAGACAGTTATACTTTGCTGCTGAGAGCAGTCTTGCATGTAAGCTAATGTAAGTACTAGTTCTTCCAGTTCCACATCACCATAAATTTTCAACAATACACTTTAGATTGGTATGAAATGATTGAGGTATCATCTCAGTGACTTTCAGAGTCTTAGCATTTGTTGACACAATGTCACATTCCATAATGTCAGCTAGTCAGCTAGTTTTGTGGTACAACCCACGTGTTAAGAACTGGGATTTTGACTACATTAAACTAATTTTATACAGGACTCATTCAACCAACAGGAGAGGAATTATTCATGTTGTCAGTTTTATCTGGATATGAACAGAATTTCCAGGCAAAAAGCCAGTGTGCTAATACAGTGCTATCTGATCCTCAAAAAAGTATTTAAAACAAAAATTGAAACAGTTGAGATCTATTTTCAGGATGTGTAGTCTGGCATTTGAAACAAATCAGTCAGAGCCCAGGGCATGGCCTGCACTTGAAGTTCGGATAAATTCAAAACAAATCTTTTGGAATATTGTTTTAGTTAGTGATCAATTGTGGAATTTACTCCCCACGGAGACAATGGAAGAGATGGTATTGATTCATTCAAATTACATTGTTTTACACAAAAGAACTTTTTGGAACACAGTATAGGAGTAACTTGAGACATGGTGTGTGGTAGCTGCAGCATTTTATTTGGGAGGAAAAGGTGACTTTGAACCAGAACTCTCAATCCTTGCTACAATTAGCCAACAATTCGGTTATCATTGTAATCGAAGACTATTGGACCTTACCCTTATCTCATTTAGCAATTACTGTTTTATTAAATCACACAATTTATTTCAGTTTGATCAGCATAAACCCAGGAGTTCACTACTCCACACAACTGTCACAATACATATGAAAAAAAAACTATTCTGTGATTTCATTTTTTCACTTTATGTTGGGGCAATTTAATTAGACAACATATGAGCAATGCTGACAACTCGCATGGTGAAAGCTAAAGTTTGAGTTGAAGATTCCTGGTAGTTAAGAGAATAAAGGTACTATAAACAACAGTGAGAACAGACAAACTAAACTTTACCAAACAAGGCTAGAAAAGTAAAACAAAACTACATTGCACACGCAACTTAAAAGAGTAATATTCAGAATTAACATAAGGCAAATTGCAGTCACCCACCGGACTGAACATTAAAATAGCACATAAATTCCACGGATTTCTTAGCAACCAACTACGTGAAGTGACACGTCGGGGTCACCAAATCTCATTAAACTGTTATCTCCTTTACAAGGGATTCCTATTCTTCACTTTTAAGAATCTAACTTTGAAACTCCCTTGGCAGCCACTCAGCCTGAATGACAACTGGTACTAGTACTTCACTTTCTTCTTTGGTGTCTATTTTCCACTTTATTCCCAAAGCTGCACTCCAGCATCTACTTGCAGAGCAACTCCAGCTTTATTGCAGACAGCTAGCTTCAATAACAGTACTTCTGGGGTTTTCTAATTTCCAATGTTTCTCAGCTGTGACAAGCAACCCCACTCATAGATACCAAATAGCTACTGAAATTTCCAAGAGCTCCCCAGCTTCTCAAAGTCAACCACAGCTTTTGGTTGTATGAAGACACTTTCTTTGGTTGCTCCTCTCTCTCTAACTCAGATCTTCTACTGCCTTCCCATCTCAACAGGACATCTCCTAAGCCCTGATTGCCTGGTGCCTGCTAACTACAGCACCTCTGTAACCTGAAGCTTCTTCTCCCTGCTTCTGATCACCATGCAGTCATGTGGCTTACCTTGTTCCACTGCCATGTGTCAACCACACACATACATATGACCATAACTGCAAAGGCTGATGAAGAGGCCAGTATGTTGGGATGAGCATTCACATCCCGTCCCACTCTATGCATGCATCAGGACTCCCAAGGAATGCTGGAAATTGGAGTTTTTGCTCACTGTTGTAGTTGGTTGGCTCGCCAAGCTGGTTCATTGTTTCGCAGACGTTTCGTTACCATAGTGGGTAACATCATCAGTGCAGCCTCCGATGAAGCGCCATTGTGTTTTCCCACCTGTTATTTAAACTCTGGTGTCCATTGAGCTGGATTACCTCACTTCCGATTTTCCTTCGCAGTGGAGCGTATATGGGGTTGAGCTCTGTGTGTTTGTTCAGAGATAGTAGGAACTGCTGATGTTGGAGTCTGAGATAACAAGGTGTGGAGCTGGATGAACACAGCAGGCCAGGCAGCATCAGAGGAGCAGAAAAGCTGACGTTTTGGGTCTGGACCCTTCTTCAGAAAACAAGAAGGGTCCAGACCTGAAATGTCAGCTTTCCTGCTCTTCTGATGCTGCCTGGCCTGCTGTGTTCATTCAGCTCCACACTTTGTTGCCTATGTGTTTGTTGATGGCTTTCTTTGTGGAGTACCACACTTCTAGGAATTCCTGTGCTTGACTCTGCCTTGCTTGTCCCAGGATCTTGGTGTAGTCCCAGTCGAATTGGTGGTTCTCCTTATCCATGTGGATAGAGATAAGGGAGTACAACAACCGACAACAATGTCCACAACCCGAGCTACAAATCTACTCTAAAACCTTTTTGCCCACTGCCCAAAACCCCATCTATCTCCGGTTTTGTAACCCTTGGGGAAACAGACAAGTGTTTCTAACAATATGAATTGGCAATGCAATTGCTCAAATATTGTTGTGCACTGTTTTCATGGTATAAAACGCACATAAAATGGAAAAAAAGTGAGCAGAGGAGAATACATGTTGCACACAAGTTTATATTTAATTTATATTTAAGTACAAACCTATGACTGTCTTTTTTAATTTATTCGATTATGGAATGTGGGTGTTGCAAGCTGGGCCAGCATTTATTGCCCATTCATAATTGCCCCTGAAAGGTGGCAGTGAGCTACTTTCTTGGACTGCTGCTGTCCATTTGGTTTTGTCGACCCACAAAGTCTTTGAGAAGGGAGTTCCAGAACTTTGACCCAAAGACACTGAAGGAACAGAGATATATGTCCAATTCAGAATGGTTGGTGGCTTGGAGGAAAACTTTCAGGTGGCTGTGTTCCCATGTATCTGCTGCCCTTGTTCTCCCAAATGATCATGGTTGTGGGTCTGGAAAGCGATAATTAAGGAGTCTTGGAGAATTTCTTCAGTGTATCTTGTAGATGATACACACTGCTATTACTATATGCCAGTGGTGTAGGGAGCGATTATTTGAGGCTGTGGTGCCAAGCAAGTAGGCTGCTTTGACCTGGCCAGTCAAGTGATGCAAGGGAGGAAACAGCAGAGGTGCTGGCAAAAATTTTCAATTCCTGTCTGGCCACAGTAGAGGTTCCAGAGGATTGGAGGACAGTCAAGGGACCAAGGACTAAATCCAGGAAAACTGCAGACCAGTCAGTTTAACCGTAATGGTGGGGAAAATACTGGAATCAATTCTGAGGGACAGAATTAATCCCCAACTGGGGAGGAAGGATTTAATCAAAAACATGGTTTTGGTAAGGGGAGGTCAAGTCTGACTAACTTGATTGAATTTTTCACAGCAGTCACCAGGTGTGTAGAAAACTTAATGTATTCAACTTAGTCTACTTGGACTGCAGCAAGGCTTTTCTTAAGGTTCCGTGTAGGAGACTAATAGCAAAGATAAAAGACCATAGGATCCAAAGAAATTTAGTGAACTGATTCCACAAATGGCTGAGAGGCAGGAAGGAGAGGGTGATAGTCAAGATGTGTTTTATTACTGGAAGCCTGGGTTCTTTGGGGTTCTGCAAAGGACCAGTGTTGGGGCCTTGCTGTGTGCTGTATACAGATGATTTAGACTTGAATGTAGGAGGGTTGATTACTAAGTTTGCAGATGGCATGAAAATTGGTGAGTTGGGAAATAATGAGGAGGATAACCTTAAAAGACGATATAGGCGGGCTGGTCAGATGGGCTGATCAATAGCAAATGGAATTCAATCTAGATGAGTGTGAGGTGACACACTTAAGACACACTGAACAGTAGGACCCTCAAAAGCACTGAGGAACAGAGGGACCTTGGGACCATCAGTTCCTTAAAAGATAACAAGACAAGGTGGTCATGCTGGAACTGTCTAAAAAGTTGGTTAGGCTCCAGCCACAGTATTGTGTGCATTTCTGGAATCCACATCATAGGTGGGACATGTTTACACTGGAGAAGGTGCACAGGAGCTTTACCAGGATGTTGCCTGGGCTGGAGAGTTTCCATTATAAAGGAGAGATTTGATAGACAAGGGTTGTTTTCCTTGCAGCAGAGGAGACTGAAGGGGGCATGATTGAGACGTATAAAATTGAGGGGCATACAGCATAAACAGGAAGGAACTTCTCTCCTTGGTGGAGGGACCAATGACCAGAGGATATAGATTTACAGGAGATGTGAGGAAAAATGTTTTCATTCAGAGTGGTGGGAATCTGGAACTCACTGCCTGGAGGGGTGGGAGAAGCAGAATCCCTCATAACATTTAATAAGTTTTTAGATGTGCACTTGCGATGCCAATGCATACAGGGCAATGGGCCAAGTGCTGGAAAATGGGATTAGAATAGTTAGGTGGTTCTTTTTGACCAATGAGGACACAATGGGCCAAAGGGCCTTACTCTGTGCTGTAGACCTTAGTAACTCTATGCGATGTATAAATAGAAGTTAACTGAAAGTGTGAACAGGGCAAAGTGGTCTGCTCTGCTGCAAGCAAAGTCAACAACACATAGAAGTGATGGGGGATAGGCAAGTAAGAAAAATTGAGTTCAGAGATCACACTCTGCAGTTCTGTAACTCAATACTGCGTGTTAAAGACTATAAAAGTGCCTAAGTCCTCAAACATGTCATAGCTTTCCAGATCAATACTCTCTTTCCAGAACACCATGTTTGAATCCCTCCACTCAGGTTTTCATCGAAAATCGACTTTCCTGCTCCTCTGATGCTGCCTGACCTGCTGTGTTCCTCCGGCTGCACACTGTATTGACCTCCACTCAGGTTTTCGCCCGAACAGAGTCACAGAAAGTGACATCCTATTTGATTGTGATCAAGGTACACTATATCTCCTCGTTCTTCTTGTCCAGTTTGCAGCAGCTAATATGAGTGGTCACACCATCCCTCTCCAGTGTCTCTTCACTTTTTTCCAGCTTGGTGGGAATGCACTGACCCGATTTTTTGCCTTTTTATCTTACTGTAGCTGGAGCATCAAGGAGATCAATGTGACAAAGTTTGGTCAAAGCAGTGCTAGTGGAAGGAATGGATACAGTGGAGAGTTAGAGAGTGGATACACAGGAAAGGCTGGCTGTACATCTAGTCCCAGGACGGCTTGCAGAAGAAAGTGAGTTGGAGATAGCTATTGTATTGATATAAAATACAGACTAATGATCTTTGAATCTGTAAGCCAATTTAATTACTGGAACTTTCAGGACTAAAACAGCAATCACCTGACCATAAAGGTTGGCCAGGTTACATGAAATCAACAAAATAAAAGATAATCTGAGCTGAAATTGACATTTTCCTCAGGCTCGATGTTGACCACCACTTGGAGGAAATTCCTTTGGTGGTAATGGTGCAGAACGTACTTTGGGTGTGTGACTTGAATTTCTATTACCAAGAATGGCTTGGCAGCAGCTCTACTGATCAAGCTGGTTGTACCCTCAAGGACATAGCTGCTAGACTGGGCCTGCAGCAGGTGGTGAGGGAACAAACTAGAGGGAAAAACATACTTGACCTCATCCCCATCAATCTGCCTGTCGCAGATGCATCTGTCTTTGACAGCATTGCTAGGAAGGACCACTTCACATTCTTCTGGAGAAGTCCTGTTTTCCCAGTGAGAATCTCTTCCAGCATGTTATGTACTAAATAGGACAGACTTCAAACAGATTGAACAACTCAAGACTTGGCACCCACGAAACAGTGTGGGCTATCGGCAGCAGAATTGTACTCCTGCACTTTGGCGACCTCATGGCCTGGCATAACCCCCACTCTCCCATTATCAAGCCAGATCAACCTTCGTTGAATGGAAAGTGCAAGAGGCCATGCCAGGAGCAGCACCAGGCATACCTAAAAATGAGGGGTCAACCTGGTGTAGCCACCAAATAGGACTATTTGCAAGTCAAGCAGCATATGTACCAAGGGTAGATAGAGTTCAATGGTTCTGCCACTAACAGACCAGATTTAAGCTCTATGGTCCTGCCACACCTAGTTGCAAATGGTTGTGGATAATTAAACTCACTGAAGGAGGTGGTTGTTCCAAGGAGCAGAGCATGTTTTTCTCCTGCACTATTTGCGAGTTTGCAGCCTTCATATAGTCCATGTGCTTGTTCGGGACTGTCATTCCTACCTGAACTTTTTACGTTGGTACTGACCTTGCACTGACCAAGCCTCTTACCCATGCAAAGCCATTTCCGTGGTTCCTACGCCACAACTCATCCCCTGTAGTAAACTGTATCACTTGCTTGGCAGAGTTTTGTTTCCAGCACTGGCGTTCCTGATGGAGTTTCACCCTCCTTTCCCGCCTCCCCCACTCAGTTTTGGGAAGATCAGATTTAACCTCGTGCCTAGTCTTCTCTCCATGAGCAGCTGTGCTGGAGCTATCCCTGTTGTTGCATGAGGGGTGGTCTTATAAACAAATAGGAACCAGGACAGTTTGGTACTGCTCTTTCTGCTATCGGACGATGGAAGGTATGGAGCTGTCCTCAGACGTTGAATCGTATTTGACTTTAGGAAATACTCGGACTCCCTGCTGGTAAACGATTGCCCATTATTTGTGGTCAACACTGCCGGGAGTCTGTGTATTGCAAACGATGCAAAGTTTTTCTATTGTCGTTCCTGTATTTGACAAATGAACTCTATGCACATCCATCCACTTTTCGGTGGGTATCCACAACAACTAAGAACATTGAGCTCATGAAAGGACCTGCATAGTCAACTTGAAACAGAGTTTATCCGGCCATTCCCACAAATATAGGGTTGCTGCTGGCAGTAATTTTTGTCCTTGTTGGCATTCTGGACACTGTCCCACCTACATGGCTATGTCTGAATCCAAGCCTGGCCACCAAACATAACGTCTTGTTAACAACTTCATTTTGCAGATCCCGAGATGACCCTCCTGGAGTTCAGCCAGTATCTGGCGGCAACCTTTGTTGAGGACAATCACTCCGGTTCGCCATAATAATACACCATCCTCGACTGTGGTCTGGTCCAAACAGGGTTCAGTTCTGAATGTGATGGCCCTTTGGTTTCCCCTATCACCACCAGCTGTTTCAGAATGGACAGGACCGGATCTTTCTGTGTCCATAGTTCGATATTGTTAGTTCTGACTGGAAGTGTGTTCAGAAAATTTAAAACCATTATGGACTCTTCTAGTGGCTGTACCACCAATGGTGTATCTGCCAGTGGGAGGCAGCTCAATGCATGAGCATTTGCTACTTGGCCTCCTTGATGGTGTTCCAACTTGTAATTATATGCACCTAGTATTAGAACTCACTGCTGAATTTGGCATGAAGCTATGGACAGCACTGTCTTGCCCTTTTTAAGTAGACATAGTAGAGGTTTGTGGTCTGTTATTGTTACAAATTTATGTACATAAAAAGGTATGGGTGGAACTTCCTGACTCCAAATATGACTGCCAAACTTTCCTTCTTTATCTGAGCATATTTACACTCTGCATTAGCCAAAGTCTTGGATGCTTTCGCGAGTGGGCATTCCTCTCCGTTGGGCCACCTACAAGCTGATACTACCCCGATGCGGTACAGGGAGGCATCACACGTCAATACCGGATCTCGCTACAGATCGTAGTGTGCCAACACCTTAGATGATAGCTGTTTTTTCACTTCCCAGAAAGCTACGGCTCGGCTACGTAACCGTGTACAAGGCTGACCCTTTAAGGATTGATGCGTGCCAGAATGGAGGCCAGATTATTTATGAATTTTTCATAATAATTCTCAGCCCAAGGAAAGGCCTAAGCTCTGGTACAGACATGGGAGCTGGGGCACCTTTGATTGCCCTCACTTGATCGTCCAATGGGTGTAACCCGGTCTTGACAACTCTGTAGCCCAAAGAGGTCACATAGGGTGCAGTCTCTGCAATTGCTCAACCAGGTTTGAAGATTTGGTGGTTGAGTGGGGACTGAAAGATGGATGAGAAAACTGGTCAAAGCACCATGGTACAGGAAACTATTCAAGTTGCGAGAGGAAATAATAGTGCCCTTTAGTCAGGGATAGAAACACTTTTTTGCAGCTGAGAGCGTGAATCCAGAAAGCAATGTTGCCTGCCTGAAGTCAGGGTCTGGAATATCTACTCTGGGTTGCAGAAGAACTTGCATTGCAAGGGAAAATTCCAATTATCATGCTCCAGCAGGTACTAACAACACAGATTGGATTAGGGCAGAGGTTCCACATTTCCTATATTTCAACAGCTACCACTCATTAGCGGTAAAGAGGTTTGGAATGTCACAGGTTGTGAAAGATGCTATATAAATGCATTTTTCTCTCTTTTTGTACCCAGTTTTATGACTGTCTTGCTTAGGTAGTTGATCCATATAAATAGAACCTAATGTCTCCATTGTTTTATCGATTTTGGTAATTTTATAAGTCACCTGCAGCTGAGTGAGGTATGAACATATAAATCAATTAACCTACACTGACATTCTCGTGCAGTGCTGAGATTGCGTAGCGCTTTTGGAAGCGCTGACTTTTAAACGAAACATTAAATTGAAGCCTGATTTGCCTTTTCAAATGAATGTAAAAGATTCCACGGTACTATTTCTGTAAGGTCAGGGCAGTGAGCCCAGCATTGTGGTCAACATTCATCCCTTGACAACACACAAAATACATAATTTAATAATTTATATAATTGTAGCTTGCAGATGCTCACTGTGCTCCAGTGACTACAATACTGGAAACAACCTACAACTTCTGTTCATAAATATAATTGGTAACGATTACATTTGCAGTAAGGGGCACATGTTTATTTACAGAACAGTATTATTACCAGACTCCCCTGGTGATATAGAAACTGCTGCTATTTTCTTGAAATACAACAGCTCATCATTTTCAATACAGCGATAAAAACTATAATCTGTTGTAATAAAATTGATGCTTATTTCCTTCTTTTATAACACACTGTCTTGACTGAATTGCCATAATTAAAACAGTTTTCGTTCATAAGATTTTCACATCATAGTTAACACGGTTGCTTTAGGTACTTGTACTGGATAGTGTTACTCAACACAGTTCATTTCAATATATATTTGCAACAGCCTTCAATAAAAACAATTTATTCCTGCTATCTATGGTTATGCTTTCAACTGTACAAAGATAGTCAATCAAAACTAACAGCTAAACATAAAACCTAAAAATGTAATTGTGCCATAGGTTAAGTAACTCAAAAGTACCATGGCACTAACAGCTTCAATCAAAGAAAATATTTTCATATAGATTGGGAAGATTTCAACACAGCATTTTAATCGAAGGGAGGGGGTTCTACAATTAACTTGATTTCCCCAGGGCAATGGAGGATGGGTCAGACTATCACTGGTATTGGTTTCTGTTGCTGATTACAATCTAAGTGACGCCCATTGGAAATGGACAGCTATGATCAGAAATCAACTTAACTACGATGTCCCAGTCAAATGCCTTACCAATATTCATTTAACAGACAGAGTACCAACAACACCTCCGTGTAGAGGTGTCTGGACGGCTGCCCTGGTCTATAGGGCTGCTCCCCTTGACGTTACCAGATGAGAAATGGAATGATGAGGGCGTGTGGGTGGATCAGAGGTAAAGTCAATATAAATGATTGGTGAGAGGTGTACTATGGAATGGCAGACAGTTTGAGTTAATTCCAACATAGTGAGTGCACAATTGGCAAATATTTTCGTAAACAATTTCTAAATGTGACGAGGGCAAGATGGACCAAATGGCCACCTTTTGCATGATAACAATTTTGCGATTCTGTGACTGCTCAAACTTTTTAGAATGTGTTACAGATAGTTTGTTTTCCATACAATAAATGTTTATTTTAGGGGTTTTCCTCATCAGCCTGTTCAGAGATGTTATTACACAGCTCTAGAGCAGGTGGGACTTGAACCCAGGCCTCCTGGTCCAGGAGTAGAGATAGTAACACTGTAACACAAGCAATCCTCCACATACCCCCCTCAAAACTTGTGGTACCTCATATTTTTTTCTTCCCAGAAGTGCTATCACACACACCAGAGCCCCTTCCCACCACCAAAAATCACATGACTTATTTTCAAATTTTTTTTTAAAACTAGTAACAACCATCAGTAAAACACCTGTATGGCCAACTGAATATTTATGTGCAATGCCTGTTAACGACAATACAAACCATCAAAAGATGGAGGCTGGATAAGGAGAGCAGGAAGGGACTAAATCAAAATGGAATTGAAGGTGGAAAACTTTTGTCTTAAAAATTAACTTGTTTCTCAAGAATTACAGAATGATGACAGGCAAATAGGTGTTTTTAAGTAATGAGTGTTTATATGGTGTCGATAATGCAACAATATACCAAGGATGGGTGTTTTCCAGGTGATGGAAAAAATGAACAATAAAGTCTTTAAAAAACAAAAAATAATATACCAAGGTTCTTAATGAGGTGGACTGACAGTGAGTTCACTGAAATTGAGCAAATCTCAGGAGATTTGGGGGAATATGATCAATGGCACAACCGGAACTGCTGATCTTTGACAAGGTTTTTGAATGTGAGGACACACAAAATTGGAAGTGCAGAGATTGTGCAGCTTCACCTCTGCACAAATTAGTTGAAATTGGAGGAGTGGAATACACAGCTACAGAAAGAAAGGTAGGGCAACAACACAAATTGATTTGATAACAGGGGAGGCAATGGCTTGGTGGCAGTATCACTAGACTGTTAATTCAGACACCCAGGTAATGTACTGGATTCAAACCCACTATAGTAGTAGGTGATGGAATTGGAATTCAATTTTAAAAATATCTGGAATCAAGGTTCTAATGATGATCCTCATGGGGGAAAACAAAATCTGGTGCATTTAGGGAAGGAAATTTGCCATTCTTACCTGGTCTGTCCTACATGTGCCTCCAGACCCATTGAAATGTGATCGACTTTTGTATTCTGGGCCAACATTTATTGCTCATCCCTAGTTGCCACTGAGAAGGTGGTAGGGACCTGGCTTCTTGAACCACTGCAGCCCATGTACCGTAGGTAGACGCATAATGCTTTTATAAGGGAATTTCAGGATTTTGACCCAGTAACAGTGAAGCATAGTGATATATTTCCAAGTTAGAATGGTGAGCGTATGGAGGGGAACTTGCAGGTTCCAAATGTATCTGATGTCCTTGTCCCTTTAAACGTTCTTGGGTTTGGAAAGTGTTTTCCAAGTATCTTTGGCGGATTTCTGCAGTGTGTCTTTGTAGATGGTACATATTACTGCCATTGAGTGTTGGTGGTATAGTGACTGAATGTTTTTGCATGTGGAGCCAATCAAGCAGGCTGCTTTGTCCTGGGTGGTATTGCGCTTCTTGAGGATTTCTGGAGCTGCACTGCTAAGGCATGTAAGGAGTATTCCATTACATTCCTGACCTGTACATTGTAGATGGTTGTTGGGTTTTGGGGAGTCAGAAAGAGAGCTGTTTGTTGCAGTGTTCCTAGTCTCTAACTGCTCTTGCAGCCACTGTGTTCACGCAATGGTCAATGATAACCCCAGAATGTTGATAGTGCGGGATTCGTTGGTGGTATTACCATTAAATGTCAAGAGGTAGTGGTTAGATTTTCTCCTTTTGGAGATGGTCTTTGCCTGGCATTTGTGTGGCATGAATATTACTTAACTGCTGTCTGCGTCTTTTAGGGAAGGGCAATAAATGTTGGCATAGCCAGAAACATCCACGTCCCATGAAACAAAAAAAAACACAGGGACTTCAGTTTACTGGTGGAATGAATTAAGGGTGGGGTTTTAAATAAACGGGATTCATACTGTTACTTTATAAAGATAGGGACAACTGATAATGGAACTGAAAACAAAAAAATGCTGGAAATCACAGCAAGTCTTGCAGCATCCATGGACAGAGAGCAAGCTAACGTTTCAAGTCTAGGTGACTCTTCATCAGAGCTGATGTGAAGTGTGGAGGAGGCAGCTTTTATGCAATCGTGGGGCAGGGTGGGGGTATGCGGCTGGAGTGCTGAGAAAGGGTGCTGACAGTGCAGATTAAGTGATGGTAATGAGATTTCTGCACTAATCCAATCACTTAATCTGCACTATCAGCACCCCACAACCACATCCCCCATCCCTCCAGATTATCACATCAGCTTTGACGAAGTGTCATCTAGATTCAACATTTTACCTTGCTGTCTCTCTCTCCATGGGTGCTGCCTAACTCGCTGTGCTTTCCAGCATTTTTTTAAAATTTTCAGTACAGATGCCTGCATCTGCAGTAATTTGCTCCTACTACTGATAATGGGCCTCCTGAGAACTCAAGTGGAGAAAATGAGATGTCTCCTGTGACAGATCCTAGTGAGCAGCTTGATGAGACGTGTTCTATAGTTTGAGAATCAAAACCACAATTGCACTTTGGGTTCTTCCTCCTTTTCTACTTGTGTAGCAGGTGACACCATCATCCATTCAGATTTCAGTTGAATGACATCCAGTTTTCAAGCGAGACAGCCAGGGATTTCTGTAGTTGGGCCAGTGATAGTAATTTTGTATAACTGTATGTAACCTATGACTTCATCCATCTGAATGGTAGATTGATACTAGTTACATGTGTATTGGCTGCTGTTCACACAATGACTACTATGAGATAAAGCAAAGTCATTGCAATTTTTCTTGATTGGAAAGGTCAGTGCTAGACATGATATTTTCCATCTCATGCATCACAATGTCATTGCAGCTATTGTAGACTGATTGATATGGGACAGAACTAGAGGTCGCCTGGCTGCAGCGAATCTAACCATCCCTAATAGAATTCTTATGGGGGTCTCTTATGATGCAGCGTTAGTGTCCTTACCTCTGAGTCACGACGCATGGATTCAAGTCCCACAGAGTCCAGACACATGGAATAAGATCTCTGAACAGACTGATTAGAAAATGTTTGATCCTTAACGAGTCTGAGCTCTTGTGGTGAAAGGTCAGTGTCCCTACCTCTGAGCCAGAAAATCTGGGTTCAAGTTCCACCTGCTCTAGAAGTGTGTAATCATATCCCTGAGCAGGATGATTAGAAAATATCTATCATCCATACAGAGGGAGGTCATGTGGTGCAGCACCAGAGTCCCTACTTTTGAAACAGGAGGCTTGGGTTCGAGTCCCACCTGTTCCAGAGATGTACAATAACATTACCCTAAACAGGTTGATTAGAAAGTAAGTATCAAAGATCCTTACATTCAGCTACCTGTCCATGATCTTTGGGTGACCGCTGCAGGACTGTGAGACAGATTCTTATTCTGCAGCCATGTAAAGTATTATGACTTTGCTCCCTTATGATACTTTTAGAGTGCTTCTGGACTAGATTCACCTGCTTTCTTAACAATCTTGTTAACATTGACCAAAAATAAAACTAACTGTTGACAGTCCTATCCCTGGATACGCCTAGATGTTTTGGTTTAGGGTTATAGGTGAGTTATCTTCTTAAGTGTTCAGTTCTTTGCTCGTGGTGTCATTTTTCACATGGAAAGCTGACACAGCTATCCCCTTAGATTGGGGCAGAGGTGCCAGATCTAGAAGCAGAAAACAGCAACAAAAACAGAAGTTGCTGGAAAAGCTCAGCAGGTTTGGCAGAATCTGTGAAGAAAAAAATAGAGGGTCCGGTGACCCTTCCTCAGAACTAATACAGTAGGTACTTTGTGATTGTACAATTTGTTTTGAGATTTCTTATACGTGATAGCTTGCAGGACAACAAGTAATAGTGTGCAGTAAATTGATTTCAAGGAACCTAATGAAACTGATTTATTCCAGTTTGATTGTATACATACATACACAAATTGCAACAAGATGATGCCATTACTTTGTGGGACAGCATTCGAGTAAGAGAGCTTTGGAGATTTTGCAGTGTGTATAGAAGGAGTACAAGATGGCTGGAAAAGGCAGCATTGGAGAAACTAAGCCTACAGATGATGGATTGTGCTGAGACTAAAGTACGGATAGAAAGATACCATATGTTTAAGCTATAAATATTGGTATTGAACATTGGTCTTGGTACAGAAAAAGACAATTTTGAAACTTAGCTCAACGTTAGATGGAATACCAAGGGTGTACACCAGAAGCTTCTATTAAGTGAGTATCATAGAAGCATAGAATCCCTACAGTGTGGAAACAGGCCCTTCAGCCCAACAAGTCCACACCAAACCTCACATCATCCCAAACAGACCCAAACCCCTATAACCCACCTAACCTACCCAACCCCGGACACTATGGGGCATTTAGCATAGCCAATCCACCTAGTCTGCACATCTTTGGACCTGTGGGAGGAAACCCATACAGACACGGGGAGAATGTGCAAACTCCACACGGACAGTTGCCCGAGGATGGATGCGAACCCGGGTCCCTGGCGATGCGAGGCAGCAGTGCTTACTGAGCCACCGTGCCGCTTAGGGAGAGGAATGGAAATCAGAGATTAAGGTGTGATATTTGTGGTGTCAATGATGCAAAATGTTTTAAATTTTGTTTCTTCAAATTTGGAGAATATTCTCTCTTGTCCCTGTTCAAACATACAGTTGTGGAATCTACAATGGGTACTATCATATATTGAGAGAAGTTGGCTCCATGCTTGCAGTTGATGTTTCACTTAGTTAGTAGAGCCGAGGGAAATGCCAGAGGTGACCATTTGACCAATGGATCAGAAACATTTGCAGACAATGCAGCCAAGTGACTCCGCAGATAAAGTAACTCTTTCCTGATGTGTATCAAACATTGATTTATTTTTTCTCCAATTATTTTTGAATTTGAAATTAAGTTTATAAATCATATTATGTGATTATTTACATGCTAATTTTTATAGATTTGAAATAAATTATATAAAAAAGGTATGATTCTATAATCCAAGCTGATGAATAACCACTTCTATCCAAATACTTGCTGCTTGTATTTCCTTCCCTCAATTACCAAGACAGAAATACAGAAGCTGTTCCTATTGTTGAGCAGAAACACACACAAATCAGAAAACAAAAATCCAATTATCTACTCAGCTCATGGAATGTTTCGTATTCCAGCTCAGCACCATGTGGTGAAAGTACATCCAAAATCGCAGTCATACTTTTGATTTAGGCAATAAGCTTTAGTATACATTACCTGAAATTACATTACTGGCTATCTCAAAGATTGATAGAGACGCCGTAGGCACACATCAGCATTTGGTGTGGCTAAATTAACTAAACAATACTTTTTGCTCCAGTTGGTTTCTGTATGTAATGTAGTGGTGTCACAATGTAATGAAACAATGATATATAGTGTAATATTCAATACAGTAATATTCCCCCATTTTCCTATGTTTGTGTAACATGATAAATGATGATGCACTATAGAATGAATATTCAACACACAATAATCATATCATCAATTGTCTTTCCACAGTGGTGCAGTAATCATAAAATACACCCAAGAGAGGTTTGCTGAATCGCAGACCTAGATTTCCAACGCAGAAGATGAAAATGCATAAGCATTTGAAAAGGTCAAGATTATTTTAGGAATTCCCAGACATTTTCAAATTTTTCGCCCTACCAAAGGTAAGTGTTCATGGCTGATCTCTGGTAACTTTCCAAAGGCGACCATTCTTCGTTGTCCACCACATAGCAGATATTGATGAGACAGAAAGATGCTGTCCTCGCCCAGTGTCAATACTAGAACATTTGCCAGCTGAAGTTACCACATAGTAGTTAGGAACAGAAGACTTGGTTATTTTTCCCTTCCTAACCTCAAGATACTAAGACCATATATTGTGTACCATCATGACTGAAGCAGAGATTAATGCAAAGACAAAATATGGGAGTTTTCAGGTCCATTATGCTCAGTATCACAGTGCATTTATCAACTGGTTTAATAGGGCCCAATGATAAAATGGTTCAGAATCCAAGTGCCACATCAGTAAAACTATATGTCATCATGAAGGATCAATTCAGCAGTGACTTCTTCTTCAGACCTAGGTACTACATGATGGACAAGACAATGTCAGAGTATACAATTAAGGAATAAGACCAAGTTTCCTAGTTACTTTCCTTGTTTCTGGACATTAGCTAGCTGGGCGCAACTGAAAATGCACTCATCCCGAATCCATCCATATTTTTAGCTGCTGGTCAAATACTTTTATAGTCTGAAAAACCTGCAGCAGCTGCATAGCTGTCGAAAAAACATAACCAGAAGGCCAAATAGCATCTTAGTTTGCTGTAAAAAACATATTAAAAGGGTCATCTATGTTATTAGTGCTTCATATTTTGATGGACCCTTCCAAGTACCCACACTGAGCAGTGTCATATTCACTGAATGCCTTTTCTAATAAACCTTCATCTTGCAGTCAAATCAGGAAGATAACTTGCATACTTCCATCCATATTGTATATACGTGGGAGATTGCCAGAAAATCATCCAGAAATTCAACGAGTTGAAACAGGACAACTCCTGGGTGTTCTGCTCATACAAAGTCCTGTACTTTAGACTTTCATGCATATAATGTAGAAATTTGAGGTCAGCCCAAAACGGGAGGTTGATTATTGTAGGATCTAATGTCAGGTGACCAACAGGCTACGCTTTGAAAGCTTGTGATTTCAAATAAACCTGTTGGACTATAAGCTGGTGTCGTGCGACTTCTAATTTTATAATCTTAGTATTGTTACCAGACTTCTTTAGCCACATGAAAATTGTACTCAAGTCAAGAAGGGTGACCAGAATTGTATGCACTATTCAAAAAGTGGCCTCACCAATGTCCTGTACAGCCGCAAAATGACATCCCAACTCCGATAGTCAATGTTCTGACCACTGATGGCAAGCATGTCAAATGCAGCCTTCACTACCCTATCTTCCTGCAATTCCACCTCAAGGACCTATGCACCTGCACCCCTAAGTCTCTTTGTTCGGCAACTTTCCCCAGCGCCCTACTGTTAACTATGTAAGTCCTGCCCTGGCTTGCCTTACCAAAATGCAACACCTCATATTAATCAAAATTAAAAGTCCATCTGCCACTCCTCGGCCCATTGGCCTATCTGTTGAAGGTCCTGTTGTACTCTGAGATGACCTTCTTCACTGTCCACTATACCACCTACATTACTGTCATCTGCAAACTTACTAACTGTACCTCCTATATCCACATCCAAAACATTTATATAGCCATCAGCACCAATGGCAAAACAGAAGGCAGATATAGGATCTTAATCCCACTCCAGTTGTCCCTTCCTAACAAGGAGACAGTGTCATTAGCACTTAGAAGGACGGGTCCCCCAGAAGTCTCTTCTCAGGACATTTGAGGGGTTAAGTGTGGAATCAGGACAATTGAACAAGTGAAAATTCTGCTAACGACCTTATGAACAGTATATTACATTTACTTGAATATCCATAAAAGTCTAACATTTAAAAACATGTGGCTCAAGTCAAAAATGCATCTATATGGCTAAACAACACTTTGAGGAACATGTCATGGCAAATACAGTAATAATGTAACAAAATGGTGGACAAACCCAGGAGGTCTGAGAGCATCTGTGGAGAAAGAAACAGAATTAATATTTCAAGTTCTTCTTTGGAACATTAACAATATATTTGTATTGATCTATAGAGATAATATTAGAACATAAGGAACAGGAGCAGGACTGGACAACTCAGGCTTTTAGACACTCTTTGCTACTCAATTCAATCTTGGAACTTCTAACTTTACTTCTTCTTCCAGCATTATTCCCGTATCGTTTAACTCCTTTCCCATCCAAACTTCTAATGCTTTCTTGAAATTACTGAATGGCTGAACCACAATTCTCTGGGGTACAGAATACCAAAATGTCACAACCTTTAAGTGAAACGACTTCCAACCTCAATCTTAAATGATTAGTCCCTTACTCTCCAGTTCTTAGCCAAACAGGTGAAACATCCGATTAACATCAATCTGGTCAATCCCCTTAATATTACATGTTTCAGTGAGATTACCTAGCATTCTTCCAAATGCTCGGGAATATAGTTTCATTATATTAACCTTCTCCACAAAAGACATTCCCCTCATACCAGTAATCAATCTCGTGAAATTTTTATTAGACTCTCAAGGCAAGTAGGGAGACCAAAACTGCACAGAATACTCTTAAGTATGGTCTCATCAAGGCCCAATTAAATATACATTATAACCTCCTCATTCTTATTGTCTAATCCTTTCTAATAAAGTCTAACACATCATTCATTTTCTTGTCTGCTGTACTTTGTAAGAATGGATGTCCAATGTATACCATTTTTTAAAAAAATCAGAAATACCAATTTTTTTACTGAAGCTTCAAGATGCCATGGGTTTTAAACAGTAGAATTTTTACTACATAACAGTCCAACCATCTTCAGCTGCCTCATCAATAACCTCAATCTATCTCAAGTTCAGAAGTCAGGATGTTCACTGATTTCACAATATTTAACACCATTCCTGCTTCCTCAGATACAAAATTAGTGTGTGTCCAAGTTTTTTTTTATCCATTCATGGGATGATGGCATCACTGGCTAGGCAGCATTATTGTCCATCCCTAATTGCCCAGAGGGCAGTTAAGAATCAACCACATTGCTGTGGGTCTGGAGTCACATGTAAGTCACACCAGGTAAGGATGGCAGTTTCCTTCCCTCAAGGACATAAGTGAACCAGGTGGCTTTTTCCCCAACAATTGACAATGGATTCATGGTCATCATTAGATTCCGAATTCCTGATATTTATTGAATCCACCATCTGCCATGGCGGGATTCGAAGCCAGGTCCCCAGAATATTATTTGGGTCTCTGAATTAACAGTCCAGCGATAATACCACAAGGCCATTGCCTCCCCAGTAATCTAACCACCACTCTTGGACATTCAATGGCACTGCAATCACTGAATTCCCCCACTATTAACATCTCATTTTCTAGCACATGACCCATAGCCTTGAATGTTATAACATTTCATGATTGCTGCTCCAACAACACGAAGGAGCTCGACACCATCCCGGACAAAGCAGCCCAGGTTGGACACCATATCCACAAATATCTGCTCCATCCACTACATACACTCAGTAGCAGCTGTATATGCCACCCAAAAGATGCACTGCAGAAATTCACTAAGGCTTCTTAGACAGCGCCTTCCATGTCCACCACCTGCAAGTTCCCCTTCAAGTCACACACCATCCTGACTTATCACTGTTTCTTACATGACACTGGGTCAAAATCATGGAACTTCCTTCCAAAACAACATTGTGGGTGGGCCTACTTCTCAACACTGCAGCAGTTCAAGAAGGTAGCTCATCACCATCTTGTCAGGGGCAGCCAGAAACATTTGTATCCCATGAATAAATAAAACACTAAATATTCACTTCGATAACCTTCTTTACTCTAATATCGAGCATCATCATACAGTAGGTTCTCAGTTAAAATTGCCCTTTCATTACTGAAATTTACAACGTTCAGCAAACCAGCTTTAAGTTAATCTGGAGTTTCCGTAGGATTCAATATTAAAGCCAGATTTTGGTATTCATACACTCAAGAAAAACAATATATGTTCAAGTACTGTACTAAAAATGTTCAGCACAGTACATTGCTAGCTAAACCAACTTTCAAACAAAACACATCGGGGCGTGGAATGCACTGCCAGAGAGGGTAGTGGAGTCGGCCTCATTCGGGGCATTTAAGCGGCTACGAGATAGGCATATGGATGATAGTATGAGGTAGGGGCGGAGGTTAGGTAGACCTTAGGTTTAGGGTAGAAGTTCGGCACAACATCGTGGGCCGAAGGGCCTGTACTGTGCTGTACTGTTCTATGTTCTATAAACTTAAAATAAATAATGTACAATTTTAAAAGCCTCACCAGATCATAATTTCTGACTAACTAGGCGCCATCAAGTGGCAGATGTTGGTCAGTGCAGGTTTCAGCTGGTGTCCCAGGCTACTTGCAGTGACTAACTACTATCACTAGATGGAACCCAGGAGTTCAGTACAAATTCAGGTTCAGACAAAGCCAGCAGCTCGAAGATAAGAGATGACAAGGTGTAGAGCTGGATGAATACAGCAGGCCAAGCAGCATCATAGGAGCAGAGAGGCTGACGTTTCGGGCCTAGACCCTTCATCAGAAAAGGTGGAGGGGAAGGGGGTTCTGAAATAAATAGGGGGAGAGGGGGAGGCGGATAGAGGAGGGGATAGGTGGAGAGGAAACAAACAGGTCGAAGAGGCGGGGATGGAGCCAGTAAAGGTGAGTGTAGGTAGGGAGTTAGGAAAGGGATAGGTCAGTCCAGGGAGGACGGACAGGTCAAGGGGGCGGGATGAGGTTGGTCGGTAGGAGATGGAGGTGCGGCTTGAGGTGGGAGGAGGGGATAGGTGAGAGGAAGGACAGGTTGGGGAGGCAGGGACGAGCTGGACTGGTTTTGGGATGCGGTAGGGGGAGGGGAGATTTTGAAACTTGTGAAATCCACATTGATACCATTGGGCTGCAGGGTTCCCAAGCGGAATATGAGTTGCTGTTCCTGCAACCTTCGGGTGGCATCGTTGTGGCACTGCAGGAGGCCCAGGATGGACATGTCGTCTGAGGAATGGGAGGGGGAGTTGAAATGGTTCGCGACTGGGAGGTGCTGTTGTTTATTGCGAACCGAGCGTAGGTGTTCTGCAAAGTGGTCCCCGAGCCTCCGCTTGGTTTCCCCGATGTAGAGGTAGCCACACCGGGTACAGCGGATGCAGTATACCACATTGGCAGATGTGCAGGTGAACATCTGCTTGATGTGGAAAGTCTTCTTGGGGCCTGGGATGGGGGTGAGGGAGGAGGTATGGGGGCAGGTGTAGCACTTCCTGCGGTTGCAGGGAAAAGTGCCGGGTGTGGTGGAGCTGGAGGGGAGTGAGGAGCGGACAAGGGAGTCACGGAGAGAGTTGTCCCTCCGGAAAGCAGATAAGGGTGGGGAGGGAAAGATGTCTTTGGTGGTGGGGTCGGATTGCAGGAACAGCAACTCATATTCCACTTGGGAACCCTGCAGCCCAATGGTATCAAAGTGGATTTCACAACTTTCAAAATCTCCCCTCCCCCTACCGCATCCCAAAACCAGTCCAGCTCGTCCCTGCCTCCCTAACCTGTTCTTCCTCCCACCTATCCCCTCCTCCCACCTCAAGCCGCACCTCCATCTCCTACCGACCAACCTCATCCCGCCCCCTTGACCTGTCCGTCCTCCCTGGACTGACCTATCCCCTTCCTAACTCCCCACCTACACTCACCTTTACTGGCCCCATCCCCGCCTCTTCGACCTGTTTGTTTCCTCTCCACCTATCCTCTCCTCTATCCATCTTCTATCCGCCTCCCCCTCTCTCCCTATTTATTTCAGAACCCCCTTCCCCTCCCCCTTTTCTGATGAAGGGTCTAGGCCCGAAACGTCAGCCTCTCTGCTCCTATGATGCTGCTTGGCCTGCTGTGTTCATCCAGCCCTGCACCTTGTTGTCGTCTCGGATTCTCCAGCATCTGCAGTTCCTACTATCTCTGATTTAGCTAGAAGATAAACTGCACGATTTGAACTCAGAGGGCAGAAGTTAAGGCTGTGAGCAATGGTTGGCTGTGGGGGAGTGGGAAGGACCGTAAGAGAGAGAGTGGAAGTGTTGGGAACTAAGTCATCCCAGCAAGCAGGCTACTTAACAGGATGCCTGGTAAATAGTATTAAAAATGAAACTGGCAATGTTTTGTGTTTAAACTGGCACTACTTCACATTAAAACAAAACATTAAGTGTATCAATGTTAAGAAGGAACACAGCATAAAATAAACAGTAAGAGACAAAATGCAGTTGATTATAAACTTAAAATTACAGATTGAACGGCAGAGGTGACCAAACACATGGATGAAGGTAGAGCAGTGGATGTGGTATACATGGATTTAAGTAAGGCGTTTGATAAGGATCCCCATGGTAGGCTCATGCAGAAGGTAAGGAGGCATGGGATGGGGGAAATGTGGCAGATTCGATTCACAATTGGCTGACCCTTAGAAGACAAAGGGTGGTAGTGGACGGAAACTATTCAACATGGTGCTCACTTACGAGTGGTGTACCACAAGGATCTGTTCTGGGTCCTCTTCTATTTGTGATTTTTGTAAAATGATTTGGATGAAGGAATGGAAGGGTGGATTAGTAAGTTCGCGGACAATACGAAGGTGGGTCGCGTTGTGGACAGTGTGGAGGGCTGTTCTAGGTTATAAAGGGACATTGATTGGATGCAGAGCTGGGCTGAGAAGTGGCAGATGGAGTTTAACCCTGAAAAGTGTGAGGTGATTCATTTTGGACTTGAAAGCAGAATACAGGGTTAACGGAAAGATTCTTGGCAGTGTGGAGGAGCAGAGGGATCTTGGGGTTCATGTCCACAGTTCCCTGAAAGCTGCCGCCCAGGTGGATAGAGTTGTTAAGAAGGCGTATGGTGTGTTAGCTTTCATTAATGGAGGGATTGAGTTCAAGAGCCGTGAAGTTATGCTCCAGCTATACAAAAGCCTGGTTCTGCCACATCTGTGGTATTGTGTCCAGTTCTGGTCACCTCATTACAGGAAAGATGTGGAAGCGTTGGAAAAGGTGCAGAGGAGATTTACCAGCACGTTGCCTGGAATGGAGGGAAGGTCTTACGAGGAAAGGTTGAGAGAGCTAGAGCTTTTCTCTTTAGAACGACGAAGGATGAGAGGTGACTTGATAGAGGTGTATAAAATGATCAGAGGTATAGATAGAGTGGACAGCCAGAGACCTTTTCCTAGGGTGGAGGTAGCTTTTACAAGGGGACATCGTTTTAAAGTGAGTGGAGGTAGATATCGGGGAGACGTCAGAGGTAGGTTCTTTACTCAGAGAGTGATAGGGGCGTGGAATGCATTGCTGGAAAGGGTAGTGGAGTCGGCCTCATTAGGGGCATTTGAGCGGCTATTAGATAGGCATATGGATGATAGTATAAGGTAGGGGTGGAGGTTAGATAGACCTTAGGTTTAGGGTAAATGTTTGGCACAACATCGTGGGCCGAAGGGCCGTACTGTGCTGTACTGTTCTATGTTCTATACAAAGACAAATCTCTCAAATATTGGCCAGCAGTCCACTTAGCATATAGAACAGAATCCTTCAGTGTCGAAGCAGGCCATTTGGCCCATTGAGTCTACATTGACCCTCCGAACAACATCCCACTCAGACCCACCCCCCACCCTAACCATGCAACCCTGTACCTCCCATGGCCAATCCACTTAGCCTGGACACTATGGGCAACTTAGCATGGCCAATCCACCTAACCTGCACATATTTGGACTGTGGGAGGAAACTCACAGACACGGGGAGAACGTGCAATCTCCAGAGAGACAGTCACCCAAGGGTGGAATCAAACCCAGGTCCCTGGTGCTGTGAGGCAGCAGTGCTGACTACTGAGCCAAGGTGCCACCCCCAATATGCCACCAATCTCAGTTACAAAATCTAGCAAACTAATGCCTTTCTCATGAAGATTATCTCCTCTTTTGGCCTAATCCCTCCTTAACAAAAGTGCACAATTAACCACGGGTCCATGATCATGGTCTGTTTGCAGAATCTCATCTGATTGGTACAGATCCAGCAATGTTGTCCTCACATAATGGACAGTTGCAGCCAGTTATTATCAGCTTCTGAATTGAGTCTGTCTTCCTCAGCACATCTGTGTCACACCACTAGCCTCATCAACTGCTGCCACAGAGAAGGAATGGCTTCGCGTTCCTCTGGATCTCCAGATCACTCAACATAACTGTTACCCTGTCATCAGGGTTGGAGGGATTCTGTGACCCATGTGACTGCAGCCCCTTTCCTGTTCAAGCTATTCCCCCACCCCACTACCCTACCCCAGCTCTCACTTAGACCTGCTAGCCTGGCCCTAACAAGATACCAGGAGTTTCATCCAATGCAACATGCTTCCCTCTGGAAATATCTGTAGTCTCACTGAAAGCTCAATATCGTGACAGTTTCAGCTAGAGAGAACACAAAGCTATTTTAAAGATGGACTCTTCCTCAAACCTCACCATTCTATTCAAAAAGAATGGTTACAGCACAGAAGGAGACCACTTGTCCCATCCAGTTGAAGTTGGCTCTCTGCAAGAGCAACTCAGTCACTCCTACTCCCCTGAGCTTTCATTGTAAATTTGTCAATTATTATATTTAGGTCCTATCCAATTCTCTTTCTGCAACTGATTTTGCCTCCATTATCAGGCAACGCATTCTTGATCCTAATACACTCTGTAAATGTCTTTCTTCATGTCTATATTGGTCCTTTTACTTACTGTCTCCTCTGATTGTAAACTTTTCTGCAAAAAGCCTGTCTACAACCCTCGTGATCTTAAAACACCGCTATCAAATTGGCTGATTATTATATTTTTCCTGAAGAAAATATCTCCAACTTCTGCAATTTATCCACATAACTGAACTTTCTTATAAATCTTTTCTGCACTGTCTTTAAAATCTTCATATTCTTTCTAAAGTGTGTGCCCAGAATCAGTCACAAAACTTTATCTGAGATGTACACAGTATTTTTTTAAATTTCTTTTGTGTTCTCTGCTTCTATTTATAAACAGCAGGATTCTTAATGCATTTTGAAGTGCTTTCTGAACTTGTCCTGTGATCTTTAGCGATTTGTGTGCAATATTCCATGATTGTGAAAAACTAGTCAGTCAGTCTGGTCAATCTGTTAGAATATGAATCACTGCTACTTCTGAACATTTTAATAGGCAACAATTGACATAGCAGGCTATTCTAGTGCTGTTTGTACAGTTTTGTAAATGGCATCTCATTTCAGAGATCACTTTTTTTGAGGAGTCACTTCAGATGAATACTGCTCCTAAAGCACTTCAATTCAACAACAATAAATTCAGTCTTATTACACAACAGGCAGCTAAAATTCTGACTAAATGAGGTTTTTGTGTAAATATTTAAATTAATTAAATGTCACATTTCAGTTGATCTACTTTCAGATTGCTCATGTCAAATAGATTACATTAGAAAAGGACAAGTAGGTTTTCTACAAGATAATAAAGTAAGTCAGGAGTTTAAATGTTACTTGGCAGGTTTGCAGAACTGGAAGGGAAATGAATAGTGAAGGCCACCCACTTCCAGCTCCATTTCTGTCACAATCATGTCCCAGTTGGCAAATTGTTGGCCAGCAGGAGGGGTCAATGACACATCTGCAACCAGGGGTGGGAGGTAAGATGGTGACTGCTATAGTAATTGTAATGAAGTCAGCCAGATGGACCTCATTGAATAGGTGCTCCCTGATTGGACCAGATGAACAGCCCCAGTCAGGGAGCCCTGGCTGACAGATATAAACAGGAGTGTCAGAGGTTCAGTTCACTTCGAGAGCTGGCTCTGAGGAAGCCAGAACAGTGTCAACTACTTGGCATGTGTAAATGAAGGGTGACTTGATGGTGATGGGATACCAGCCTCTGTGAACCGATTTCAGTGGCAACAAGTGGGATTAATGATGTAACCATACAAAAGTGCCGGCGAGCAGAATCCCAACTGGACTTTAAACAGGCAATACAACCTTTCCACAATGCAGCACCTCATATTTCACTAAATTCAACTCCATCTACCACTCCTCAGCCCACCGGCCCATCTGATCAAGGTCCCGTTATACTCTGTATCCTTCTTGCCTGTCCACTCCACCACCAATTTTGGTGTCATGTACAAATTATACCTCCTATATTCACATCCAAATCATTCATATAAATGATGAAAAAACTGCGGCCCCCAGTCTGAAGAGCAATCCTCCAACAACTCCCTCAGTCTCCTACCTTTGAGCCAGTTCTGTATCCAAATGACTAGTTCTCCCTGTATTCCATGTGATCTAACCTTGCTAACCAATCTACCACACAGAACCTTGTTGAATGCCTTACTGAATTCCACATAGATCACATCCACTGCAATGCCTTCATCTGTCATCTTCATTATTTCTTCAAGAAAACTAAATCAGGTTAGTGAGACATAATTTCCCACACACGAAGCCAGTCCTTGCCTTTCCAAATACATGTAGATCCTGTCCTTCAGGATCCCCTCCAACATCTTGCTCACCATTGATGTCAGGCTCAGTAGTCTGTAGTTCCCTGGCTTTTCCTTACCACCTTTCTTAAATAGCAGCACCATGTTAGCCAACCTCTGGTCTTCTGGCACCTCACCTGTTGCCATCGTTGATACAAGTATCTCAGCAAGGGTCCCAGAAATCACTTCCCTAGCTTCTCAGAGTTCTAGGATACACCTAATCAGACCCTGGGGATTTATCCACCTTTATACGTTTTCAGACATCCAGGACCTCCTCCTCTGTAATGTGAACATTCTTCAACATGTCACTATTTATTTCCCCAAGTTGTGTAGCTTCCATATCCTTCTCCACAGTAAAACTGATGCAAGAAAGTCATTTACTATCTACCCCATTTCCTTGCGGTTCCACACGTAGGCAGCCTTGTTGATCTTTAAGGGGTCTTGCTCTCTCCCTAGTTACTCTTTTGTCATTATATGTATCTGTAGAATCCCTCTGGATTCTCTTTAATCATATCTCAGTGAAGCCCATGGGCAGGGACCACTGAACTGCCTCCCAGTTATTCCCTCCACTGGTAATACCCTTTGTGTGCAGCTGTCAGTGTGTCTAGTTATAGTTAGAACCTATTTGCAATAAATAGTCGTTCTTGTTAAGGACAAAAACCTAGTGCATGTTTTCTGTCAGCTTGGGTCTGAAAGACAAGAATACTAAAGTTAGAATGCTTTTTAAAAATATTTAACTTTGGTGACGACTCCTGGAATTTCAGGGCTTGATTTCCAGTGTGCTGCTCAATGAGGGGGTAACACAATACAGTTCATTTAAACTAGAAAACAAAAATCCCTCAACTACTATCCCATTTGTACAGTTTGCTAAAGCTATAATGTCTATCATCTGGAAGCCTGTTTTCCTGAGACTGACTAACACCACCCCCAATCAAACTCATGATCTTAAATGCCAAAATGCCAGAAGTCTTTAAATTAACTATTTGAGTCTGAGTTCTATGAAGGAAATTGCATTATTGGTCTTATACCAGTAAAACTCTTGTGGGAGGATAGAGGGTAAACAAATTTACAACATTAGCTTCATTCCAAAGAAACAGATTGGTCTCCTGCTCAGGATAATCCATCCAAGAAAGGGGGCAGCTGCTCTGTCATTCCCTTTTCTGTATTTTCCAAATATTTAACAGAGTCAGGATAGTCCCTTTGATTAGAATCCAGCACAGGTAATGCACCATTTTCAAACAAGGGAACTAACCAAAGGAAGCTAAAGGTTCATTAACCTGATATCCACGAGCTGGAAGGTGTGCAAAAGGGATAAGAGATGTTTTTTTACAAGCAAGGCGTGAGGGGAAAAAAAACACATTGAAAAGCCCAGCTTCTGGAAAAATTGGCTGCACCCAGTAAATTAGTTCACTGCTTCTGAGGAAATCAGGAGGGAACAAGATGAGGTAGTATGCTGTATACATTGAAAGTCCAAGTAAACAAAATATGTAAACAAGAAGAACCTCATTCTAAAGTATTTCACAAGCTGGAATCAAATGGTGTTACTACTAATTTGATACCATATCATTCCAGCCTAACGCTTAAGAATTGCTTCCAACAAGCTGTACAAACATGAATTAACCTGGAGGTATGTCATTTGCAGTGTTCCTCTTGGCTTGTTTTGTTCACTATCTTTATTATTGATTTGGACAGTGGCTTTGAAAATAGAGTCACTAAGTTTGCACATGACACAAAATAAAAGTGTGTTCAATGGATAGAAGGGTGCAAGTAAATGAAATTTAACTTGGATATGTGGTGGCATGCAAGCTGACGTAGCTATAAATTGCCTCTCCAAATTGGTTCTGTAACACCGGACAACTTTTGGAAGCCTATGTACATCACATAAATGGCATTACCCTCATCAACCCTCTCTGTTACCTCTTAAAAGAGCTTCAGTGTTTGCAATAGATAAATAAATAGATAAATAATGCCTGTGATCACCACACCCAGTGTAACACATATTCAGTAACACAACTGCATTCCCTAACCATTTCCCCAAAAAGCTTTTTAAATGACCGATACCAGCACAAGTTATCTGTGACTTACTTTTACTTGAACTGACTTTGCTTAACAGTGCTGTATTTTTGGAAAGCTGGTGTTTGAAATCAGGAACGGCATAGCATTTGGTGATTGTGGTTGTGTTTGCAGTGCCATGTGTTGCAACAGGTCTCTCGGCTTCTGCGTCAGCTTCAGAACTAGACTTTTATTTTATATTCTCTCTCCATGTCTCTCCTGTGGTACTGAATCACTTAACATTTCTCTGCATTAAACATAATCTGCAACTTGTCCACTCATTCTTACAATCTATGCCCTTTTGACGTTCTACACAATCATGTTACATGTTATTATGCTACCAAGTTTTACATGATGCACAAATTTTTATATTGTGCCCTGTATTCAAAGGTCTCAGTGCTTAATGCATACCAATAAAATGCAGTGTCCTAACACTGATCCCTAGAGAAATCTAGCACACCTCCAGTTCAAAAGTATTTCTTTTGTGTTTCCTGTTGCTTGGCCAATTTTGCATCCACGACGCTACCATCCCCTTTATTCCATGAGCTTTAACTTTTGTTATGCATCTTATCAACAGCCTTTTGCAAGTCCATTTACATAACATCGATACCTCATCAAAAAACCTTAATGCCAATTCATAAAAAATATTTACAGCATGCTGAACATTTAGAATTTCAGAAGAGTTTGACAGAGTAGTGACAAATACATTTGCAGAACTAATGCAGAATCCCAGGAACAAGTACAAAACTTTTACAATAAACCAGTGCTTGACCCAATATGATTTTACTGCTTTCAGGTGACTATACACAACTTGTTTAACTCATCTTCACAGCAGAATACTTCATAACAGACTTGGTTCAGAAAAGATTTATAAGGATGTTGCCAGGGTTGGAGGCTTTGAGCTATAGGGAGAGGCTGAATAGACTGGGGCTATTTTCCCTGGAGTGTTAGAGGCTGAGGGGTGACTTTATAAAATCATGCTGGGCATGGATAGGGCAAATAGCTAACGTCTTTTCCCCTGGTTAGGGGAGTCCAAAACTGGAGGGCATAGGTTTAAGATGACAGGGAAAAGATTTAAAAGGGACATGGGGGAAACATTTTCACAGAGAGTGGTGCGTGTTTGCAATGAGCTGCCAAAGGAAGAAGTGAAGGCTGGTATAATTACAACATTTAAAAGGCATCTTGGGTGGGTATATGAATAGGAAGGGTTTTGAGGGATATGGGCCAATTGCAGGCAAAGGGCACTAGACTTGTTTAGGATATCTGGTCGGTATGGACGAGATGGACCAAAGGGTCTGTTTCCGGGCTGTATGGCTCTATGACTCTGACTTGATGCACTCATAATCAATGTCAAACAAGTGGATGTATCTGAAATTCGGTGAAGTGGTCAATGGGTTTTTGCTTTCCATTGGATTTAAAATCCCATCACAGATTTAGATAAATGCAAGGTGTTGCATTTTGGTAAGACAACCAGGACAGACTTGCACAGTTAATAGTAGGACCCTAGGGAATGTTGTTGAAAACAGAGGCCTAGGGATTCAAGCACATAGTTCCTTGAAATTGGCATCACAGGTAGGCAGTGGTGAAGATGACGTTTGACACACTTGCCTTCATTGGTGAGAGCAATGAGTACAGGAGTTGGTATATCATGTCGCGCCTGTAAAGGACATTGGTGAGGCCACTTTTAGAGTACCAAGTATGGTTCTGGTTACCCTGCTATAGGAAGGTTATTATTAAATTGGGAAGGGTGCACAAAAGATTTACGACGGATATTACTGGGACTGGAAGGTTTCAGTTAGAAGGAGAAGCTGAAAACCCTAGGACTTTTATCCCCCTGGTGCATTGAGGGGTGACCTCATAATGGTTTATAAAGTCACGAGGGGCATAGATAAGGTGAACAGCAAAAAGCCTTTTCACTAGGATGGGGGAATTCAAAACTAGAAAGCATTGTTTTAGGGTGAGGGGGGAAAGATTTAAAAGAGACGTAAGGGGTAACATTTTCATACAGAGGTGGTGCATATATGGAATGAACTGCCAAAGGGAGTGGTAGATGCAGGTAGTGTTACAGCATTTAAAAGATATTTGGAGAGGTATGAATTTAGAGGGATATGGGCCAAAACAGGGGCAAATGGTACTAGTTTAGTTTGAGAAACCTGGTCAGCATGAATGATTTGGACCGAAGGGTCTATTTCCATGCTGTTTGATTCTATGACTCGACTAAAGTGCTATAACTGGTGACACAAGCAAGCACAACTGCAACTTGCTAGAAGCACATGAGACCAAAAACATACAACCACCGAGATGGAAAATTTGCAACTCTGCCAATCTTGTAAGAAGATAGCTTGTTAACACTTACTGCAATGCAGCCTAGTGATAAATTACATAGTAAAATATGCATGCATTATGCAGTCATTATCTGTGGCTTCATGAAATTTGTGATAATCCAACCTTTGAATTTCCATTTCTCCAATAAAGTTCGTGGTCTGGCTCATTAATGCATGTTCTTCTCTCCATAGAGAGTGGAATGCTTGGAGAAGAAACAATAAATAGTAAAACTGGAAATAACGCTGAATCATGAACATGCAGATATTCATGACTTAATTCTGCAAAAATACAGCCTGTGAATATACAGTGTATGGAATTCACAAGTGTACATTTGCATGTCCAAATAGGTTGCATGGATATTTGAATCTAAATTGGTTCAAGGTCAAGCCATTAAGAAATGCAGAAAAACAGACACCATTTTGTTGGTCAGACAATATTAAATTCAAGTCATTATTTATTTAAAATTGCCCTTGTCTTTGAACTTGAGAGATTTCACAATGCACATCGAGAAATCTAGTTGTTAATCCTTCATGAAAAATATTAGGGTAATTTTAACTTTAGCCGATAGTGAAGTGTGAAATACCGAATATGATAGTCAAGAAAGGTTTCGTCTTACTTTATCATTCCAGACTACTGCTGAAGAAAATAAGCAGGTTAAATGATTTAACAGTTCAAAGGTTTCCACTGCTAGAATATGTATATTTCCTTATAAATGAAACACTTTTACATTTTGCAGGTAGGTGCCTCATTCATTAGCGTATTCTTCTTCTGAAAGGATATTTTAAATTATGCCATGTTGGAAAGTATCATTTGTGAAAAACAAGCTAGTTTATTTCTCCAAAAGGAAATGGTTTCCATCCAATTTTTATAAATAATGAATTGTAATCTACAAAAGCAAACCAATATGAAACACTCCACGGAGGGCAATGAGATGAAAAAGATATCAAAGGCATGCATTGACAATTTAATGTTGAGAAGTTACACATACTGTAAAACATTAATAAAGGATAGCCCGTGGAGACAACTGAAGGCAGAAATCAAGAAACTAAATCGTGACATACAATTATTTAAATTTGACTTTAAAGTTAAATCTAGATTATGGAAGTTATGACATGTTTAATTGTGAGAAATTAATATCTTTTGTTCTCAATACTAAAGTAGAGTATCACCCATTTTCACAGGTAAAAGATCAATTTTCACATGGACAAGATCCTGTAGTAATTATATGTTCAAAAACGAATAAATCTCCTTTTATAGTCAAGGAAATTTAATATCAATTAATTCTTCAATCTTGAGGATACCTGAAACATATTTACAAGACTCAATTTTCACTCAACCATTAGGGCAATATTTTCTTCCCAAATCCATCTTTATAACTGATCCTACCTCTTGGAAGGATGGACTCATTTGAGGCAAGTGCCTCTGTTACTTTCTTTAATAATTTTGAAAATAAACAAAACAACAAGTCTTAAAACTTTCAGATAAATTATAATTCACAAATGTTGTGTGAAAGAAAGATAATGAGAAAGTTATTATTTATTATGTTGCTGGAACTCAGAACTGAGGAAGGGTTACCAGACCTGAAATGTTAACTACCTTTTTCTTCACAGATGCTGTCAGACCTGCTGAGCTTCCAGCAACGTCTGTTTTTGTTCCTGATTTACAGCGTCCGCAGTTCAGTTTTTATCATTTATTAATGCTGTCATGGCTTTTGTTTTCTGTTCTATGAACTTTTGAAGATTCAGTAAATTGAAATAGAGATAAGAAAATTTAATTTGGAACAAACCGCTTCTAATAAAAAATACTTTATTTTGAAGAAATAAAGTATCTTATCTGAATTTTTGACAGTAAGAATAGACTAAGTAGTGTTTAAAAGAACATCAGGCTGAGAATTTAAAAAAAATAAAGTGGGTACAATTTTTAACGTAAGCAAAGCCTCTGTTGTGAATAAGAAAAAAGGGAAGCATCATTAAAAAGGGCCTCACTGATTCCTTGTTGACTGCTCTACAGGAAACTAATAGGACAGGCTGGAGGGCTAAAGAACGAGACGGATGACACTTGAAAAAGGGACAAGGGAGGGTTAGAGGTGTGAGAAAATTCAACATAGAAGCTGTAGAGGTAATGAGTCTGTGAGATATGAAGGAGAAAGGATGGTGGGAAGTGAAGGGATACATACAAACTAGCTTACGAATTAGGACAAGAATAAACCACTCAGACGAATCAGCATGCTCTACCATTCAATAAGATTATCAGTTATCTGATCATCTTACATTCCTGCCTATTCCTGCTAAATCAAGTATCTACCTACCTTGGAAACATGAAAAGTCACTGTTGCCAATGCTTTTCAAGGAAGAGTTCCAAAGAGACTCAAGAATTTCTTTCTCACAAATAACTAACTATCTCTTTCTTAACTGCGTGACCCCTTAGTATGAAACTGTGACTCCACAAGAGGAAAAAATAATTTCCTCATTCACCTTGTCAAGATCCCTCAGGATCTCAGTGTTTCGATCAAGTCACTTCTTATTTGCCTAAACTGAAGTGGATACAAGCCTAGCCTGACAAACCTCCTCATTAGACAACTCACCTATTCCAGATATTTGTCTAGTAAGTCTTCCCTGAACTTCAGAATCATAGCATTGTTACGGTGAAGGAGGAGGCCAATCGGCCCAATAAATATCCAGTGCGGGCACAAACAAGCACCTTGAACATCTTCCAACATATTTACATTCTTTCTTCGATAAGGAGACCGATATTATACAGACCAGTATTGTATAGTACTCAAAGGTGTGGCCTCACCAATCGCCTGCATAAATGAAGCATAACCATCTGACTTTTGTACTCAATTCCCCTCACAATAAACAGTAGCATTTTATTAGCTTTCCTCATTCTTTGCTGTACCTTCATACTAACCTTTCATGATTCATGTGTGAGGACACCTACCTGTATCTCTTTGTAAGCTATTTATGGTCTCTTTACAACTGATGTCCTGATCTTGATGTCATCAGCAAATCTAACAACTTCCGTCCTTTCATTTCAGTCATTTACACAAATTGTAAATAGTTGAAGTCTCAGCACTAATCCTTGCAGCACACGAACGGTTACATCTTGCCAGCCTGAAAAGGACTCCTTTATGCCTACTCTCCTGGCAATTTTCTCTCCATCCTAGAATGCTATGCCATACAGCATGAGCTTTTACTGTCAGCAATAATGTTTTGACCTGGCATGTTATCAAATGCCTTCTCAAAATTTAACAAAAGTAAATCGACTAGTTACCCTTTATTCACATCACGTTACTTCCTTAAAGTACTCCAGTAAATTGATTAAACATAATTTCTCTTTCACTAAACTATGTTGACTATGTTGATTAATGTGAATTTTCTAAGTGTCTTGCTATAATGCTTTCAGTAATAGCTTTTAAACAATTTCCCCATAACAGATGCTAAGCAAAATGTCGTGTAGTTTCCTGCTTTCTGTTTCCTTCCAATAACAGCCAAACAAGGCATAATGGGAACCAAGAGTACAGAATAATATGAGTGAATAAAGAAAAGGATAGTAATGGGGCTTTTGAATGCCTTGTTCCCTCCGTAGACCACACACAAATGTTGCCTGCGGCCATTACTGGTGTCTGTTTTCCCTGTTGCATCATACCACCTCATACCTCATACCTCCTACCCAAATGGAAAGTAGAGAAAATATAAATAAAAGCATGAGTGAAAACAGAAACAAAATCAGAAGAGGAAAATCAGATAGAAAAACAACCCCAAAGTAAGATTAACCTGAAGATCATATTCTTTCATTGACCTTGTGTATTGCTGCTCAATAGGAACAGAGGAATTTTCAAACGAGTAAAGCAGCATTTTCTGAGGAAGGGTCTAGACCCGAAACATCAGCCTTCCTGCTCCTCTGATGCTGCTTGGCCTGCTGTGTTCATCCAGCTCTACACCTTGTTATCTCTTAAAGCAGCATTATATCCAGTTTGTCTTGAGTGACCTGCTCATCACATTTTAGAAAAATTTTATTTTTCACATACAAGAAGGATCACAGCTACAGTATGAGATAACAGGGTGTAGAGCTGGATGAACACAGCAGGACAAGCAGCATCAGAGGAGCAGGAAGGCTGACGTTTCGGGTCTGGAACCTTCTTCAGAAATGAGGGAGGGGAAGGGGATTCTGAAATAAATAGAGAGAGGGGAGGCAGATGGAAGATGGATAAAGGAGCAGATAGGTGGAGAGGAGACGGACAGGTCAAGGAGGCGGGGATGGAGCCAGTAAAGGTGAGTGTAGGTGGGGAGTTAGGGTGGGGGTTGGTCAGTCAAGGGAAGACGGACAGGTCAAGGAAGTGGGGATGAGGCTGGTAGGTAGGAGGTGGGGGTCGGGGTTGAGGTGGGACGAGTGGATAGGTGGGAGAAAAAGAAAAAAAACGGACAGGTCAGGGAGGCGGGGATGAGCTGGGCTGGTTTTGGGAGGAGGTCGGGGGTGGGGAGATTTTGAAGTTTGTGAAGTCCACATTGATACCATTGGGCTGCAGGGCTCCCAAGCGAAATGTGAGGTGCTGTTCCTGCAACCTTTGGGTGGCATCGTTGTGGCACTGGAGGAGGCTCAGGATGGACATGTCGTCCAAGGAGTGGAGGGGTAGTTGAAATGGTTCGCAACTGGGAGGTGCAGTCACAGCTAGAGTAAGTCTCTTTAAACACTGTCACTGAGTAATTCTGTGGCATAGAACTGTCCCTCTGTTCCAGTCCTTAGCTACAGTTATTCCCCTCTTACTTATGAACAACACAACATTCGGTCCCCTAACGTCAGTGACCAGTTGTTGGACACAAAAACTTAAAAGGTTACATTTAGTTTCTGCTCAATGAAGCACCTAGCTAGAAAATACTAGTCTTGATTGCAACTTCGGTTTGCAAGCAGCAAGATTTTTTTTCTATGACAGAGTTTACATAGAGTGAACAAGAGAGACTTTTAAGCGGATAGGCACATGGATGATAGTAAAATATATGGTCATCGGATACCTACAGTGTGGAAACTGGCCCTTCTGCCCAACCAGTCCACACCGACCCTCTGAGCATCCCACCCAGACCCATCCCCCTAAAGCTGACCCAAGCTACACATCCCTGAACACTATGAGCAATTTAGCATGGCCAATCCACCTAGCCTGCATATCTTTGGACTGTGGGAGGAAACTGGAGCACCTGGAGGAAACCCACAGAGACACGGGGAGAATGTGCAAACTCCACACAGATAGTCACCCGAGGGTGGAATCGAACCTGGGTCCCTGGCGCTGTGAGGCAGCAGTGCTAACCACTGAGCCACCGTGCCACCCAGTTATGCAGGGTAGTTTGATCTTAGTAGGATAATAGGTCGGCGCAACATCGTGGTCCAAAGGGCCTGTACTGTGCTGTACTGTTCTATGTAATTTGCAAAAGGGGATATTGTTGCTTTCTAAAATACAGGTGGAACAGAGTCTGCATGCACATACATATAGATTGTTTGATTCAAGATTTAAGAGAAATCACACAAGTAGCACAGTGATGTTTTATGATTGCCAGGGTAGGTTAAGAGCTTGATATTGAAACACTAAAGTTAGGAGCAGGAGTAGACCATTCAACCCCTCGAGCCTGCTTCGCCATTCATTATGATAATGGCTGATCTTCAAGCTCAATACCCTAATCTAGACCTCCACTGTATCCATCGATCATTTTAGCCACAAGAGTTTTCAAGAAGGTGATAAATATAGCTCTTGTGGCTAAAATGATCGAGGGATACAGAGGAGGTCTGGATTAGGGTATCGAGCTCGAAGATCAGCCATAATCATAATGAATGGCGAAGCAGGTTTGAGGGGTTGAATGGTAGTAAATTTCGTAGGCTTACCACACTCTGGGTGAAGATATTTCTCCTCATCTCAGGGCTAAAAGGCCCCTAACTTTAATCTATGACCCCTGCTTCTAGACTTCCCCAGAAAGGATCCTTTCTGTCTAACCTGCATCGTAACATGTCTAGTCCGGTTTGAATTTTACAGGTTTCTACGAGATTCCCCATTCATTCTTCTAAACTTGAGTGAATACAACCCGAACTGGCTCGTCATACGTCAGTCCTGCCAACAACTGGTCCACAAGGGCACCCAAGTCTGGTTGAAAATTCCCCTCTATTTACAACCAAATAATAATATGCTTTCCTATTTTTGCTATCAAAGTTGATAACTTCACATTTATTCACATAATACTGCACGTGCCATTCATTTGCCCACTCAGTCAGACTGTCTGAATCACACTGCAATATCTGTGCATCCTCCTCACAGTTTGCCCTTCCACTCAGCTTTGTGTCGTCTACAAACTTAGAGGTATTACATTTAGTTCTCTCATCTAAATCATTAACATGTATTGTGAAGAGCTGGGATCCTAGATCTTATACTTGTGATACTCTACTAGTCACTCCCTGCCATTCAGAGAAAGACACCATTATTCTTACTCTTTGTTCCCTGTCTGCTAACCAATTTTCTGTCCATCTCAATACACTATCCCCGATACTATGTGCTTTAATTTTACACAATAATCTCTCAGGTGAGAGAGACTTCGTCAAAAGCTTTCTGAAGTTGTGAAACTTGAAAGGGTTCAGAAAAGATTTACAAGGATGTTGCCAGGGTTGGAGGGTTTGAGCTATAGGGAGAAGCTGAATAGGCTTGGAGCATTGGAGGCTGCGGGGTAACCTTATAGAAGTTCATAAAATCATGAGGGGCATGGAAAGGGTGAATAGTCAAGGTCCTTTCCCCAGGGCAGGGGAGTCTGAAACTAGATGGCATATATTTAAGGTGAGAGAGGGGAAAGATTTAAAAGGGACCCAAAGGGCAACTTTTTCACGCAGAGGGTAGTGTGTGTATGGAATGAGCTGCCAGAGGAATTGGTGGAGGCTGGTACAATTACAATATTTAAAAGGCATCTTGGGTGGGTATATGAATAGGAACGGTTTAGAGGGGTACAGGCCAAATGCGATTAGATTTATTTAGGCTATCTGGTCAGCATGGCCGAGTTGGATAGAAGGGTCTGTTTCGATGCTGTACAGCTCTATGAGTCTGCAGAAGTCCAAATAAACCATATCCACTCGCTTCCCCGAGCAACTCTATTGGTTACATCCTTAAAGAATTCCATTAGATTTGTCAAGCATGATTTCCCTTCTGTACATCCATGCTGTGTCTAAATCCATCACTGTTTTCTAAGTGATCCGCTATTAAAATCCTTGATAATGAACTCTAGCAATCTCCTCACTAACAACGTCAGACTCATTGGTCTATATTTTCCAGTTTCCCTCTAACTTAATTTTTAAATAGATGGGTTACATTAGCTACCCGCCAATCTGTAGGAACTGTTCCAGAGTCTAAAGAGTGTTGGAAGATAACCACCAATGTACCCACTATTTCTAGGGCCACTTCTTCTGGGATGTAGATTATCAGGCCCTGGCAATTTATCAGCCTTAAATCCCATCATTTTAAAAAATTTAAAAGTCACAATATCTTGTAGGCCATGGTTATGAAGGAAACTAGGATGGTCATTAAGCTGGCCGTTTTGTAAATAGTTTTTATTATTAGGGAAAAGGGAAAATAAATTAAGGTCTGAGAATTCATGGAAAAAATCAAACTAATGTCAAACAAGAATATTTTGTCAATGAAGACAACTTTCTCATGCAGATAAATGAACATTACATAGGTATATAGTTTACCTCCTTAAAAAGGAGGCACACCTTTACCTAGGCAAGGGTGATCAAATCAGTAGTCGCTTTATCATTGTTAAAAACTGTAGATTACTTCTATATTTTAAAAATGATGCAGCCAGTCATGACCACAGTTTATGATCAGCATGAACCAACGTTTTCTATCTGCATTAACTAAATACTGGGGATGTTTGCTGATGATTGCACAATGTTCAGCACCATTCGTGACTCCTCAGATACTGAAGCAGTTCATGTTCAAATGTAGCAAAATCTGAACAATATCTTCGCTTGAGCTGACAAGTAACATTCGTGCCACACAAATGCCAGACTATGACCATCACCAATAATAGACAATCTAGCCACCACCCCTGGTTATTCAATGGCGTTACCATCACAGAATCTCCCACTATCAACATCCTGGGGGTATCACTGATGAGAAACATCACAAGTCATGGGTGAGATGGAATACTCCCTACTTGCCTTGTAGCCCCAACAACACTCAAGAAGCTTGACAATATCCAGGACAAAACAGCCTGCTTGATTGGCACTACATTCACAAGCATCCACTCCCTCCATCACCGATGCTCAGTAGCAGCAGTGTGTACTATCCACAGAGATGCACTGCAGAAATTCACAAAAGATCCTTACATAGCTTCTTCCAAACCCATGACCACTTCCACCTAGAAGGACAAGGGCAGCAGACATATGGGAACACTACCAACTACAAGTTCCCCTTCAAACCACTCACCATCCTGACTTGGAAATATGTTGCCATTCCTTCGCTGTGGCTTGGTCAAAAATCCTGGAATTCCCTCCCTAGATTTGATTGATTTATTGTCACTTTTACCAAAGTACCGTGAAAAGCTTTGTTTACAAGCAGTACGGGCAGATCATAGTAAGCAAGGATGCACAGATCAAAGACAGTTAGACATAGGCACACGGATTACATTGCACAGGGCACACGCTAGGCGAGATCAATGTTAGCAAGATCAGCATTATTTGAGGCTCGAGAGTCCATTCATCAGTCTGATAACGGCCAGGAAGAAGCTGTTCCTGAACATGCTGGTGTGTGTGTTCAGGGTTCTGTATCTTCTGCATTGTGGGTCAACCCACGGCAGGTGGAGTTCACTGGTTCAAGAAGACAGCTCACCACTGCCTTCTGAAGCGCAACTAGGGATGGATAATAAATGCTGGCCTGCCAGCGATGCCCACATCTCACAAAATGAATAAATAAAAAACATCAAAACAGCATTATTTTATTTTTTGAGCTCCAGACTCCTACCATTCTGTGTAAAAAAACTTGCCCCTCACATCTCCTTTGAACTTTCCCCCTCTCATCTTAAATACAAACCCCCTGTGTATTAGGCATTCAACTCTGGGGAAAAAGATTGTGACCATCAACCCTGTCTATGCATCTCAATTTTATAAACTTCTATCAAGTTTCCCCTTGGCTTCCGTCACGTCAGAGAAAACAACCCGAGTTTTTCTAGACTATTCTTATAACTCATATCTCTTTGGACTTATAAAAAAAAAATCAATAACACTACATGAGATGCAATGGTGCATCCATACGACAAATAAGAAATGGAGTAGGCATTCATCCCTCATGCCTGCTCCACTCTTCAGTATCTTTGACCAAACTACATACATCTTCCTTAATTCTTTTGGCTTATAAATCTCACATTAAAATAATTAATTGATCCAATATTGATTGCTACTAAGGGAAGAGTTCAAAATTTCTAGCACCGTGTGTTGAACCTCTTTAAAGGCTGTTTCATGGTCCAGAACTCTGAAAGTTCTGAAGAAGGGTCACTGGATCCAAAAGGTTAACTCTGCTTTCTCCCAAAACTGCCAGACCTGCTGATTTTTCTAGCAATTTCTGTTTTTGTTTCTGATTTGTTTATTTTGTGAAATGCTGAGGTATGGCAGATAAGCCTAAAGGTGGCATACAAGACACATCAAAGTGGACATGAGATCTAACAACACCGCACAGTCCGCCAAGGCAGTGCCCTTCTCATCAATGACATTGGGCAGGAAAGCATCATATTACCAACGATTCTGGACACTTGAAGAATTAGCAGCAATAATGTTAAGAAATATTGACCTTACTCCAACATCCTGACCCGTCAGCAGTAAAATCCCGGATATAAGATAACAGGGTGTACAGCTGGATGAACACAGCAGGCCAAGCAGCATCAGAGGAGCAAGAAGGTTGATGTTTCAGGCCTCGATCCTTCTTCAGGGAAACCCGCCCATATTCCCATCCTCCAGTAGATAACTACCTCTTTTACCTAATCCAGCATTCCTCCAGATGATGGGCAGACTACATCGTGTAGACTGTAGAGAACCAAGAGATCTAAGGAACTCTTGAGGTAACAGTTGCTCTTCTCAGGGTAAATCGGGGCAGTTAGGGATAGGAAATAAATGTTAGCCTAGTTAGTGACACCCACATCCCATGAATGAAAAGAAAGGTTTACATGGTGTAACCATAGAATTACCTTACTGCTATCACCATGAAAATCTTCAAACAGCTTTTAAAATTGTTGTTGCTAACCTGATGTACCGAAGAGAACAAGGATGATGTAGAGTACCAAGTATTCTGGAAAAGCTTAACCTTAAGATAAAATTTTAATGATGGGTATTGAAGACAAAACAAAAAGCTCAGTACAATCTTGTTATTGTTAAGACCTACATTTTACATTTACTTGCTAACCATTTTTGGAACAAGAGTAGGTCATCCAGCCTCTTAGGTCTGTTCTGCATTTGAAATAGTTCATAGTTGATCAGTAAGTCATTGAATCAGAGAGATATACAGCATAGAAAGAGATCCTTCGGTCCAACTCGTCCATGCCAACCAGATATCTTGTATAAAGCTAGTCCCATTTGTCAGCATTTGGCCCCACATCCCCCTAGACCTTTCCTATTCATATACCCACCCAGATGCCTTTTAAATGTTGTAATTGTACCAGCCTCCACCACTTCCTCTGGCAGCTCATTCCACACATGCACCACTCTCTGCGTGAAAAAGCAACACTTCACCTGCACTTTCCAGAATCTAGTCTACTGCATTTGCTGCTCACAATGTGGTCTCCTCTACATTGGGGAAACAAAGTGTAGACTGGGTGACCGCTTCGCAGAACATCTACATTCTGCCCACAAAGAAGACCCTGAACTACCAGTCACCTGCCACTTTAACACACCACCCTGTTCCCTGACCAACATGTCTGTCTCTGCCTTGCTACAGTGTTCTAGCGAAGCTCAACATAAGCAAGAAGAACAACACCTCATTTTCTGCTTGGGGACCCCGCAGCCCTCCGGACTCAATACTGAGTTCAATAATTTTAGGGCCTGAACTCTCCCATGTCCCAGCCCCCTACCCCACACACCAGGCCTTGTTATCACATAGCCTGCCAGTACACATCACCTATTGTGAGTCACTAACAGTTCCCATTAACAACTATTCACCCTCCCAGCCTGATCATTATCAAGTCTTCGTCTGCCCAACTGCTCTTCTCTCTCTTTACACTCTCTCCTATCATTTACTCCCTACCCCAGCCCCCTCCCCTTTTTTCTGCATGTAAACTGACGTTTTCCCAGGCACCATCAGTTCTGAGAAAAGATAATTAAGATGCAGGAGCTGATGTAGGCCATTTGTTTCATTGTGTATACTCAACAAGATCATGGCTGATCTGATGATCCTCAGCTTCAGTTTCATGCATTTTACCCACAACGCTGGATTCCATTATTGATTAAAAATGTCTGCCTCAGCCTCTAATATACTTATTGATACTGTAGAGGGGCTGTCGAGGCTGGAAAGAATTCCACAGATTCAGTATTCTATGAGAGAAAAAAAAAATCTTTCTTATCTGGTTCGGCCACATCTGGAGTATTGTGTCTAGTTCTGGTCGCCTCATTACAGGAAAGATATGAAAGCGTTGGAAAAGGTGCAGAGGAGATTTACCAGGATGTTGCCTGGAATGGAGGGAAGGTCTTACGAGGCAAGATTGAGAGCGCTAGGGCTTTTCTCTTTAGAACGACGAAGGATAAGAGGTGACTTGATAGATGTGTACAAAAATGATCAGAGGTATAGATAGAGTGGACAGCCAGAGACTTTTTCCTAGGGTGGAGGTAGCTTTTACAAGGGGACATAGTTTTAAAGTGAGTGGAAGTAGATACAGGGGAGATGTCAGAGGTAGGTTCTTTACTCAGAGAGTGGTTGGGGCGTGGAATGCATTGCCAGAGAGGGTAGTGGAGTCGGCCTCATTAGGGGCATTTAAGCGGCTATTAGATAGGCATATCGATGATAGTATAAGGTAGGGATGGAGGTTAGATAGACCTTAGGTTTAGGGTAAAAGTTCAGCACAACATCATGGGCCGAAGGGCCTGTACTGTGCTGTACTGTTCTATGTTTTATGTTCAATCTCGGTCTTAAAATGGGCAACCCCTTATTATGGAGTTTACTCCCACTGTGTCTAAACTCTATCACATAGGGAAAACAACTTCCACAGCCAAGTATCTCTCTCTTGGAAACATATTTTTCAATAAGCTGACCGCTCACTCTCACTAACTCCAATGAGAACAAGTCCAACCTACTCAACTTCTCCTCATAAGGAAATCCCTCCATACTCAGGATCAACTGACAGAATCTTCCCTGGCTCATCCCCCTGACCAACGTGGAACAACTGAGGACAGACCAAACTCTTCCCTGATCTCTATGTTGCTCCTGACTCACCACTAACCCCCAGAGAGATTGCCCTCGATCTGCAGAACAAACTGCGGCCCAGTTCCCAAACTACGGCCCAGTTCCCAAACTGCAATGCTACAGAATCCTGACCCTGTTCACCCCAAACGGATGTCACCAGTGCTATCAAGCAGCGCCTGCTCTGCAATAACCTGTTCACTGACGCCCAGCTTGGGTTCCACAAGGGCCCCTCAGCTCCTGACTCCATTGCAGCCTTGGTTTAAACGAGGAACAAAAGTGCTGAATTCCAGAGGTGAGGCGAAAGTGACAGATCTTGACATCAAGGCCGCATTCAACTCAGTGTGGCATCAAGGAGCCCTAGCAAAACTGGAATCAATGGGTATCAGGGGCAAACTCTCCACTGATTGGAGTCATACCTGGCACACGAGAAGATGGCTGTGGTTGTTTGAGGTCAGTCATCTCAACTTCAGGACATCTCTGCAGAAGTTCCTCAGGGTAGTATCCTTTGCCCAACCATTTCAGTTGCTTGAATGATCTTCCCTCTATCAAAATCAGAATTGGGGATGTTTGCTGAAGATTGCACAATGCTCAGCACTATTTGCACCTCCTCAGATACTGAAGTAGTCCATGTTCAAATGCATCAAAATCTGGACAATATCCAGGCTTATGCTGACAAGTGAAAAGTGACATTTGCACTGCACAAATGGTAGGCAATGATCATTTCCAATAAAAGACAATCTAACCACAGTCTTTTGAGAGTCAATCAATGAATATCCCACTGTCAACATCCTGGGAGACTCAACTGTTAAGCAGAGCGCACTTAACCTGGCCCGTCTTCTTTCGGCAATAAAGTGAGGTCAAAGGACAACTAATCATAAGGTTAGCATGGAATGTTATAAACTTTGAACAGAAATCAGCATGCATGTCTTTCTTTCATTCCAAGAAATGTAATGGATAATACTTCATGAAGAATTGATAATTCTGTCAATACGCTTAAAAATCAGCAGTGTAGTTGAGGTAGATTGAGCTGCATTAAATCCAGCTGATCATAGCATGCACCACGGTAGCTGGATCTACCTAATTTTGGAAAAATGCCTTGGATCAATCTCCCAGCAACTGCAATACCTTCCCTTAATAGGTAGGAAGGTGGAAGGGGAACACCTGTCCACTGGTAGAGCAGGAAAGCTGACGATTCGGGTCTAGACCCTTCTTCAGAAATGGGAGAGGGGAAGGGGATTCTGAAATAAATAGGGAGAGAGGGGGAGGCAGATAGAAGATGGATAGAGGAGAAGATAGGTGGAGAGGAGACAGACAGGTCGAACAGGCGGGGTTGGAACCAGTAAAGGTGAGTGTAGGTGGGGAGTTAGGGAGGGGATAGGTTGGACAGACAGGTCAAGGAGGCGGGATGAGGCGAGTAGATAGGAGATGGGGGTGGGGCTTCAGGTGGGAGGACAGGTTAGGGAGGCAGGGACGAGCTGGGCTCGTTTTGGGATGCGGTAGGGGGAGGGGAGATTTTGAAGCTTGTGAAGTCCGCATTGATACCATTGGGCTGCAGCGTTCCCAAACGAAATATGAGGTGCTGTTCCTGCAACCTTCGGGTGGTATCGTTGTGGCACTGCAGGAGGCGAAGGATGGACGTGTCGTCCAAGGAGTGGGAGGGGGAGTTGAAATGGTTCGCAACTGGGAGGTGCAGTTGTTTGTTGTGAACGAAGCGTAAGTCTTCCACAAAGCAGTCCCCAAGCCTCCGCTTGGTTTCCCCGACGTAGAGGAGGCCACAACGGCAACAGCGGATACAGTGTACCACATTATCAGATGTGCAGGTGAACATCTGCTTGATGTGGAAGGTCTTCTTAGGGCCTGGGGTGGGGGTGAGTGGGCAGGTGTAGCACATCCTGCGGTTGCAGGAAAAAGTGCCGGGGGTGGTGGGGAGTGTGGAGCGGACAAGGGAGTCACGGCGAGAGTGGTCCCTCCGGAAAGCCGATAAAGGTGGGGAGGGAAAAATGTCTTTGGTAGTGGAGTCAGATTGCAGACGGCGGAAGTGTCAGAGGATGATGCATTGGATCAGGAGGTTGGTGGGGTGGTACGTGAGGACGAGGGGCATTCTGTTTTGGTTGTTATTGCGAGGAGCGGGTGTGAGGGATGAGTTGCTGGAAATGCAAGAGACACGGTCGAGGGCATTTTCGACCACTGTGGAGGGGAAGTTGCGGTCTTTGAAAAACAAAGACAAGGACATCTGGGATGTCCGGGAGTGGAATGCCTCATCTCGGGAGCAGATGCGGCGGAGGCGAAGGAATTGGGAATAGGGGATGGCCTTTTAGCAGGAAGGTGGGTGGGAGGAGGTGTATTCTAGGTAGCTGTGGGAATCGGTAGGCTTGAAATGGATATTGGTTTCCAGGTGGTTGCCAGAGATGGAAACAGAGAGGTCCAGGAAGGAGAGAGAGGTATCGGAGATGGTCCAGGTGAACTTAAGGTTGGGGTGGAAGATGTTAGTGAAGTGAATGAACTGTTCGAGCTCCGTGTGGGAGCACGAGGTGGCGCCGATACAGTCATCCATGTAACGGAGGAGGTGGTGGGGGATAGGGCCAGTGTAGGTACGGAAGAGGGATTGTTCCACGTATCCTACAAAGAGGCAGGCATAGCTTGGGCCCATGCGGGTACCTACGGCCACCCTCTTTGTCTGTAGGAAGTGGGAGGAATTGAAGGAGAAGTTGTTTAGGGTGAGGAAGAGTTCACCTAAGCGGACCAGGATGTCAGCGGAGGGGGACTGGTCGGGCCTGCAGGACAGGAAGAAGCGGAGGTCCTTTACGCCATCTGCATGGGGAATGCAAGTGTAGAGGGATTGAACGTCCATGGTAAAGATGAGGTGTTGGGGACCAGGGAAGGTGGAGGAGGAGGTGGAGAGCGTGGGCGGTGTCATGGATGTAGGTGGGGAGTTCCTGGACCAAGAGGGAGAAAATGGAGTCGAGATAAGTGGAGATGAGTTCGGTGGGGCAGGAGCAGGCAGAGACAATGGGTCGACCAGGGCAGTCAGGTTTGTGGATTTTGGGAAGGAGATAGAAACAGGCAGTGCGGGGTTGGGGAACAATGAGGTTGGAGGCGATGGGTGGGAGGTCATCTGAAGTGATCAGGTTGTGGATGGTTTGGGAGATGATGGTTTGGTGGTTGGGGGTGTTGTCATGATCAAGGAGGCGGTAGGAGGAGATGTCAGAGAGTTGGCGTCCGGCCTCGGCGATGTAGAGGTCAGTGCGCCGTACTACAACTGCGCCTCCCTTGTCTGCGGGTTTTATGGTGAAGTTGGGATTGGAGCGGAGGGCTGCACGTTCTGTGGGGGAGAGGTTGGAGTGGTTGAGAGGGGTGGAGAGGTTGAGGCGATTGATGTCTCGACAGCAGTTGGAGATGAAGAGGTCGAGAGAGGGTAGGAGGCCTTGGGAATTGCTTTGTGGAACACCTACGCTCGGCTCGCAACAAACAACTGCACCTCCCAGTCGCGAACCATTTCAACTCCCCCTCCCACTCCTTGGACGACATGTCCATCCTGGGCCTCCTGCAATGCCACCCGAAGGTTGCAGGAACAGCATCTCATATTCTGCTTGGGAATCCTGCAGCCCAATGGTATCAATGCGGACTTCACAAGCTTCAAAATCTCCCCTCCTCCGACCGCATCCCAAAACCAGCCCAGCTCGTCCCTGCCTCCCTAACCTGTCCTTCCTCCCACCTATCCACTCCTCCCACCTCAAGCCCCACCCCTATCTCCTACCTACTAGCCTCATCCCGCCTCCTTGATCCGTCCGTGCTCCCTGGACTGACCTATCCCCTCCCTAACTCCCCAACTACACTCACCTTTACTGGCTCCAACCCTGCCTCTTTGACCTGTCTGTCTCTTCGCCACCTATCTTCTCCTTTATCCATCTTCTATCCACCTCCCCCTCTCCCCCTATCTATTTCAGAATCCCCTTCCCCTCCCCCGTTTCTGAAAAAGGGTCCAGACCTGAAACGTCAGCTTTCCTGCTCCTCTGATGCTGCTTGGCCTGCTGTGTTCATCCAGCATCGGCAGTTCCTACTATCTCTGTAACAACCTGTTCACTGGTGGCAGGATGTCACTCAAGCTCATTAGTGATAAAGTTGGCACTGTTTAATTATCCATGAGCACATCACAATCAAGCAATACCCCAAGATTAAAGTAGGAGCGGCATGACATTATAGTTTGGTTTTGGAGGAGGTCAACTGTAGCCACTTTCTGACACATTCTAGGATGTTGACTTAGATTCAGACACCTCAAGCACTACTGCATTAGCAAATTAACTTACTGTTTTCTTTCCTTGCCTTCCATACCTGAAGTTGCTGAATCCTTGTCAAGATATGATCCCGCAGGAGCTTGTGACCCTATAATATCTTGTCAAAGTATTTTGACAGCCTGTGCAACTATTAGGTGGCAAAACAGTTTAATTGCATTCTATCGATGTATGTATACTCCCAGCAGGAGTCACAGAGAAAACAAAAATCAGGAGCAGAAAACATGGCCTGTTTTCTCCACTTATAACTGTCATAACCATACGGCAAACCCTAGCTAAGATCAACAAATGAGAATTGAATTTGGAATCTTCATGGCCGATTTTTTTTCCTAATCGACCTATTCAGAGATGTAATCACACACCTCTGGAGCAGGTGGGATTTGATCCGAAGGCTCCTGGTCCAGGGGTAGGGACACTATCACTATGCCACAAGAGGGCCCCATGTGCTACCTCTGCACTAAATGAGCTCATTCAACTCATCCAGAATTCTTAAAATTAAAACAACAAAACAACCTACTACGCTTTTTGAATTCTACTTTAATACTGGATTCTGGTGAAAATACATTTTTACCTCTATTTGCATTTTCTTGCTCTAATCAGTAAATTTGTAGCATGAACGAAATGTAGAGAGTACGTCATTCTTCATCTTTTTGTAGAAAACTATGTAAATCCATCGTCTTGAAAATGTTTGAGGCTATGCCATGTTATGCTACTTTGTGCCACAGAATCTAATAGGGAGATGAGCTACATAGGCTATGGCGAGATTTGTAGCAGAATGAAATCTGGTGGGACCTCTTTCAGTTTGGCAGCATCTCTCTTCCTCTTTTGAGCTTTTCACAAGCAGAATGGCGGCAGCAGTAAGTTGCTGATTCAAGGGAATTGTTCTTTACTAAATGCCTTGTTGATGACACAACTCACCTCATTAATTTTCAGCTTTCTACCTGATCAAACTCAACAAACAAGTGAGTTGTTGATAAAACTCACCCTAGAAACCAGGGCAGATACCTGGCAGACATAGCTTGCTGCCGCTTTGAACAACCTTCATGTTGCATACGATCAAAGTGCAGCTCAGGGCACATCCATCGACACCAGCTGCATGCATCTTTTGCCCATGGACACTGGCACCCAGCATTCACCAATCCCTCACGACCATCACGGCATCTCTCCAACACACTCACAGGGCATTCTGGAAACACAGATTTGTATCATAGGGCGTACTCGAAATCATTATTGAAATCCTGCAGCAAGGACACTTTGGAAACACAGATTGGACCAGGTTCCATCTCAGGGCTGCTGTCCTAGCATTCGCTCATTTAATGTCTACCTGCATTCTCATATCACCCTCCCTTGACCTGCCTTGCCACGCCACATCAACTGGCATAGTCATATGCAGGCATCTCATCTTTCTGGTCAGCAATCCTCGATCACGGGAGCGACAACTTTCCGATGGCAGTGTGCGACTTCAATCATGTACCTGAACTATATGCCAGCAACATACGTGGCAAACAGACTACCTGAGCAACAAACGTGTCTCAAAGTTAAGGGGAATAGTCCTCAGTGAATTCTGTGGAGGCACCCATCAGTCTGGAGTCCTTGGCACAGTAAGTCCAGGACAGACTATCATTCCAGGGGATTTACCGCAGTAAGGAGTTCAGTTGCAGTGTTCTCTGGCAGGGGCAATGTACCACAGTAAGTTATTAGCCATAGAAAGAGAGAAATTATTCGGCTTTACTTTGAATCTCCACTTTGATAGCTTGATCCATTTTCAGTTTATTTTATCCACTGTAATAAAGTTGTTACAAATTTACATTATTCTTCATAGAATTAATTTATTAAAATATATCCTTGTTTTAATATAGATGTTCACAATTTCAGCTTAAATTAATTTCCTTTGATAAACTCATTTGATAAGTACTCCGTCCAGGAGGGAGCTACTTTTTCCCCACATTTGTTGCAAAAGGTTAGAGAAAACTGCAACCGTAGCAACACGAAAGATACAAAATTCATAATTGTTGTCATTTCACTAACGCTGCAGGCAATAGAATATGATGCTTATAACCAAAAATATAAATTCAATCAGCAACTGCAAATTTTATTTCTATCCGACATTTGAATTTCAGTCATTGTGTCAAATCATAAGAACATTAGAACTAGGAGCAGGAGTAGGCCGTCTGGCCCTTCAAGCCTGCTCCGCCATTCAATAAGATCTCAGATCCACTTAGCCGCATTCTCACCGTACCCCTTAATTCCTTTATTGTTAAAAAAAATCTACCTTTTTTTAAAAAAACATTTACTGAAGTAGCGTCAACTACTTCACCGGGCAAGGAATTCCATAGATTAACAACCCTCTGGGTGAAGAAATTCCTTCTCAGTTCAGTCCTAAATCTGCTCCCTCTAATCTTGAGGCTATGCCCTCTTGTCCTAGCTTCACCTGCCAGTGGAAACATCCTCTGTACTTCTATCTTATCTATTCCCTTCATAATTTTATGTTTCTATAAGATCCCCCCTCAATCTTCTGAATTCCAATGAATATAATCCCAATCTACTCAGTCTCTCCTCATAAGCCAAACCCCTCAACTCCGGAATCAACCTAGTGAACCTCCTTTGCACCCCCTCCAGTGCCAGTACATCCTTTCTCAAGTAAGGAGACCAAGTAAAGCAAGCCATGCATCATCCCGACTAAACACATGCTGAACTGTAAATTTCCACAAATTTTCCAACATTTAAATTACAACTGCAGGAAAATGGAATGAAGGAAATATGTAGTTCAGCTCTGATACTGCTATTCAGCCACTATCTGAAGAAAGCTATGTTGTGCTGTGACCATTGAGACTTCTGCTGTGCTTGAATCGTGAAACACTAAACTACAATATGGTGCTATCAAATTAAATTGAGGAAGATAGAATAGTTGTGAGGTGTTAATGAAATTATTCAGTTTATTCAGAATAAATTGCTAGCTAGTCACCCAAAATCTACTTTAGATATTACCACGTACATCAGTGACTGAAGCATCAAAATACCTCAAAACACTGGGGTTGTCCGATACATCAATTTTAAAAATGAGATAATAGTGTGGATGGTTGCCATTCCGAAATGCTACCTGCTTCTGATGCAAAAAGTGGGCGCATCTTAAACTCTCATACACATTGGCAACAGAACCCATAGCACCAGATTAATCCCTAAGGTGCCAGCAAGTAAAACATGCATTCATAGCAAAAATAATTGAGGCTGATTATCAATGCAAGTATAGCACAACATTGTTGCAAAGTGGGGTTAATTTATACATTGAGTATACGCAATAACATGATTTCTGGAAACAGAAAAGTGGGGTCAACATATATGCAGCAATATGAAGAGCAAGTAAAAAGGAATCTCATTCAGCAGTTCGGAAATATTTTCCCCTGTATCATTTGAAATATCAAATTTTTAAATGGTACAACTTGCTCACAAATCTTGCACCACAGTTAATTAAGAATCAATTTCACATAAATGAAAACAATGAAAAATAACATGAGACAATACTGATAGCATGTACAGTAGACATAAATTCAGCATGAGCCAAATCTTAAGTAGTAAGACAAGTACTAAAACAAGTAGAAAGAATGCAGAGTACCACTGTCAAAGTTTAAGCAAAAGTAATTTAAATGCCCAAAAACTTTGATAACAAAACTGAATTTTCCTGTGTCTATTTGTTAGGAGTTAAATATGAACCTCTATCCATTTCTTACTGAAAAAGGATGTGGTGGTGAAGTACTTATGCTACCTGAGTAAGTCAGAGAAAGGACACTCAAATGCATCATAATTTCCACTGTAATTCTGAAAGCTAAGTTATTTATGTCCTTGAGAAAAGGACCTTATTTACAATACCTGTCCCAGACAATTAAGTAATTCTTAGCTGCATTATGAAAGAGTCTGGCAAGTCACTCATTTGAGTCAAATTGTTATTGTTTTAAGATGCCTCTGTACCACTCATTGCAAATACAAATGGGCAACAAATGCCAGTCATGCCCGCATCTGCAGAATGAATTCTGTTCATGTAAAGAGGAATAGAAATTTGAAATGCTTTTCTGTTGCGTGTTTTTATTGAGGAAGATACAAGAGATCCAAGTGAGCAGGGAAAATGAGGAGTTGAAGGAAATTAGTATTTGTAAGAAGACTGCACTGGAGAAATTAACGAGGCTGATAGTTGATAAGTCCCCAGGCCCTGACAGTGAACATCTCAGTGTATTTATAGAGATGGCTATAGAGATAGTCGATATATAATCATTTTCAAAAATTCCATAGATGCTGGAATGATTCCTGCATAATGGAAACTTGCAAATGTCACAGCACTATTTAAGAGAGGAGCAAAAGAAAAAAAAAAATCAGGGAACTACAGACCTATCAGCCCTATATCAGCAGTGAGGAAAAACGCTAGAATCTATCAATTAGAAAGCACGAGATTAATTAACACTTGGACAAAAATGATCCAATTAAGTATAATCAGTACAGATGTTTGAATGGAAAGTTGTGTTTGACAAACTTGGGGCTTTTTTGAGGATGTACTAGTAAAATTAATAAAAGGAAGGTGATAAATTAACTTAAATTTTCAGAATTCTTTGATAAACGTTTCCTATAGGAGGTTGGGTAGCAAAAAGTGAAAGCACATGGTATAAGAGGTCATGAATTGGCAAGGTTACATTTTTTTTCTTTCATGGGATGAGGAGTCGCTGGCTAGGCCAGCATTTATTGCCCATTCCTAATCGCCCGGTGAGGGGGGGTGGTGCAGTTATGAGTCAACCACATTGCTGTGGGTCTGGAGTCACATGTAGGCCAGACCAGGTAAAGATGGCAGTTTCCTTCCCTAAAAGGACATTAGTGAACCAGATGGGTTTTTCCAACAACCGACAATGGATTCACGGTCATCATTAGACTCTTAATTCCAGATACTTATTGAATTAAAATTCCACCAGCTGCCGTGGCGGGATTCAAACCTAAGTCCCCAGAACACGACCTGGGTCTCTGGATTAACAGTCCAGCGATAATACCACGAGGCTATTGCCTCCAACCCAAATGGTTGGCTAACACAAAGAAATCAGAGAGTAGGAATAAATGGGCACTTCTTGTTAGCAAACAATGTAGAGTCCAAATATAATATTTTCAAATTTGCAAATGATACAAAGCTAAGGAAGAGTGTGGGTTGTGAGGAAAATATAAATTAGCTTCATGAACACTTGGATGGATTAGCGATTCGACAAAAAAAATAGGAGCAGTGAAGTATTGCTTCATTGTACAGAAGTTAGTCTGCACCTGGAGTACTGTGTGCAGCTTTGGTCTCTTTGCCTTATGAAAATTATTATTGATACAGACAGAGTGCAACAGTGGTTCACCAGACCTGTCCCCAGAATGGCAGAAACTATCCTATGAAGAGAAATTGGGCAAACTAGCCCTGCATTCTCTACAATTTCAAAGAATGCAAGATAGGTCTTATATAGACAGGTCTTTCCTCTCTGATGATGTAATAAATTACTTCAAAGAGTAGAGGAATTCTCCCCAGTATTTTGACCAATAGATAACATCAATCTACATCACAAAAACAAACTGTGTGATTGTAACCACATTGCTATTTGTGCTGTGCCTAAATGTTAGGTGTTTCTTACACTCCAACACATGAAACATACTTAAGCAATTTATCATCTATGAAAGAACTTTGGAATTTTTTAAAATTAAATCATGGAAGGTCTCAAGTCTTTCCTTCTTACAAATCCAGAATACAAGTTCTGATTAATAGTTCCAACAGAGTGCTGTTGTTGAAGACTGGTTGCAGGCTGCTTGGTAGGCATCTTGACAATAAGATGATGCAAAATTAGAGATGAGTAAAAGAAGTGCAATTGGGTGGTCTCCCATTTCCTGCTGATCCTTTTCTGGATGTTCTGAAAGATCACCCATGCTAAAAGACTAGGAATTGTTGCTAAGTAATCAGCAATGACACTTTGAAACAAGCCAGTACAGAAGCAGAAAACAAGATCCACTAAAACCATGATAGTGCCTGGACCTTGTGGTTGTCAATTCAGCATAAAGATTACATGTGGAAATTTCTCATTCCACCACTCCATGGGTCAAATCAAATAGAAAGAGGTTTATAGAATGTTTATATGAAGCGTAATTTATTGGACAATAAGCATATACAACTGTTTCCTCTCTTCTGTAAATAATCTTCATATTGAATTTCATATTACAAAGTGCATGCAAAACAACACCATAACCCGTCAACCTGTTCAGAGATGCTATTGCACACCTCTAGTGTGGTGATTCTTGAATTTGGGCCTTCTGATTCAGGGCTAGGGAAACTACCACTGCACCACAAAAGATTCCTTTCAGGTGAGATGCATTTTGGGTTTGATTCAAAGCAATAAATAATAAACAATAAAATCTGGCAGACAGTCAATTATGGAAAGCATTACTGCTGAACTAATCATGTCTGTGCTCTCATTTCTCACTTTTCCCCAGGCATCACTAGGAATTACAATAAGAAGCAGCAGGCACAATTGATTTACCTGTTTTCTTACCCTGAAACAACAGGGCAACATTCAAAACGTATCGAATAGCATCCAGTCCAAACTCAGCAGCTCTCTCAGCAAAAACAGAGAAATGGACCTGAAATTTCTTGCCCTACAGTTTAGCTATCTTTTACTTACATAAGTAAATCTTTAGCTCTTATTGTTTCATTTTCTGAATTGGTTTAATAACAGCTAAAGTACATTTCTCAATCATATCCAAGCACAAAATGATGTTGTTGTTGATGCTAGCATCAAAATCAGATGACACATGGACAGGAATGCCAATTTGAGATAAGTCCAGGTAAACAAAGGTTTTCAAGGACATTTCACCATTTTTTGCTAACGTCTGTGGATTAGCTACCAATTCAAGGCTGGACACGTTATATGGCATCGACTTCTTCTCCAATGTACACAACATCTTGGCCTACGATTAGACAAAGGAAATTTCAGCAATATACCAGCTTGCTCTAAAAGCTCTTTCTCAACCCCAAGGTTTCAACTGAAGATCAGATCCTGTCAGCAGTGGATTTGTCTCAGCAAGATATTCTGCTGATCTGTCTATGTTGATGACAAGGCATGTACAAGAGGTCCCAATGCAAGTCTGGTATTCAGCAGATTTTGAACATGAGTCTGGGAATGAAGAAGGATAAAACTATCTACCTAACTTAAAGTTTATAGACCAGTAGTCTTGCCATTCTGCTCTGTGCACATAGCCTTGGACTGCATATCAGCATCATGGGGAGAAGCTCGACCTCTTTCACCAGAGCTGCTTTTGGTGGTTTCTGAAGATCAGATGACAGGACAAAATACTAAACACAGAGGTTTAGTAGTGATCTGGAGGGTCAAGGACTCACTGCAATGGGATCTTACGTGATTTGGCGGGTCAAACACTAACACCATATTGAGATAGTCAACACTCAGTTGGGGTGGTCAATAGAATACCTATCCCTTGCCTATAAAAGTAAATCTATAAATAGCTTGAATGCACTCTCAGCAGTTAAAAGGAAGCACTGAGAGAAAAAATTCAAAGCTTTACTGAGGAGTTTTGTATTGACTCAGTTTGTCCAGGATTGCTGCACCTGGCACTACCAAATAAAACAAAATAGTGCAGCATTCTTTAAAGGCATACACATATCAAAGGCAGATGGGAAATCCCAAGGCAGCAACTTGACCAAATTGTTTTCGCCTGTGGTATCCTGTCTACTTACACTAGAATCCTTGGGGTCCATACCAGCCTTAGCAACTTCTTACATATACTGGAACCTCAGAAAACACTGCAGAAAATGAACATGGCCATCTTTGCCTCAAACGGATGAGACAAGGAATATATTTAATCTTTAATGACCTTGTGCTTTGTAACATTTAAAATGATAATGAAGGAAACACATTGGGACAAAAACATCTTTTGTATATTTTCAAAATTGCTGAATAAAATTAAACAGATCATAAGCAGTGTATTGTTTGATGATTTTATCAAACTGGTTCATAAAAAGCTCATCACGCTGTTAAGTATTACAAGATACTGACAAAGCTTCCCAATCATTTTCAACTTGAAGATAGGGCACAAAGGGTAATTACACTGCAATGTTAAGAACCTTCACCAGAAAATAAACAATGCATTTCACTCCCACTAACGATGTCTGGAGATTCTCTTGATTGTCTAGAAATAACTAACATTGACCTACCAGCACAAAGTCACTTCTATGACATTAGGAATGATGGTAAGGGCCCTGTAAAATAATATGCACAAAGCTCAATCAGACAGACAGGTATTAATGTGAAATTCCATTATTCATTTTTAAGGATTTAGTATTCTGCACAGCTAACATTCTCACTTTGTTGCAGTCTTACAAAGCTGCCACATGCATAAATAAAAATTACAGCATTAGGCAGTCATTTCAACTTATTTTTTATTTAAATGCTCACAAATGATGAAACACATGCTAGTCCCTGCACTCAACATTCATGTGGGAATAGTAGGTGTGCTAAACTACGATCCCCCTGCCATGTTCTGCTCTTTGACCTCAAATGAGAGCAAGAAGAAAACCATACACACAAAATGCAATTAGAAACCTCATCAATTCACATCCTCTCACACAAATACTTCTGTTGCAATAGACTCACATCTTTTGTCTTTAAACAAAATTCAACAGAACCCATATTTTTATCTGATAGCTTTATTTCAGTTATCATATCCATAGGACACTCTCAAACCACTGACTGCTAGCTTCCCATATTTAAACAACCAATTGAAATCCAATAACTTGTAATTAATATATTCGTCACCTTTTTCCTCATTCCATTAGGTCTCAGACATTCCTTCAAACCATATAACCATATTCGACGATGACAACCTCGTGCTGGCTTTTAACTCCTTTAAAGAAAAGGATATAACTGCATTAGAAGTAGTTCAGAGAAGGTTTACTTGGCTAATCCCCATGGTGTAGAACTTGCCTTCTAAAGGGAAGGGTGGACAGGTTGGGCCTGCATTCAATGGAGTTTACAACAAAGAGAACAAAGAACAGTACAACACAGGAATGCCCTTCAGCCCACCAAGACTGCCTTTCTAAGCTAAAAACCTTTTGCCTCTATGGGGTCCATATCCCTCTATTCCCTGCCTATTCATAATCTGTCAAGGTTCCTCTTATTGTATTTGCCTCTACCACCTCCTCAGGCACGTCTTCTTTAAAGTCAGCCCCTTTTATCTGAAACCTCATCCCCTAGTAGCTGACATTTCTCCCTGGGAAACTGACTCCAACTATATATTCTATCCATTCCTCTCATAATTTTGTAATCTTCTGTCAGGTCGCCCCTCTTCTTTTGATGTTCAAGTGAAAGCAAATCAACTTTGCCCAATTTCGCTACAGAGTTAATATCATAGAATCCCTACAGTGTGGAAACAGGCCCTTCGGCCCAACAAGTCCACACCGACCTTCAGAACATCCAGACCCATCCCCCGATAACCCATCTAATCTACACATCCCTGAACACGATGGGTCTGGATGCTCTGAGGGTCGGTGTGGACTTGTTGGGCCGAAGGGCCTGTTTCCACACTGTAGGGATTCTATGATATTGTGGCCAATTCACCTAGCCTGCACATCTTTGGACGGTGGGAGGAAACTGGAGCACCCGGAGGAAACCCACGCAGACACAGGGAGAATGTGCAAACTCCATATAGACGGTCGGCCGAGGGTGGAATCGAACCCAGGTCCCTGGCGATGCGAGGCAGCAGTGCTGACGACTGAGCCACCGTGCCGCCCTAATACTCTGCTAAGAAGGACACATCCTGGTAATGCAGTTCTGTACCCACTGCAAATCCTCCATTTCCTTCTTCTAGTGTGGTGATCCGAAGATGTACAATATTCCAAATGTGGCCTAATTAAAGTTTGACACAGCTGGTCTCAGTAGTTATGACCATGAAAAACTGTCATCAATTGTCACAAATAAACATCTGGTTCACCAAATCCCTTCAGGGAATGAACCCATCATCTTTACCAGGTCCAGCCTATATATAACGCCAGATCCAGAGATCAACTCTCAATTGTCCCCTGAAATGACTTAACGAGACATTCAGACCAAAGGCAATTAGCTGCAGGCAACAAATGCCGACAGTGCCAGCAATGCCCACATCACATAAAAGAATGCAGAAAAAAAATTCTGGGTACGTGTCCTCATTTTAGGAAGGAAAGGTGTGTACAGACATTAGAAAGGGTTCAAAAGAGACATACTAGAATGGTTTCAAGTTGAGGAAGCTGGGGTCGTTCTCAGACTCGTACAGCACACCTTTGGCCCATCAAGTCTGCACCAACATACGTACACTAATCCCACTATCCAACCTTTGGCCCGTACTCTTGAATGCTATGATATTTCAAGCGCTCATCCACATACATTTCAAAGATTGTGAGGTTCTTGCCTCTACTGCTCTCCCAGGCAGTGGATTCCAGATTCCCACCAACCTCTGGGTAAAAATCATTTTCTTCAAATACCCTTGAAATCACCTGCCTTTCACCTTAACATTATGCTGTCTCATGATGGGCTCTTTAACCAATGGGCTTCTTCCTATCCACGCTGTCTATGTCCCTAATAATCTTATACACCTCAAGTCAGGTCTCCCCTCAGCCTATGTTCTAAAGAGGAACAACCCTAATCTATATCCCAAGTCTGTAACTAAAATGCTCTAACTCAGGCCACATCCTGATGAGTCTCCTCTGCACCCATTCCAGTGCAATCACATCGTTCCTATAGTATGGCGACCAGAGCTGCACACAGTACTCCAGTTGTGGCCTAACTTCTCTTTGGAGTTGGCCAAGAGAAAATTTTGATGGAGGTGTTCTAAAGTTTCAGGGACCCAGACAGAATAGATAGGAAAAACTGGTTTCTGTTGGCAAAGGGCTAATGGACCAGAGCATGCTAATTTATAGTCAATGGCAAAATAACCAAAAATAATGAGAAAATGAAGAAAACATTTACAACATATAGCTAGAATTTAGAATGCAGTATTAAAAGGTGAATAAAGGCAGATTCAAAATAGAATCAAAAAAAATCTCAAAGGTAAAAAACACAGGGGTTCCTGTGAAGCAGCACTGGGGACTACAACTGAGATGCTGCTATGAAGAACTGACATATGATAGATAATTGGCTTACTGTGCTGTAATCAATGATGCTATCACTGTGAACATTGCTTTGTGATGTCTTCAATATATTTTATAAAGCTTCAAAATTAGGCACACATGAAGTCAACAGGCAGAAACTAGTAATTATCGTCACTCCAGCCACTCAAACTACTTTGATGACTGTTCAAAGTCTGTTTTAGCCTCTACAATCCAAAACAATTTATCAGTTAAAATGATAATGAAGTCTTGATTGAACAAAAATTCCCAATACTAATACAGCCAGTTGAATTAAGAGGTGCAGATACTTTACAACAGTTAGTCTCCGGAAATGGTAAATATGTACCACAACATAAGTGATCATAGCACAAATACTGACAAGAGACAATTGTAAACAAGCATCATTAAAATTTTCTGACTCTAAAGTCGGCAGATTGAAGACAGAATTGGTAAAAATGCCAACAATATTACCAAAAACAAGCTGGAGTAGAGAAAGATGTAAAATTGTTTGACAAATGTTTCAGTTAACTCTACTGTACAAGTAATTCAACCACTTAGTCTGACACTACTGCAATATCAATTCAAAAAACTAGCAATGAAACTCATGCCCAGGAAGCTACTGTAGAAAACTAACTAATTGTCTTTTCTCCGGAAAAAGGAATATAGAAATTCCTTATAATTGCATTATTCTTAAAACATGAAATAGTAAGACATCAAGAGAACAGAAGTACTGTTATCATTGTTACAATAGTAATATCATGACTCACTGGTGTAGTGTGCTAGAAATCAGGTCCCACTATTCCCAGATTTGCCACAAATTTTAAGATTCAATGAAACTACCACAAATCCTAATTTGCCTCTGACTTACTGCCACTCAGGGTAAAAGCAAACCATACCAAGTCCTTTCATCGATTTTTAAAAAATCTTCTTTGCAATATCCTTAACAGTAAGACAGTAAATGAATGGGATTTCTAATTTCTGTCAATTAAGCTTTACCCTTTTTAAAACATCCCCTCCCCGCTCACAAACCACAAATATTACGAGTAGAGGGGATAAACTATTCAGAGGAACACAGTTTTGTGTCACCAGTCCAAGATCACAAGACCAGATGGGTTAACTCCACAATCACTTTCCTTTCTTCATTGACAGCTTGATGTTTTATTCACAGCTATGATTACACTGTAGTTCACTGGTTCCTTTGTTGGACTCGGGATCTTTGCTGTCATCTCTGGGTTTTAAAATTATTTCTTTTGACAGGAACTCGAGGGCACAGGTTTACAGAACAAGGGGAGTAGAAAAGAAAGGTCATTGCAGCTAACTTATGTAGGTCTTGTTTAACTCCCTTCACATGGTCCATGTTAAAATTAATCCTGATCAGTTGGAGGCTTATTGTAATGCTGAGCTCATAACAGCTCAGGCTGAATCCATAACAATGTCCCCTAAGTGACGTTGTTTCATTTACACCAGTCAGCTTCACTTGTTTTCCCAAAGCTGCAAACAACTGCTTGCACTTTCTCTCCTTTTTAAAAACTGTCTATTCTTCTCATTTTCAGGCCATAGTCCAAAGAAATAAGAAGCTGTTGTTTCTTAAAGTGATGAAAAGCTAAGCATTTTTTAAGCAGAATACTGCCACCAATTTTTTTTTCCTGTGTAGTCTAGAGGTTAGTGAGTAGCTTGTGGTGAAGGTTGAACCATGAATAAATCTCAGCACCAAAGTCACATATCTTGGGTAACAAGACAAGGTTAATTACATCTTAGAAATTAGAGTTGGGTTACACTTTTTTGATGGTAACAGTAATGTGTGAAGACATACTGAGTCCAATTGCAACTGTCTAGAACAGTCCAATACTCCACAACAACCTGAAACTGTCCCATGCTCCACCTAGTGACTGTATTAAAGATCAGAGTTGGTGAAGCTTCAGCTTAGCTCCTAGACTAACTTTTTACATCTAATTTCTCATACAATAATCATCAGTGTGGACAATTGAAACAGCATTACAACTACCTGTTATGAACAATTCCTTTCTGTTCAAACCCAGAGGACAAGTTTGCATGCCAAGCTAACCGAGAAGTAATTTTCTATGAAATACATTGTGCTAGTTCAACAGAAAAATATTGCAACATGGTTACGCAACAGTGTGAACTATTTTCTAGGAATTTTAAAATGTTTGGTGATAATTTAAAAGAACTCAATTTAAAGTAGGTCAGTGATACACATCGCATAAACAAAAACAAAATTCCAATAATTTATATTGTCAGGACAGAGAGTAAGGTTTGTTAGGATGGAAGTAGACAGGAATATGCATTGCTGCTACAGTGGGTGTATCTACTGACTGCCACACAAGTCTAACTGCTGTTAAGTCAGATGTTAGCTATAAATCAATTATTACATATTATTCAGGTGAAAACATTGATTTGGATTTTCCCGGTGTGCCTGGGAAGCAACATATACTGACTGACTCTGTGTGTGTGTGTGTGTGTGTGTGTGTGTGTGTGTGTGTGTGTGTGTGTGTGTGTGAGAGAGAGAGAGAGAGAGAGAGAGAGAGTGAGGTCAAGTTAGAAACATGCTTTGCTCTGTAAATGAAAGGTAACACTGACTGAAGATTGGCTTCAATATTGTTATTTGCCAACTACTTTTGCAGCAGATGACAAATGCAGATAAATCAGCTTAATTATTGTTTGATTAGGAAGTTTTTGGCCGGTTAGGAAATGGTTTAAAGCTTCAAGCAATGTGATAAAAGCATTGAACACCAAGTCACTCTTTTCTCAAACTGTGACTGTGCAAATTGGACAGTTCTGCCTTTCAGGTTTCTGCATCAATAAGCTATGTTTTATTGATGTGCAACCGCAAATTACTTTTTCTATAATACTTATTTGATGAAGGAAATTTGCATACAGGCAAGTTGGCTGACCAAACATTCTTCAGAATCAGTGATTTTCATTTGAAAATGCTGCCATCTTCTGGACAGAAATACCATATTTATTACAGTGGAACAGAATTCATTGTTGAATTTCTTGCTGCCTATCAAATTAGCCAAAAATTATGAAAATGCTATTGATGGAAAGTAAGCTCCTATATCGGTTATCTGTTGCCAGAAATACAAAGTATGCTGCAATGCAGTACGTTCTTGTATAACCATCAGTCGTAAATGTATTCTTATTCAGTGTGATGTTAATTTCTTTTGGTCTTATGTAAAGCTAAATTAGCCAGTCAGCTTCATTTTGAAGAGTCTTCTACTACTTCCTGACTCACTCTAGCTCCCTAACAGAACCCAACTACAGCTTATAAATTGGTTTGAAAAGGAAAATGAAATCTGCTTAAAGTCATGATTTTCATGAAAACCATTCCAACTTAAAGTGAGGACCATATTGTCAGTACACATTTTTAGAATAAGAATGTTGATAAAGTACTGCTTTGACTAAAAGTCTTCAATAATGCACTCTAACGTTTCAGTGGTAAAGACCAAGTATTGCATATGGTGCAGATAAAGAATTCTGGATTTTTCTCCTCATCTCAAGCAACACTTAGAACTGAACTCTCGATCCCTGCGCTACATAAAAGAAAACAACCAAATTTCCCTGTATATGAACAGCCCAGTGACATTCCATGAGTCAGGAGATAAAAGTACTAAGAGTCACTGCCAACAAATGCAGGCCTTGCCAGTCTCCATTGGCCCTCAAGAAAGTGGTGGTGAGCCCTCACCATTATTAGGGTGGCATGGGTGGCAAAGTGATGAGCACAGCTGCCTCACAGCACCAGGGACCTGAGTTCCATTCCATCCTGGAGTGACTGTCTGTGTGGAATACTTTCTGCCAAGTATTCCAGTTTCCTCCCATAGTCAGAAGATAGGCAAGCTGGAATAGCCATGTTGAATTGTCTGCAGAATATAGGGATGTGCAGGCTAGGTGATTAGCTATGGTAAATACAGGGTTACAGGGATAGGGTGGGGGGGCTAGGTTTGGATAGGATGCTCTTCAGAGCTGATTTGATGGGCCAATTGGCCTCTTTCCACACTGTAGGGATTCTATGATAAAAATCCATGGTCATCCACAGTCCATGTGGTGTATATATAACCAGAGTACTGCTAGGAAGAGAGTACCAGAATTTTAGTATGATGACATTGAAGGAATGGTGATATAATTTCAAATGAGAATAGTGTGTGGTATTCCAGGTGGTAGAGTTCACAGGTTTGGAAGATGCTGTCATGTAAAGCCATTCTCATCTCATCCAATTTGTGCAATTGGACCAAAGTGTGTTGAAATCAGGAGCTTAATGACCCTGTCAAACTCAAACTGAATGTTACAAAATGGTTACATCTGTGGAGAGGAAACAACGTTAACATTTAGGATCCAGTGACCCTTTTCAGAACTCTGGGTTGTTCAGAAGGGCCACTGGATTCAAAACGTTAACTCTGCTTTCTCTCCACAGATGCTACCAGAGATGCTGAGTTTTCGAAGCAGTTTCCATTGTTGTTTCTGATTTCCAGTTTCTGCAGTTTTTTTTAAATTATGAGATGGTTAGCATTGTGTAGATACAAAGTGAAAGTGACATCAATTATATCTTGGTGCCAGGGTCAAGGATGGCATAGAATGGCTGCAGGGCTTTGTTTGTAACATGAATGATTTGGATAAAAATATAGGTAGGTCTAATTAGTAAGTTTGCAGATGACATGTTTTTTGAAACTTGCGTCACAGACAGAGTGGTTAAGAAGGTGTTTAGCACACTTGCCTTCATTGCTCAGGCCATCGAGTATAGGAGTTGAGACATCATTTTAAGGTTGAGTAGGACATTAGCGAGGCTCCTTCTGGAGGACTGTATGCAGTTCTGGTCACTCTGCTGTAGGAAGAATACTATTAAATTGGAAGAGATTGACAAGGACGTTGCTGGGACGGGAGGGTTTAAGTTATAAGGAGAAGCTAGATAGGCTAGGGCTTCTTTCACCGAAGCACAGAAGGTTGATGTGCGATCTTTATAGACATTTATAAAATTAAAGAGGAGTAGTGATAAGGTGGATAGCAAAAGTCTTTTCCCTATGGTAGGCGAATTCAAAACTTGAGGGTATTGTTTGAAGGGGAAGAGGAGAAAGATTTTAAAAAGTGACCTGAGGGACAACCTTTTCACAGAAGGTGGTTCAGCTGTGGAATGAACTGACACAGGAAGTGGTAGGTACAGGTACAGTTTGAATTTGATTTATTGTCACGTGTACTTAAATGTAGTGAAAAAGCTTTATTTACAAGCAGTACAGACAGATCATAGGTTGAAAAAAAAAACTCAGGTTACATTGCACAGGGTGTGCGCTAGGCAAGGTTAATATTTGCAAGATCAGCATTATTTTGAAACCAGAGAGTCCATTCATCCGTCTAACAACAGCCGAGAAGAAGCCGTTCCTGAACCTGCTGGTGCTTGCGTTCAAACTTCTGTATCTTCTGCCTGTTGGAAGTGCATGTAGGAGAGCATGGCTGGGGCGTGATGGGTCTTTGTTGACAGCCTTTCAACAGCAACGAGCCGTGTAAATTAAGTGTATGGATGAAAGAGACAACAAGGTGCAGGGCTGGATGAACACAGCAGGCCAACCAGCATCATAGGAGCAGAAAGGCTGTATAGATGAAAGGTTGGCTTTGGTGATGGTCTGTGCTGTGCACACAACCTTCTGTAGTTTCTTACAGTCCTGGGCAGAACAGTTGCTACACCAGGCCATTATGCCCCTAGACAGTATGCTTTCAATTGGTGAGGGTCCTTATGGATATGCCAAATTTCTTGAGCTGCCTGAGGAAGAAGGTGTTGATGTGCCTTCTTGACTGCCGCATGTATGTGGGAGGTCCAGGACAGGTTGTTGTTTATCGTCACTCCGAGGAACTTGACACTCTCCACCCTCTCAACCGCAGTTCCATTTATGTAGATGGGTGGCATGTTCTCATTCTTTCTATCTGAAGTCAATGATCAGTTCTTTAGTTTTGCCAATGTTGAGACAGAGGTTGTTCTCGCTGCACCATGTCACCAAGCCTTCTATCTCCTTTCTGTATTCTGACCTGTCTTTGTTAGATATCTGTCCTACCATGGTGGTATCGTCAGCAAACTTGGAAGATGGTGTTTGTTCAGAATTTGGCAACATAATTGTGTACAGACAGTAGGAGGCTGTGGACACATCCTTGGGGGGGCTCCAGTGTTGAGTGTAATCGTGGAGGAGGTGCAGTTGTCTATCTTCACCAACTGCAGATTTTGGGTCAGAAAGCCAAGGAGCCAGTTGCAGAGGGTGGAGCTGAAACCAACGTCATGGAGTTTTGAGATCAGTCTGGAGGGGTTAATAGTGTTGAAGGTGGAGCTATAGCTGAAGACTAGGAGTCTGACGTAGGTGTGTTTGTTGTCCTGATGTTCCAGGGCTGAGTGCAGGGGTAGGGAAATGGCATCCGCTGTGGACCTGTTGTGTCGGTAGGCAAACTGTAGGGGCAAAAAATCAAGGCTGGCTGGGAGACTAGAGTTGATGTGGGCCATGACCAGCCTCTCAAAGCACTTCATGATTATTAAGGTCAGAGCCACTGGGAGGTAATCATTAAGGCACGTTGCACATGCTTTCTTAGGTACTGGGATGATGGTGGTCTTCTTGAAGCAGGTGGGGACTTTGGCTTGTAGGAGAGAGAGGGTGAAGATGTCGGTGAATACCTCTGCTAGTTGGTCTGCACAGGATCCAAGTGCTCATCCTGAGACTCCGTCTGGGTCTGTCACTTTCCTCAGCTCGACTCCCAGGAAGGCCGATCTGACGTCTGCAAAAGTGACAGTGGGCACAGCTGCAACCGGGGCTGTCAGGGCTGGTGACACCACGCTGCTGGCATTCTGCTCAAATCGAGCATACAAAGCATGGAGTGCATCAGTGAGGGATGTGTCTTTGCTCTGCTTCATTTTGAGTCCCATAATGTTGTTCAGGCCTTGCCAGAGGCGGCTGGAGTCTGTTTATTAGTAACCGACCAAACAGTTATAATATTTAAGAGACATTTGGACAGGTACATGAATAGCAAACATTTAGAATCATAGAGCTGCACAGCATGGAAACAGACCCTTCAGTCCAACTCGTCCATGCCAGCCAGATATCCTAAATTAATCTAGTCCCATTTGCCAGCATTTGGCCCATATTCCTCTAAATCCTCCCAATCATATACCCATCCAGATGCCTTTTAAATGTTGTAATCGTACCAGCCTCCACCACTTCCTCTGGCAGCTCATTCCCTACACGCATCACCCCATGAAAAAGTTGCCCCTGAGGGCCCTCTTATATCTTTCCCTCTCACCTTAAAGGATATGGGCCAAATACAGACAAGTGGAACTAATTTAGTTTGGAAAATTTAGTTGGCATGGATGAGTTGGACCAAAGGGTCTGTTTCTGTGCTAATATGACTCTGCCATGCCCACGTAAGTACCAGCGATTTAGATAGGAAAGGAGAGGAGGTATGAATGCAGATTGAAAAGTAGGATCTCCAAAGCAGTAATCTCACAACTCTTTCTAGTCCATGTGCTAGTGAGCACAGAAATAAGAGAATTTAAGAATTGAACATGTGGCTGAAGAACTGGCATTGGAGGAGGCATCAGATAGTTCTGGTTAGGATCTGTACAAGATGGAGAGGCGGCAGCTTTGTAGGACCAGTACTAACATCCTCATGTGGGAGATTTGCTAGCAGGAGGATGGGAACCTAAGAGCAAGCTCTGCTTCGAGGGAAGCAAAGCAAGTAAAAAAGAAAGCAGAAGCATGCTAAGCAAATACACAAAACAGAGAAACCAATAAAAAGCACCAACCTATTCCATCAAACAACGAAGGCAATAACAACATCCTTAGAGTTTCTCCTACGTGCTGGGGAGGTCAAACACCCATTTCAAAACTCACCAACAAAATGGAAACGTTCATTCATACGGGCAGATTGGATTCAGAATTGCCTGACCCTTAGAAGACAAAGGGTGGTAGTGGATGGAAAATATTCAACGTGGTGCTCACTTACGAGTGGTGTACCACAAGGATCTGTTCTGGTTCCTCTTCTATTTGTGATTTGGATGAAGGAGTGGAAGGGTGGATTAGCAAGTTCGCGGATGATACGAAGGTGGGTCACGTTGTGGACAGTGCGGAGGGCTGTTCTAGGTTACAAGGGGACATTGATAGAATGCAGAGCTGGGCTGAGAAGTGGCAGATGGAGTTTAACCCTGAAAAGTGTGAGGTGATTCGTTTTGGAAGGACAAACTTGAAAGCAGAATCCAGGGTTAACGGAAAGATTCTTGGCAGTGTGGAGGAGCAGAGGGATCTTGGGGTTCACGTCCACAGTTCCCTGAAAGCTGCCACCCAGGTGGATAGAGTTGTTAAGAAGGCGTATGGTGTGTTAGCTTTCATTAATAGAGGGATTGAGTTCAAGAGCGGTCAAGTTCTGCTCCAGCTATACGAAAGCCTGGTTCGGCCACATCTGGAGTATTGTGTCCAGTTCTGGTCACCTCATTACAGGAAAGATGTGGAAGCGTTGGAAAAGGTGCAGAGGAGATTTACCAGGATGTCGCCTGGAATGGAGGGAAGGTCTTATGAGGAAAGGTTGAGAGAGCTAGGGCTTTTGTCTTTAGAACGACGGAGGATGACAGGTGACTTGATAGGAGGTGTACAAAATGATCAGAGGTATAGATAGAGTGGACAGCCAGAGACCTTTTCCTAGGGTGGAGGTAGCTTTTACGATGGGACATAGTTTTAAAGTGAGTGGAAATAGATATCGGGGAGACGACAGAGGTAGGTTCTTTACTCAGAGTGGTAGGGGCGTGGAATGCATTGCCGGAGAGGGTAGTGGAGTCAGCCTCATTAGAGGCATTTAAGCAGCTATTAGATAGGCATATGGATGATAGTATATGGTAGCGGTGGAGGTTAGATAGACATTAGGTTTCGGGTAGAAGTTCAGCACAACACTGTGGGCCGAAGGGCCTGTACTGTGCTGTACTGTTCTATGTTCTAAAAGACACTAAGAACTAGAAACATGCAAAAGCAAAGTTGAGGTATCCATGCACAAAACTCCAAACATCTCATATACCCAGTGCTTCAAATACCACCTATCCATCATTTTGCAGATTGCACACTGGACTTAGTAGCTATCCCAGACTGAATTGAGGCAGAGTGAAAGCAATCCCCAGAGACTGCCCAAGAATAAGACTGTACTTCTCAAATAAGATAGTTAAAGTAAATCTGAAGCCCTGGAGAACACCACTTTCCATATTCCACTAATGAGCGACCATTCATTAATCATTACTCTCGCAAATAAACGGGCAAGAAGACACTTCAAGTCAATGTACTGGAATTTATGCCAAGAACCGCTTTTGCACAAACCTATCAAATGCTATCTTGCAATCCATATCGACAATGTCTATGCGCACTGATCTAATTGCCCATCTCTTCAAAGAAAGACAGGGAAGAAGCTTGGAACATGAACCTTTACATCTCATCTCTAGGGGAGAAACAATACGGCTTAAAAATTGTAGTGTGAAAATTCAGACTTTTGCATATGGCTCAAATGAAGACTTCAAAATTTGTATAAAGGGAAACGGCAAATTGCGGAGCATTTTCTGAGTATATTTCAAAGTCGCTCACATGTCAGTAAACCATCAAAGACATTTCAGTTTTATTAACCTCTCAACAGGCCAAACAGAAGCTGGAACCTTAAACGTTATAATAAAATTAGTCTTTAACGTTTATCTGGTCACTGCAGAGATTCCCGATTAGTAAACGGACTCCAAGCCATGACTACTCACCAGTCCAACTTTTCTGCTCAGGAATATAATAATACTTGTTTCCAAACTGATCAGTCCCTACGTGATGTTTAACCAACCCAAACATTCTCTGCAATACTGTTCGGATTTGATTCATAATCGCGCCTCCGCCTTTGACCCCGAACAGGGGAGATTTTAAACAACGTCCCAAACTTGTTCAGGTTCGCATCTCCACCCCACCTCGCGTCCCAGTGTAAAACAATCCTATTGGTGCGATGGAGCGCGGTAGCCAATCAGAGGGTGTCTCTTTGCGACCTTCATTTCCTTCCCAAGATGGCGGTCTTTGTTGCCATGTGAACGGCCAGCGCCGGTTCTTTTGCCGTCGGACTGGGTCCTGGGCCACAGAGTCGTTTCAGTCACCTCCGCGGGATGTTATATCAGCGAATGCCCGGATAAGAAGCGGCCCCGCTGGTTTGATGTAGATGGCTGGGACCTTCCGGCGATGCTCACCCTCTTGGCAGCTCGTCAGAGCGGCTGCGACGATCCGCTGCGAGTGAGGAGAGCGGAATGTACTCGAAGGTGAGGGGATGGGATGTATGGACCGATTGAATGCGGCTGTTTTAAATCATCAGTTCCCGCAGCAGAAACTAAGAGATCTGCGTGCTGATATCTTTGCACCACGACCCAATAACAGCAGTTTGTTGAGCACATGTACAAATAAAACATGTCTCAAAATGCTTTCCACCAGATGAATTACTTTTAAACTGTCTTACAGAGTTGTACAGTTTTACAGAGATACAGACTCTCTGGTCCAACTCGTCCAAATCTAGTCCCTTTTTTTAATTCATGGGATTTGGGCATTGCTGACTTGGCCAGCATTTATTGCCCATCCCTAATTCCCAGAGGGCAGTTAAGAGTCAACCACATTGCTGTGGGTCTGGAGTGGCATGTAGGCCAGACTAGGTCAGGATGGCAGTTTCATTCCTAAAGGACATTACTGAACCAGATGGGTTTTTCCTAACAATCAGCAATGGTTTCATCGTCATTGTTAGACTATTAATTCCAGATTTTTATTGAATTCAAATTCCACCATCTGCTGTGACGGGATTCGAACTTGGGTCACCAGAACATTACCTGGGTCTCTGGATTAACAGTCCAGCAATAATACACCTGACCACCACCTCCCCATTTGCCAGCATTTGGCACATATCCCTGTAAACCCTTTCTATTCATATACCCATCCAGATGCCTTTTAAATGTTGTCATTGTACCAGCCTCCACCACTTATGCTGGCAGCTCATTCCATAGACGCACTACCTTCAGCGTGAATAAGTTGCCGCTAAGGTCCCTTTTATATCTTTAACCTCTCACCTTAGACCTATGCCCTTCAGATTTGGAATCCCCCTACCCTGGGGAAAAGACCTTGGCTCTTCACCCTATCAAAGCTCCTCATGATTTTATAAATCTCTTTAAGGTCACTCCTCAGTCTCCAATGCTCCAGGGAAAATAGACCCAGCCTATTTAGCCTCTCCCTATAGCTAAAACCCTCCAATCCTGGCAACATTCTTGTAAATCTTTTCTGAACCCTTTCAAGTTTCACAACATCCTTCCTATAGCAAGGAGAACAGAATTGCACACAGTATTCCAAAAGTGGCCTAACCAATTCCTGTACAGCCCCAACATGACCTCCCACCTCCTATACTTAGTATACTGACCAATAAAGGCAAGCTGACCAAATGGCTTCTTCACCATCCTGTCTACCTGGAACTATGAACGTGCACTACAACGTCTCTTTGTTCAGCAACCCTCCCCAGGACCTTACCATTAAGTGTATCATTCCTGCCCTTATTTGCCTTTCCAAAATGCAGCACCTCCCATTTATCTAAATTAAACTCCATCTGCCATTCCTCTGCCCATTGGCCAATCAGATCAAGATCCCATTGTACTCTGAGGTTACCTTCTTGGTTGTCCACCAAATGTCCAATTTTGGTGTTATTTGCAAATTTCCTAACCATACCACCTATGTTCACATCTAAATCATTTATATAAATGACAAAAAGCAGTGGACCCAGCAGCAATCCTTGTGTCACACTGCTGGTAACGGGCCTCCAGTCTGAAAAGCAACCTTTCACCACCAACCAGGTCTTCTACCTTCAAACAAGTTCTGTATCCAAATGGCGAGCTCTCCCTGTATTCCATGTGATCTCACCTTGCTAACCAATCTACCACGAGGAACCTTGTCAAAAGCCTTAGTGAAGTCCATACAGATCACATGCACTGCTCTACCCTAGTCAATCCTCTTCACGTGAAGTGAGTTAATGTTTCAGGTTGCTGACCTTTCATCAAAACTAGCGACAGAGTTGTTCAGGGTTTTGAGCAAGTGTCAGGAAAGAGATAGAAAGGAAAGAACCAAAAGGGTGATCCATGTTAGAATGGAGCGTAGGAAATAGGATAGATCTAGAAAAGACGTAAACAAAAACAGAAATTGCTGGAGAAACTCAGCAGGTCTTGGAACATCTGTGAGAAGCAAGCAGAGTTAAATTTTCAAGTCCAGTGACTCTTCATCAGAACTGACTCTGACTACAGTTATACAGCATGGAAGCAGAGCCTTTGGTAGAACTCGTCCATGCGGATCAGGATATCCTAAACTGATCTTGTCCTATTTGCCAGCACTTGGCCCATGTTCTTCCTATTAATAGAATCAGAGATGCACAGCATGGAAACAGACCCTTCGATTCCAACTTGTCCATCAACCAGTATCCTAAATTAATCTGGTCCCATTTGCCAGCATTTGGCCCAAATCCCTACAAACACTTCCTATTTATGTATCCATCCCAATGCCTTTTAAATGTAATTGTACCAGCCTCCACTGCTTCTCTGGCAGCTCATTCCATACACGCTGCACTCTCTGCGTGGAAAAAGTTGTCCCTCGGGTCCCTTATAAATCTTTCCCTTCTCGCCTTAAACCTATGCCCTCTAATTTTGGACTCCCCTACCTACAGTAAAAGGACCAAGCTATCCATGCCCCTCATGATTTTATAAACATGTATTAAGTTTTTACTGCATTGTAGAAATGTCACCCGTTGCGCAAATTTTGAGACACTTTCCCATTCCAAAGTAATTTGAAATAGACAGTCAGGGCTGAAAGTGGTAACTATTCACGAATAGTCCCAATACGCAGCAGGCAATGATCTGATTGGGGTAACCCTTATCCCTCTGCATGGTTTCAAAGTGCTTGATTTTAAGCAGATTTTTTTAGAAAACGTGAAATTGCTGTGATTTGGTTCTACTTGCAGCCTACTTCCTGCACCCGAGTGATTTTTAATTATCTGATTTCAGTTAGTTGGTAGGTAGCTTGACAGTGAAGAACATGATGTTTAAACCTGATCAAATTCTCAGTTAGAATCACAGAACCACAGATTTGTTAGAGCACTGATGGAGGCCATTCAGTGCATTGTATCTTCATTGTATTACCTAGTGAAAAATCTCCTATCTTTTCCAATTTTTATCCAAGTAATCATGCAATGCCCTCTTGAATACCTCAACTGAACTTACTGCCACTGTATTTCCAGGCTGTGCATTCCATAACCTGAAAGAAGTTCCTCCACACTTCATGACCACTCTGATGAAGAGTCATCTGGACTCGAAATGTTGGTTTGCTTTCCCTCAATGGATGCTGCCTGACCCACTGTAATCTCCACCATTTGTTGTTTTCAGTTCAGATTTCAGCATCTGCAGTAATTTGCTCCTACACCTTTTTAATCGCCTTTGTTCATTTGAATATCACTTTAAAGTCATTCATGCACACATACTTTTCTAGCAGTTGGTGATGGATAGAAGTCTGGAACAGGTTTTATTTTGTAGTTCTGGTTTGCTGAGATTTATTTTTGCCCACCTACTCTCACTCCAACTGATATCATCTAATTAGTTAAGGTTTTGAGTTATGACTAGAGCCTCCACAGTCTATAATGCTGAGAAAATAAATTGACCTCTAAACCACCATGTCAGTTTGGCAGTATGTCAGTTTAGTCATTTTCTCCCAACACACCCAGGGTGACCCTGATTTTTTTTAAAAAATTATATATCCAATGTTAATAACAGCAATTGATGTGCAACCTCTGAAGTGTGGGGTGCGAAACCACTTCAGTTCAGATGAGATTAATGTCGTTAACTTTGGAAGAACTGGAGCTGCTAGTTGATTTGCTGGAAATGGTGAACATTGTAAAAACCTGCAATTATGATAAAGTATTGCACTTTTAGTATTTGTAATTTGTATTGTGTTTCTAAAATGTGCAATTTATCTAAAAAGGTCACTTTATCTAAATACTCTCAGCATCCTTACATTGAACATTTGGCAAGATCCAGAAGAATAATATATCAAAGTGTGAGCATGAATAACATATGGTGCAAATTATCAGAGCTGGAAGCAGGGTTTCTTTAAGTGCCAGGTTAAAAATCAGTCAGATTTGTAATTTTTTGGTCCTCGCAATTACTTCAGAATAAATGAAATCTATACAAAGAGAGAGTTGTAGAGTTCAAGATCGGAAAAACCAAGTAATTAATTTTACACGTAGTTGTTGGAATTCCCTGAATTGTAATGGAACACCAAAATGATTTGATGATTGGACAGCAATAAATTTAATGTGTTGACAAACTGTTACAACCAAAAGCTATATTTTGTTTACTTCACAGTTTTGAAGAGTTCAAATCAGCAGTTTGGGAATGTTAAATAATTTTAGGTCCTTCCATAGGAATTTGAAGGTCACTTCATGGAATACCAGAAACGCAATAAAGGAAATCGATTATATTTAGGGAGAGAAATTACTTCCGGCTGATCCTGTTTTAACAGGTCCATTTCAAATTACATCTCTTTTAGTCCCAAGGTAATACATTTATATATCTGCTGAATAAACTGAATGATTATAACTTGTTTTGGTGGGTTATATGTGAACAATTCCCTATTTCCCTGATCCTTTTCCCATTTTTGAAAGTTTATTTTAAGAATCTCATGATGCACTGGTGCTTTTGCCTGTTTGAAGACATGTTGTGTTGATGTGTGAATTATGTTTTCATAAGATTGTGTACAAGCCATTCATTGAATGAGTTATGTGGAGAGTTTCAATGTGATTTGATTCAACAAAGATCAAAAATCCTCAAGGGCTCCTGCGTGTGCTCCTGTTACCTTATGATAAACTTACTGCTGATGCAGTGTTTATTGGAAACTTTTGTAGGGTATATTTAAATATATATATTTATTTATTTTGAGGTTACAGATTGTGGTTGAAACTAATTGTGTTGCTGCTGATGACCCACTGCACCCTATCACATTTCTGAGCTGTTAGATTTGTTTTAAATCCATCCCATTGGCACTGTGATAGTGCCACTCCACATGATGGATGATAATCCAAATGTGAAGACTGGACTTTGTCTCCATAAAGAACTTTACGGTGGTCATTTCTTAACAGTACCGTCTTGGACAAATGCACCTGCAACAAGTAGATTGGTGATGGTGAGATCAAGAAGGTTTTCCCCTCTTGTTGGTATCCTCGTGACCTACCTGAGGCTCAGTGTGACAGAGATATTCTTCGGAACTTGGTCGATAGTGGAGAAGTACCAAGCCACTCTTCATGTTTGGCAGTTGAGTTTCCACTTAGAATACATTCTGTAGCCTTGCATTCCTCAGTGTTTGTTTCATGTTATGTTCATAGTACATGGAGCTGAGGGGCAGGACAATGGTGATCAGCAAGGATCTCTTTGTCTATATTTGACATGATGCACCAAGAATTTATTGAGTTTGTTCAATGTTCGTGACACCCAGAGCGCTCCAGACCCTGTACCTCCATTGTATACTGCTATGGTACTCTGTTTTCTGGATCTGTCCAGCACGGAGGGACAGAACACATAGAGGTGGTAGATTTCTGGGCCATTGACAGTAAGTTTTGGTTGCATGAGTATAAATCTGTCAGGCTGTTACTTCACAAGTCTATGGGGCAGCTCTTCATTTTTGGCATAAGCCCCTAGTTGTTAATGAGCAGATAGTTGGAAGATTGACTGGACAGGTTTTGCTATTGTTGCTTCTAGTTCCCTTTTCCTTTATAACTTTTCTGTAGCAGGTTGCTAGAATTTTTCAAGAGTCTGTTAAGAGTCAGTAACGTAGTTTTGATTCTGGCGTTACATGCACAATAGCCCAAGTAAAGGCAACAGATTTCCTTCCCTAAAGGACATTCATGAACCAGATGGGCTTTTATGACCATTAACAGATATCTTAATGATCACCTTTATTGAGACCATAGTTTACTTCCAGATTTTGTCATGAATTGAATTTAAATCCCACGGTGCAGTTTGAACCCCTTTCTTACTAGTCAGTAACATTAATAGTTGCACTCATCTGCTAAAGAGATTGATTCATCAATTTGGCTAATTTTAAAACAGAATCAAAAAACAGATATTAAGTGTGTCAGAGATAGTAGGAACTGCAGATGCTGGAGAATCCGAGACAACAAGGTGCAGAGCTGGATGAACACAGCAGGCCAAGCAGCATCATAGGAGCAGAAAGGCTGCCAAATCCCCCCACTCCCACCACAGAGACCTGCCACATCCCCCACCCCACCGAACAAAACCCCGCCAGATGTCTCCCCTCCCAGAGACCCGCCACATCCCCCACCCCACCAACAAAACCCTGCGAGATCTATCCCCTCCCAGAAACCGGCCAGATCCCCCACCCCACCAACCAAACCCCGCCGGATCTCTCCCCTCCCAGAGACCCGCCACATTCCCCACCCCACCAACAAAACCCCTCCACACTCCCCTCCAGCCCTACCACACCCGGCACTTTTCCCTGAACCGCAGGAAGTGCTACACCTGCCCCCATACCTCCTCCCTCACCACCATCCCAGGCCCCAAGAAGACTTTCCACATCAAGCAGATATTCACCTGCACATCTGCCAATGTGGTATACTGCATCCGCTGTACCCGTTGTGGCCTCCTCTACATCGGGGAAACCAAGCGGAGGCTCGGGGACAGCTTTGCAGAACACCTACGCTCGGTTCGCAATAAACAACTGCACCTCCCAGTCGCGAAACATTTCAACTCCCAATGGTATCAATGTGGACTTCACAAGCTTCAAAATCTCCCCTCCCCCTACCGCATCCCAAAACCAGTCCAGCTCGTCCCCGCCTCCCTAACCTGTTCTTCCTCCCACCTATCCCCTCCTCCCACCTCAAGCCGCACCCCCATCTCCTACCTACTAACATCATCCCACCCCCTTGACCTGTCCGTCCTCCCTGAACTGACCTATCCCCTCCCTAACTCCCCACCTGCACTCACCTTTACTGGCTCCATCCCCGCATTTTCGACCTGTCTGTTTCCTCTCCACCTATCTTCTCCTCTATCCATCTTCTATCCGCCTCCCCCTCTCTCCCTATTTATTTCAGAACCCCCTTCCCCTCCCCCATTTCTGATGAAGGGTCTCGGCCCGAAACGTCAGCCTTCCTGCTCCTATGATGCTGCTTGGCCTGCTGTGTTCATCCAGCTCTGCACCCTATTAAGTGTGTCACTTGTGTTTTCTTTGATTTGTTCATGGGATGGAAATGTCACTGGCCAGACCAGCATTTTATCACCCATCTCTAGTTGCCTTTTGGTTGGAATGGCTTGCTGGAGCCATTTCGGAGAACAAGTAAGAGTCAACCACATTTGGACTGTCATATAGGCCAGACCAGCTAAGAATAGGAGATTTCCTTTCCCAGAGAACACATGAACTAAATATGTTTTTCAGGGCAATTGATATCAGTAATCGTCACCATAATTCTATATTTTTATTGAATTCAAATTTCGCCATTCTGGCATGGCAGGATGTGAACCTATGTCCCAGAGAATTAGCCTTGCAACTTGGATTATTGGTCCAAATATTGCCACTACACAACTTGAGTCTCCTGTTGTCCTTGTCAGTTTCAGTCTTACTACCCTTTGCACAATCTTTGTTCAACTGATTATGCAATGAAATTGACCTTTTTAACTGCCAAATAAACCTGCATATTAATTTTAGGGGAATCCTGAACTAGGACTCCTAAATCCTTGTGTGCTTCAAATGTCTGAAGCTCCCCCCAGCCCCCCATTTAGAAAATGGCCTATGCCTATTCTTCCTAGCAAAGTGCATAACCTGACACTTTACCACATTGTATTCCTTTTGCCAATTTTCCCACTCTCCTACCCTGTCGAAGTTCTTTTGCAGCCTCCCCTGCTTCTTCAACACTACCTTACCTACCTATCTTTGTCAACTGCAAACTTAGCAACAGTGTCCTCAGTTCCTTTGTTCAGTTCATTATTATGTCACATGAATCGTTGTGGTCTCAACACTGACCCCTGTGGAAATCCACTAGTCATTGGCTGCTGTACTGAAAAAGACTCCTTTATCCCCATTCTCTGACTTCTGCCAGTCAGCCAATCCTCTATCTGTGACTAGACCTTGCCACTAATATCATTAGCTCTTATTCAGCAGTGTCTTTGCAGCACCTTGCCTAACTTGCTTGTTGTATCCTCAAAGAATTCCAGCATTGTCAGGCATTCCCTTGAGAAGCTGTGTTGACTCAGCTGTACTTTACCATGCACCCAAATACTCCACAATCCCAAGCTTGGTAAGGTTTTAGAGTCCATTACTAACGACAGAGGTCATGCTAACCAGCCTCTAATTCCCAGCTTGTGCCTCCCTTCCTTGTTAAACAGGTGCATTATTGAAATGGCAGCATAGAAGCCAGTACCCCGTTACCAAACCACCCTTTATTTAGTTGTGTACTGTATACTGGCAGTAGTCAGCCCCTTGAACTGAGGAGACTCTAAATATCCTGTTCGTATTGGTCAGCCAAGGTTTTTCTGATTGGGGTTGTTAACCAGGGCCAGTGACGCCATAGTCAATGAGATCAACCTGGTTCTGATCACTACAGTTATCAGCCATTTTCCAGTCCTCTGGGACCCTCCCTGACTCCAGTGATTCATAACACAACTAACGCCTTCACAATCTCCTCTGTCTGTCTGTCTGTCTCTCAGAACCCTGGAATGTAGTTCTTCTAGTTCAGGTGATTTGTCTACCTTCAAACCTTTCAGCTTCCCCAGTACCTTCTCCTTGTTGATGGCCACTACTGTCCCCGCTGAAGTTCTAGCATGTTACTCGTGTCTTCACTGTGTACAGTGATACAAAGTACCTATTCAGTTCTTCCCCCACACCCACTTTACTCCTTCATCACCCTCATTTTTCCAGTGGTCCAAAGTCTGCTTTTGCATCTTTCTTAACTTTTTATATATCTAACATGACTGTGCAATCTTCTTTTTTATTACAAGCTAACTTACTCTCATATTTCATCTTCTCCCCACTTACTACTGTTTTAGTTATCCTCTGCTGGTTTTTGAAGGCTTCCCACTAATCTTCACCACATTGTCTGCTTTCTCTTTTCCTTTTATTCTGTCCATGACTTCCATTGTCAGCCATGGTTGCTTCATCCTGTTGTTAGTATATTTCTTCCTTGGAATGAATTTTTGCTGTGCTTCCTGAATTACACCCAGAAACTCCTGCCATTGCTGCTCCAACGTCTTCCCTGGTAGGTTCCCTTCCAATCAACTCTGGCCAGAACCTCCCTCATGTCTTTGGAGTTACCTTTACTCAATTGTAATTACATCTGAGTCCAACTTCTCTCTCCAACTGTAGGGTGAATTCTATCATATTGTGGTCGCTGCCCCCTCAGGATTTCTTCATCTTAAGCTCCCTAATTAAGTCTGCCTCATTACACATCATAAGTCCAGATTTGCCTGTACCCTCATGGGCTTGAGCACAAACTACGCTAAAAAAATTATCTTATAGTCATTCCACAAATCCCTTTTCCTGGGATTCACTGCCAATCTGATTTTCCCTGTCCACCTGCAGGATTGAAGTCCCCCAAGATTATTGTAGTAGTGCCTTTCTTACGTGCCTTTTCCTTCTTCTGATTTTTGTTTACTGCCCCATATCTTCAGTACCGCTTGAGGTCCAGTACATAACTCCCATCAGAATGATTTTCCCTTGCAGCTCCTCAACTCTACCTACACAGATTCTACAGCTTCCAACCCTATATCACTTTGTGCTATCAACTTAATTTAGTGTCTTACTAACAAGGCAACCCCACTTTCTCTGCCCGTATGCCTTTCCTTTCGATAGTTCCCAATCCTGATTCCCTTGCAACCATGTCTCTGTGATTCCCACGACATTGTACCCACCAATTTCAATCTGCGCTACGAGCTCACTTACCTTTCTTATAATTGTTCTTAGAATCCCTACAGTGTGGGAACGGGCCATTCAGCCCAACAAGTTCGCACCAACTCACTGAAGAGCATCCTACTCAGACCCATCCCCTTACCGTATCCCTGTAACCCTGCATTTCCCATGGCTAACGAGTCCTCATACTGGCAGCAACCAGAATGGCTTGCCGGCTTGGCCGAGGCTCGGCTTTGTTGTGGGGCTCAGAAATGAACTGGTTGAGATTTGCTGTAATTGGAAGGAGCTGTTCCTAGCTTAGATTACCCAGACCCCTGCACGGATTGCAATGAGGTGTGCAAAATAGCATGGCTGCAGATCTGAGAGATAGGCACCCTGCTCAAGCAAGTTTCCGAGGCCCAAAAATCTTACTTTTACGTTTGACTTCTTATTTAAAAAAGCTCTTTTAGTTTTGAGAAAACAATATTTACATTTTTTTTCTTTCTTTCATATCCAGGGTGTTAAATCTGGAGTTGAACAAAGACCGGGATGTGCAGAGAATCCATGGAAGTGGAGTTAATACTCTTGACATTGATCCTGTTGAAGGAAAGTAGTAAGTATATCCACCTATCTACATTTGCTTGGCCTGCTGTGTTCATCCAGCCCTGCACCTTGTTGTCTCGGATTCTCCAGCATCTGCAGTTCCTACTATCTCCATCTACATTTATATGTGTATCTACAGGTAGACTTAAAATTGCTAATACAATTTTATGTGCTATAATGACTTCGATGGCTTTAATGCCTCTAACGTTTACTTCCAGATTCAAATGCAAGGTACATTTTTATAATGGCTTTAATGTACGAGTAGGTCTGAAGGCGCTCAACAGGAGCGGAATCCATTAAAATAAAATGGAGCCATAGAGTTAGATAGAAGGACAGATGATATAATGGTTACAACACAGAAGGAAGCCATTCCGCGCTTCATTTCTGTGCTGGCACTTTGCAAGTGCTCAGCTAGTCCCACTCCTGCCCCACCAGCCCTTTGCATTAAAAGGTCAGAAACTGATGAGGCTAAAGGCTAATAGACCCCTCAACCTAAAGGGTTGCATCACGGAGAATTTGAAAGAAGTATCGACAGAGACACATTACGATTTGTGCATCCATTATCAAGAATCCTTAGATTCTGAGAAAGTCCCAAATCATTGTCAGTTTTCCTGTGTAGTACCCCTGTTAGGAAAGAGAAGGGAATTTAAAAAAAAGAACAGGCAACTATAAGCCAGTTAAGTGAACATCTGTCATTGGAAGAATGTTAGAATGTATTACAAAGGATATAATAGCAAATCATTGCTTAATCATACTATGGATTTCGCAAAGTAAGCATGGTTTAATGAAGGGGAAATCATGACCGACAAATTTATTAGAATTCTTCGAAGAGGTTATAAACAGGATAAATAAAAGGGAACCAATAGATGTAATATATTGGCATTTCCAAAAGGTGCTTGATAAGGTGCCATACTTATGGGCTCTTAAGTTAAGTAGCCATAAACGTTGCAGGTAATGAATTAGCATGGATGTAGGTTATGCTAATTGAAGAAAGTAAGTTGAGATAAAGGGGTAACATTTTGAGAATGGCACCCTGTGACTAGCGGAGTGTCATGGATTAGTGCTGGGGCCACAATTATTATCAAAAATATGTAGGAATGCAAATAGAGAGCATTGTGATTGTAATGAGGTCACCCAACTGGACATCATAGAATGAGTTTCCTGATTGGGGCTGTTAATCTGGTCCAATCAAGGAGACGTAACTGACATAAAAGGGTCAATGTCCGGGAAATTGGGCCCCTGAATGCTTGACTTAGTAAGACGGTCAGAAGTCACGCAACACTAGGTTATAGTCCAACAGGTTTATTTGAAATCACAGGCTTTCAGAGTGTAGCCCTTTTGTCAGGTGCAATGAGAGAGAGGAGCACAGTTTATAGGCAGAGAGATAAAAAGATCATACAACTCTCACTCTCACCAGTTGTATGATGCATTGATCTGTCTGCCTATAAACTCTGGGTCTTTATATTCTTCTCTCTCACTGCACCTGATGAAGGGACTGCATTTCGAAAGCTTGTGATTCCAAATAAACCTGTTTGACTATAACCTGGTGTTGTGTGGCTTCTGACTTTGTCCGCCTCAGTCCAACGCCGGCACTCCACGTCGTGACTCAGGAAGAGGGAGTGCTCATGTCAAAGCCTATGCATTTGTGAATAAAGGGTGACTGGTGATGGGATACTAGCCTCTGAAGAGTTATTTCAGTGGCAATGAGAGTAAAGCATGACCTTGAAAAAACTCACTTGTAGCAGTCGTTTTGAAGTTGGGGGTAAAAGCATTTCTTTGCATCGTGTTTCTGTTTGGGAAACTTGACTTTTTTGACCTTGACATCGAGGGCTGGGCTCAGTATGTTGAAAGAATGCCAAATGTCATTTGCCCAGAAAAAATAAAGCAGATGAAAAACGAGTATTTCTCCTGACAGCCTGTGGAGCTGTAGCTTTTTCCATCATTCAGAGCCTTTTCCATCATTCAGAGCCAAATATTTCATGAGGCACCAGATACAAAAACCTTTCAAGAATTGTTTGACATACTTGAGGAATATTATGACCCCAAGCCCCCTTCAATTCTGAGATGCTATCGCTTTTGCTTGGTTGTGTTGCAATTAAAGAGCCAGGGAATTTGTATCGGAGTTTTTGACTTGGTTAAGACACCTGGCAGAAGCCGGTGAATACGACTTAACCCTTAATGAAATGCTTAGAGACCATCTAGTATGCAGGATTAATGATGTGCCTGTGCAAAAATGCGTCTGGCTGAAGCTTAACTGGACTTCAAATAGGAATTAAGACTGGCTTTATCACTGGAAAATGTGGCAAGTGGCGCATGTGAATTGCAAAATATTCCGATGGAATTGGACACCCAGAAGAATGCTACTATTAATACCCATAAGGGCTTGTACCAGAAAATGAGGTTGCCATTTGGCATATCGTCAACCTGTTCAATTTTTCACGGGACAATGGAGAACATTTTGGAAGGTCTACCTCAGGTTGTTATTTACCTAGATGACATCCTGATGACAGTGAAAATGAATAAGGACTGCTTCAAGAACTTGGATATAGCTCTAAGGCATTTTTCCAAGGCAGGTGTACACTTACAAAGGGAAAAATGTGTTGCAGGCCCTTCCAAGCAACCTACTTGGACTACAGAGTCAACAAGACCAGGTTACACCTGTTGGAAGATAGTGAGTGCAATCGAAGATGCCCCAGCCCCCACATCTGCCCAGGGCTTACATCATTTCTGGGTGTGGTAAATTGTTGTGGAAAGTTCATATACAACCTGGCATCCATCCTAGCACCACTGCATCAACTTCTTTAAAAAAAAAAAAGGGTCAGCCTTGGAAATGGCCCCATAGAAAGACCCTAGCTTTTGAAGTAAAGAAATAATTGGCATTCTTTAATGTGTTGATACACTATAATCCCAAGAAAGATCATGTGAATACCACCACTTGCAGTTCTTCTCCAAGTCATTCATCATGCTGACTTGGAAATACATCACCAATCCTTTATTGTCACTGGGCCAAATCCTGGAATTCTCTCCTTAAGGGAATTCTGGGTCAATGTACAGCATGTGGACTGCACTGGTTGAAGAATACAGTTCACTACAATCTTCTCAGACAATAAATGCTGGCCAGTCAGTGATGCTCCCGTCCAATAAGCGAAATAAAAAAAATGCCAATATGCTGTGTAGCTTGCAGTAGAACATGTTGGTACTTCTGTGTCTGTGGTGATATTGTGGTTTTAGGTGGATGAAGCAGAATTTGAAAGCTGATACTTTACTAGACCAGGCGAGTTGCTGCAGTGTATGTTGTAGTTAATTCACATAGCTGCCGCTATGCTACCATGGTGGAGTGAAGAAGACGTAGACACAGCTGTGGCATGGGCAGTTTCGTGGCACATTAAGTTTAATGAACAGATGTGAGGTGATGCATTTTTATGAGAAGAATGAGGAAAAGCAACACAAAATAGAGTGCAATTCTAAAGGAATTGCAGGGCTTGTGAACACATGCACTAACCATGGCTGGAAGCACAGGCAGGCTACGAAAGCAGTTAATAAAGTATATATGATCCTGGGTTTTATAAATAGGGATAGAGTATAAAACTGAAGAGTTAATGATGAACTTGTGTAAAACATTGCTTTGTCCTCAACTGAAATATTGTGCCTAATACTGAACTCCACATTTTAGCAAGGATGCCAAGTCATTGGGGTGGGTGCAGTAAAGCTTTATGGGAATGATCCTAGGAATGGGAGATTACAGTTAGATTAGTAAAGAGAATAGCTTAGTGAAGCTGGGATTGTTTTGAAAGAAGGTAGGGTTAAGCAAGGTTTAAAAATTGAGGATTCTTTATAAAAGATGGTTGAGAAGAAACTGTTCCCCTTGATTGAATAGTTAAGAATGAGATGTGCCCAATTTAAGCTAATTGGCAAAAGCATCAGTATGGTCTGAGGAAAACACTTTTGACACAACTTCTGCTTTGGATCTGGAATCTCATACCTGAGAGTATGGTGGAAGCGTGTCCAGTCATGGTTTAATAAAGAGAACTGGATAGTGATCTATGAAGAAAACGATTGCCCTTTCCCAGTATGCAAAGCAATGTGTAGCACCAACTGAGTCTGTCTTGCAGAGAATGGGAGCAGATGCGATCGGTCAAATGACCTTCCTCAGTGCTGTCATTATTTTCTCATATTTATAGTGTTAGTCTGCTGAATCTTCGCATCATGGATTTTAACTTTTGTTCAAATTAGTATATTGTAGTTGATTGTCCTTATTGAATCTTATATATGCTTTATTTAGCATGCTGTCCGGTGGATCAGATGGCATAATTGCAATATATGATTTGGAGAATGCCACTAAAAAACTACAGTACACATGCAAGGCAATTTGTACAGTGGGCAGGTAAGAAAAGTCTAATTCATTATTTTCTTAGTGCAGTACTGTGTGTATCATTTGAAATGTACCTATTGAATGAATTATTACATGCCAACATTGTCTTAAAAGGTCCCATGGCCATGTGCACAAATACAGCGTGGAGACTGTTCAGTGGTATCCTTGTGACACTGGCATGTTTACATCCAGCTCATTTGATAAGACTTTGAAAATATGGGACACAAACAGGTTATTGGTAAGTACAAATAATTTTATGGTGCTTAATAAAATTGTTTCCATAACCTGCATGTATTTTATATTTGGTTGTAAGTAATATGAAGGACACTGTTTCAATTTTGATTTGATTTTTCTTCTTTTCTTTCCTGAAACTGAGGGGTTCAGGGGTTGCCAGCGGATCACTGATATCTTGACTCATGCAGCAATAATTAGGGAGACAGTTTGACTTTGAAAGTTGATTCCTGATCCTGATCTTGTCCACATTCAATGTTAATGCATGCATCTAGCAATGTCACTCCATGGCATTTAGGAGTGCAAATTTTGGATGATCTGGAGCTTAAATTTTAAACAGTCAATGAGGCGGAATGATCTTCAAGACAAAAAGGAGCTGAATTTTTGTCCTTTACGCTCTTTCTAAAGAAATTTACATTCAAAGTTCTGCTGAAGAGGTTAATAAGTAAATATCCTAGCTGACAGAAAAACAAAGTTGCTGGATAAACTCAGCAGGTCTGGCAGCATCTGTGAAGAAAAAAAAAAAAATCAGAGTTAACGTTTTGGGTCCAGTGACCCTTCCTCAGAAGAGTCTAAGGGGCACCGGCCCCGAAATTTTAACTCTGATTTTTTTTTTTTTTTCTTCACAGATGCTGCCGGACCTGCTGAGTTTACCCAGCAACTTTGTTTTTGTTCCTGATTTACAGCATCTGCAGTTCTTTTGGTTTTTTCTTTGATATCGTCGCTGATGTTGGACTCAACTGAACAAAGTGAGAACTCAAATTTGTCCCCTGATCTGGTGCTATAATCGTCAAGGAAAATTTTAATGAGAAAAATTAACACTTTTTAGTTCCAACTGCTCATGTCTTGATTCAAATTTTGATACACATCTATTGGAACTTTTGCATGTCGGGTGATTTGAGAGAGGACTGAGGAAACATTGTGGTTGGTTGGCTCGCCGATCTGGTTGTTGTTCCAGAACAACAAACCTGGTCGGCTTGCCGACCAACCTCAAAATCCACAAATCTACTCTCAAACCTGAGGAAAAGTGTCAGAAATGTGCCAAATGCAAAACGATCAAATGGTGTTGTTTTCCTGGACAACACTACTGCTTTGCAAATCAGGTAGGTTGTGTGCTTCAAAATGTCTTTAGAGCTGCTAAGTCAACTCAGTAAACACTGCCAGCATGCAGTAAGTAGTTAAGTGAAGTCCGCACCCCTTGCAGAGTGGTCACAGAGGAAAATCACTTGGTAGGTAGTCAAATGAGAAGAGACTCTTGTCTTAAGCAAGATGTAATTTATAGTATGATAGCAGCTATGTACAGATCAGGTTGATATGATATTGTTATGGAGTCTACGAGGAAGACTTGCTCCAAGACATATTTTTTAAAGGGTGCATCTCTGTATCCAGCAACCATTATGGCTGTTCCTAAATGTTTTCTTGAGTCAACTGGCTCAACTTATCAGCAGCTGCCTCACGAAATGATTGTGCCTTTCCTGACATCTTCTCCTGAGGCGGCAGGATTGAACTGGGAATTTCCCCAACTCCCATGACCCACGTTAAAGATGAAATTCCAGGCCATTGTCTCCAACCCAACATCTCAAAAATCGGGCTTCAATCTTCCCTGCAGCATGTGGACAACCTTCAACAGAGTATGGACTGGCATGGCTGCTGTAGCCACCTGATGTACAACTTGTAACCCTGAACCTTTCCTAACTGTGACTGTGGAAAGCTTCTTTCCTGAAACTTTTCAAAAGAAGAAAATGAAAGGCAGTTTCAAAGCCATTATTGTAGGATAAAATTGAAAGTTATTTAGAACGGCAGGAAGCAGTCACTGCTATGCTAATCTAGACATTTGATGCTTTTTCTAGGCACGAGGTACACGTCACATTTCAGCCCAAAACTAAATAATAATCAAGGACAAGAAAAGATTGCAGATGCAGCCCAACGTTATTCCAAATTAAAAGAGATGAGCAAAGGGGTTTCTGTCAAGGATTTGTTTGTTTTTTTTTGAAGCTTGCTTGTTGCCTGTTCCTTCATAGGTCTTGCCATTCTTGTTGTACTCTCTCCCAGGCTGCTCTTTTGTAGCCCTCTCTGCTCTCACTATACTCTGTCCCAGACTGTTCCTTGAGAACTCTTGCTATATTCTGTTGCCGCTTGCTTCTTTATAGATGTCGCTGCTCTCACTAGAATCTCTCCCAGCCTGCCCCTTATTTTAGCTTTCTCCACTCACTATACTCTCATCAAACCTGTTCCTTTTTAGCTGTCTTTGCTGTCACTATACTCTCTCTTATCCTGCCCCTTTGTAGCTCTCTCCACTCTTGTTATAGCCTCTCTCAGCTTGCCTGTTCATAGCTCTCTCTGTGCTCTCTCCCAGGCCTGCCTTGAGGTTAAATTGGATGTTGGACTGAATTTTGCCATGGACTGAATTTTTTGACAATGTTTTCAGGGAGATTCAGGGAAAGTAATCCCCAATGACCCATGTCGACTTGCGTCACACAAAAGAAGCAAAGAAACAGGAGTAGACTATTCAGTCCCATAAGCCTATATTCCCATTCAATGAGACCATGGCTGACTTAGGTCTGATCTCCATTTGCCTGCTTTTGGCCCATATCCCTTAATAAGTTTGCTAACCCTAACCCTATCTCTGATTTAAAATTAACAACTGATCTAGCATCAACTGCTGTTCGTGAAAGAGAGAGCCAAAGTTCAACAATCCTATGTGTGGAAGTGGTTTCTAACATCCATCTTGCATGGTTTGGCTGTAATTTTCAGACTATGTCTCCAGTTCTAGAATCCTTAATCAGTGGAAATAGTTTATCTTTATCTACCAATCATCTCTTCATCTGATTAATTATGCATCTGGCCTTTTCTGTGCTTGGCCCATGGAATTGTGTGGTAGGAGTAACGACCTCTTTACCTCCCCCTGCCTGTGTTACTGAAATGTGCAGAGGTGCAAGTCAAGGAAGATAAGCCTGGTCCTTGAGACCAAATCATTAAGTCTTCTAGGTCAGAGTAAACTACAGAGCGGGCTGTTTGCAACCCAGCTTCCAACGTCTTGACTGTGATGAGATGTAGTAGGAGGACAAGAAAGAAAGCATTGTTAAAATTTAAGAATAATACTAAGACTATGGTGTGAATAATTGTTTTTCAGTACCTTGGTAATAATTTTTGAGATCATGAAATCAAAATGTAACATTCCAAGTTTTCTTGAAAATAGACCACAATCTTGCATTATGTATAATGGAAATTAGCTATATTTATATGTATATTTACTGATTGGGTTAAGAATTTAATGCAAGACTAACTTATTTATTTTGCAGCCTGCTGAAGTGTTCTGTTTTGAAGGAACAGTTTACTGTCATCATATGTCACCAGTCGCAACCAAACACTGCCTCATAGCTGGTTAGTACAAGAAGGTGTTGGATGCTGCAGATGATCCATGCATGATGTCAAACCTTGTGTTAAAACCTTTCTCATAATAACCTGTGTATTGGGGAGGTTCCATAAATCCCCAAACTAGGTTGAAAGCATTGACCTGGAATAAATAAGAAAGCTAGTTAGAGAACAACTATCATTGTTGAAGATGTTAACTTAGGAGAAATTGATTGTGGTTGTGTGATTACTGATGAAATAGGAGAAGGAATTTCAAGAGTTAATGGAAGATATCATACTCACCATAAAGCAATCAAAGATAACGACCTGTAGAGTTAGCTGTGTCAGTAATAGGCACAATCATATCTCCAACATAGACATGTGTTCGACTTGAATTAACAAGGATTTTAATTTTACCCCTTGATACTAAAGGATTTTTTTTCAATCCACGTGTAGGACACCAATGATGTACTAAACAAACCCAAGATGCTAAGAGCATCCAGTCCATCCTCATCAAGGTGTGATCCTTTGATCTTTTACTTATAAATTCTCTGTGTGATTCTACCTCTCTCATTAACACTTGAAGGAGTAAGACTCCGAAAGCTTGAGTTTTCGAATAAACCTGTTGGACTATAACCTGGTGTCGAGTGATTTCTGACCTTGCCCACCCCAGTCCAACAGCGGCACTTCCACATCATGGCCCTTGAGAAGGACATGGTAAGCTGACCTCTTGAATATGGTGTAGGTTGATCCATTATACCCTTAGGGATGGAATTCCAAGATTTTGATCCAGCAACAGTGAAGGAACAGCGATTATATGTTCAAGTCAGGATGGTGAGTGCTTGGAGGGGAACTTGCAGGTGGTGGTGTTCCCATGTATCAGCTTCCTTTGCCTTCGAGTTGGAAGTAGTCGTGGAATTGGAAGAAGCTTTCCAAGGATCTTTGAATTTCTGCAGTGCACCTTTTAATTAGTATAGGCTATTGCTACTGAGCGTCGATGGTGGAAGGAGTGGATGCTTGTGGATGTGCTGTCTTGGTCTATTATGTGTACAATAGAAAGAGCACCAAAAAAAATTGAATAAATAACTATTTATTGACTTGGCTGATGGGTGAAAGGGATGCTATTTGAGCGAAGGGTTGCTGCATAACAGTGTCAAGCCACAAAAAGGTATGAATCATTCAAACCCAAATTTCAAGTGGAAAGGTGTTAATGCATTTTATTAGACAGTCAATATAAAATTGGAAGCCATATCAGTTTGATGGAATGTAGAAAACATGTTGCCTTTATATTAAGGAAGAAATTCAGAAGATTAAGTAGTTTTAAAACTGTGTGTCTAATTAGCAGAAATTTTGGTTTGATATAATGGGTGACAATAACGAAGATGTCTATTCTTTTAAAGAAACAGCTGAATATTATCTTCATTTCAGTTGGTACCAAGAATCCTAAAGTACAGCTTTGTGATCTTAAATCTGGATCCTGCACCCACATTCTGCAAGGTAAGGGCACAAGAAGCCTCGACAGTACTAAAACATGCCGACTTCAGGAAGAAATTAATTTAAGCTATGCCTATCAGCAAAATGTGTTTTGTATTGCACCTGGAAGATGTGAAACAACTATACAAGTGCATTAGGCTAATAGCAATTGAAAGCAATTGAATTCAGGGCAGAACTATTTTACCAAGTGCATCTGTTGCAAAAGTATTAGCATTGAAAATTAAAGCTCTATCCTTCATAATATCTGGTTTCTGTAAAGGAGCTGATGAAAAATGCTCACTATTGCGACCTAAGAAGTAAATGCATGGCAAGCTTTCAATGCAGTGCAAATCAAAATCTAACAGGAGATTGTAAAAAATAAGCATTATGATGAAAGGTAGTGAGTGGAATCTTGTAGGGATCTGAGCAATGTGGACAAAGGTATGATTGGTGGCAGAATCTCAAGAGATATCTGGTGTGGCCTAATTTGACATTGAGAACACTTGGCACCATATTTTCTGATTTTGATAAGTCGCATGGCAAGTTTCTTACTTGACAGCAGTGAATACCATTTACAGAGTATTATTGCTTGTTAATTGCCTCTTGACACCTTCACAAATGTTCAGCTTTCTAGCTTTACCGAAAGCATTAGACAAGCTAGATGTCAAGAAATGAAAACAGAAGTTGCTGGAAAAACTCAGCAGGTTTAGCAGCATCTGTGAAAAAAAAAATCAGTCAACATTTCGGGTCCGGTGACCCAGCCGTCCAATAGAAGACAGAGGGCGGTAGTAGATGGAAAGTATTCAGCCTGGAGCTTGGTGACCAGTGGTGTTCCACAGGAATTTGTTCTGGGACCTCTGCTCTTTGTGATCTTTATAAATGACTTGGATGAGGAAGTGGAAGGGTGGGCTAGTAAGTTTGCCAATGACACAAAAGTTGGTGGAGTTGTGGATAGTGTGGAGGGCTTTTGTCGGTTGCAACAGGACATTGACAGGATGCAGAGCTGGGCAAAGAAGTGGCAAATGGAATTCAACCCAGAAAAGTGTGAAGTGATTCATTTTGGAACGTCGAATTTGAATGCAGAATACAGGGTTAATGGCAGGATTCTCATGAGTGTGGAAGAACAGAGGGATCTTGGGGTCCACGTCCATAGATCCCTCAAAGTTGATAGGATTGTAAAGAAGGTGTACGGTGTGTTGGCTTTCATTGGCAGGGTGATTGAGTTTAAGAGCCTTGAGGTTATGTTGCAGCTCTCTGAAACCCTGGTTAGACCACACTTGGACTATTGTGTTCAGTTCTGGTCGCCTCATTATAGGAAGGATGTGGAAGCTTTAGAGAGGGTGCAGAGGAGATTTACCAGGATGCAGCCTGGAATGGAGAGAAGGCCTTATGAGGAAAGATTGAGGGAGCTAGGGCTTTTCTGATTGAAGCGAAGAAGAATGAGAGGTGACTTGATAGAGGTGTACAAGATGGTGAGAGGCATAGATAGACTGGATAGTCAGAGACTTTTTCCCAGGGCAGAAATGGCTATTACAAGGGGACATAATTTTAAGGTGATTGGAGGAAGGTATAGGGGAGATGTCAGAGGTAGGTTCTTTAGACAGACAGTGGTAGATTTGTGGAATGTACTGCCAGCAGTGGTGGTAGAGTCAGATACATTAGGGACATTTAAGCAACTCTTGTATAGGCACATGGATGATAGTAAAATGAAGGGTATGCAGGTCAGTTTGATCTTAGAGTAGGATAATAGGTCAGCACAACATTGTGGGCCGAAGAGCCTGCACTATGCTGTACTGTTCTATGTTCTATGTTATATTGTTGTGATGTTGCATTGAAGATACTGTACACTCACTGAGTTGCACCAAGCTCATGGACTGGGCCAAGCTGCATCTCTATCCTGTGGTCATAGTGCACACTCACTCTACCTGGAAGCTGACAGCATCCCTGTTGTGCATTGCTTTGTGTTGCTTTGCATCTGTGCTTTGTCCCCTCAGCCAGGATTGAGTGTCAAACTACTTCCATCTTGTCTTGCCGTTTAGTGCAAGCACAAGGCAGGAAGCTTGTCAGCAGACCGCTGTCAAGTCAAGAGGAATAATCTTCACTCGGCGTCTCGGCGCAGAAACTCAAGGGAAGCCTCTGATACTAGTCCAGGGTTTGGGTCCAGTCAGTCAGCCACTTAGAGCAGTCAGATTCAAGATATTCCCCACATAAAGGGTGAGGAGCAGACTGTTGGTGACCCAACACCCATTTTGATCCTTTGTGCTCTGGTGGTGGCTGTTTGTCTCTTTTGAAGATATTAGGCGCAGTTGGGACAATGTTCCAAAAAGGTGCATAGGCAGGAAAAAGGGCAATCAAAGTTAGTGAAGTTGCAGTTTGAAGTAGGTGAGAGGAAGCGAGGGAAAATGTGGCAGGTACTTCTAAAAGTGGTAGAGCATAAGCCTTGATAGAGTCGAAGAGATAGTGTCATGTGTTGGAGAGAAGATGGTGGTGACACTTGCGCTGGTGGAGTGGAGAAGGATATTGACCCATTTTCTACAGGTAGTGTGCATGCCTCCAGGTGGCCAAAATCACAACGATCCAGATGATAATCTCGGACAAGGCTAGCATGGTCTGGTGTTGCATCCTACCCAGCCACCCACCACCCCCCAATCCTGCGTCTGTTTTGTGTGGTAAATGTCAAGAAACATGTAGGACATCTGAGGAGTGAATATGCTTGTTTGTATGTGAAGTGGGCTTTTAAAGATGGTGTGGATGCAAGGAATGCCAGTTAATTCCAGATAGTCTGCAGTAGCAAGTTGTTTCAGGAGTAGTGCGTGGTAAAATAGGACTCTAAATGGACATAAAAGGCATTGTAGGGCAGCTGAGATAGTTGGAGGCAAGTTTGCTAAAATAAAGTAAGAAATCTTGCTAGCCCTTGTAGCAAATAACCCTGAAGGTGACACAACTTGCACTTAGCCAAAAAACATTAGATTCAGCTCGTGTTTCTATTTGTACATACTTAAGCCATTTTAGAATGTTTTCCAAAAAAAATGACATTTTGTATTTTATTAGAATTTGCAAGTGGCTGATGGTAAAATTTGCCAACTGTTACAAAAGAAAATAGCTAGATCTTAATTAGAAGGCTAGGTGGAATATCTTTATTAATGTCAACTTTTAACGATTAATCCATATCCATGGATCATGTATGTGTATTTCTTTTAGGCCACAGAGGTGAAATATTATCAGTGAAATGGTCACCACGCTATGAACATATCCTTGTAACAGCAAGGTAGTGTTTACTATTTTCTTGTCTATTTTTGATCCAACATCCAAGTGCATCTCTGGTATTTTGTTGGAAGTCTTTAAAGTTATCATAAAGAAGTTCTCAACTGCCATGAATTTATGTTCTTTTTACCAAGTTCCTTTGACAATTTCTTTATTGCCTTCTCTCCTGAAGATATTGGGGGTAATTTTGAATGGGCAATAATTAAAACAGGTAATAGTGAATCATCAACCCACTTTACATTTCTTCTCATTTTTAGTTTCATTGAAGACCGTGGAAACAAAATTTGGAAGAGATGTAAAATGGATTCTAAATCAATATTACTCATTTCACACTGTTTCGAAGTCAAAATTAGTGCTTCTGATGTTGTTTGAAGTGCAGTCTCTGTTGTTCTGCAGTGGACGATTTGCTGAGAACAAATTCCCACAAACTGAAATGAGTGCAATGATCAGATGGTCTAATTTTTGGTGTTAGTTGATTTGCAAAATGTTGTCCAGGCTGCCAGGATAACTGCCCTCGGAAACTAATTTATGGTCATTGCATGTTTTGAAAATTGTGAATGAAAGTTTGTTAGAACATTCGTGATTGGCTGAAAAAGTGGAGTTGAAGGAGTAGAGCAGCCATGATTTTGTTGAATGGGAGAGAAGGCTGAAAGTGGTGTATTCCCTCCTGCTTTTCCAATTTGTTATGTTCTTTAGATGCCTCTATTGGTCTGCACTGGTTGGCTAATTGTTGCAAATTTCACTGACCCTTAGCATGACAGAGCATTTTTGTTGCAAAAACATTTATCTCCTGGTGCCTGATCTCTGACATAAGGCAATTATTATCAAACTGACACTCGGAGATAAGCATAATCCTTTGAGAAACTTGTGAATAACTCTTCTGGAGGCCCTTGCTGAAACAACAATATTGTATTATTTACTTTGCAGTCACTTCTGGTACCAGCATTGAGGTTGGTGCACAATTAAAATCTTAAGCCAACTGTTGCCAATAGTTCAGTGGCTAAATGTACCGAGTAACATTACCTTGGCTCTACTTAATTAATCTGCATTTATTTGCATGAGAATCCATAGGCTATATTTCAGTCCCTCTCCATTATTCATGCGATTCAGTCCGAAGGAATACAAAGTAATTCTTAGCTCCACCTCATGGTGTTAAGTGTGGAGCAGGTCTACTGTCTACTATGGCTCTGGAGTTTTGATCTCCTCTGCCAATTGAAGCTGTGAAGATGAAAATTTCCCTTTAATAATCATTCTATCCTGTACTTCCCACATCACAGGATGTCCTCAATAAATGAAATACTACTACTTTACATATCTGTTCAGTATCATTCATTAATATTGTAAGCTCATAGGATCCCAGAATGGATTACTTTTTTCTCCCCAGGAGGTGCAAAGATAATGCAGTAGAGCAGGATTCGCATTTACACATACCTTTCTATTTCACTAGACGGGTTTCTATGAATATGAAATAGATTGTTTCTAATCACTTTTTAATCACTTTTCTACTTAGTGCCGATAGCACAGTTAGAATCTGGGATGTGCGAAAAGCTTCTGGAAGTTTAATTTTGCTTGATCAACATAATGGGGAAATTGCTAAATCATCTTCAGAGGCAGGTAATGAGCCTGTGAAATCTTTGCTTGTAAGACATGTCACTAATGTAAGCCCTGTAAACCCTTTCTTGATGATATTCTTACCATGTTCAACCCCATGTCTGGTCTGTAGACCAGACAACATATTTTGTGTAAAGTCTGATGGGACTGATAGCTTACTTCTAATCATATGCCTACTGATTTAGGTTATTTTTTCCATTATTGTATGTCAGAACTCAGTCTAGTATATCTATTTATCTGTTATCTATACCCGCTCAAGGTATCGTAGCAGAATTCAGTCTTGTCCTGTCATATTTCTACACACACAGATGTTTCAGCAGAGGTCTCTCAATAATTCCTGAGAGGACTGCACAGATTATTTGTTCTTGTGCAACACAGAAGCTGAATCCAATTGCAGCAATCTCAGTACGCTGGTTAGGATCTGCTAATTCAGCAAGGATCATAATTGTGTTACTTTGTTAGACAAGTAAGAAAAAGTTATTGTAAAAGCTACAAATCTAATTCTAGAAAGCTGAAAAATCCTGGAAATATATTGTGAATCCATCAGGATCTGAAGAGCGGACAAATAGATTATTGATGTAGATGTTGATGCTAATCAAAGCTCACCATGAAGAATTAGCACTGAATATAAGGAATGCCATATTTGTATTTTCAGTCATTGAAATATTATTCAGCATGAACTTCATTCTACTTTTGTTTCTTCCTTGGCAGCAAATACTGCTCATAATGGACGTGTTAATGGTCTGTGCTTTACTAGTGATGGACTTCACCTTTTAACTGTTGGCACAGATGATCGCATGAGACTCTGGAATAGCTCCACAGGACGCAACGTGCTGGTACTTATTTTCTTTCCACACATCATTAACTTAAGTGGAGCTAAATTTGAACTTTAATTTAAGTATTTTATGGGACTGTTTTAGTTGTTTGATAAAGAAAGTCTTCAATATTTTCTTAAAGAATAAAAGTTTGCGAATTACCAGTATAAAAAGGTAATTGTAAATTATGGAAAACTCAAATTCACTCGGTGCTGTAAGAGAAAAGACAGGTTGTAATGCTTCAGTGAATGCCTTTATCAAGACCAGTGGAATTTGCTGAAGATTAGAAAAAATGGAGTGAAAAGGGAACAGGAAATCTTGGGGAGAGAGAGGGTAGAGTATCTTCCATTAACTGCAGGTTACTTGGATGATATTAAATGATATTTCAATATTGGAGAGAGACACAATCTGCAAATATTTAAGGAAATGAGAAAAAGGTACACAACTTTTTTTGTTAAATAACATGAAAGTTACTACACCTACTAACTTGCTCTCTGGTCTTTCACATGTTCAGTTGCATAAAAAATTATGAGCACTATTTGAGTGCGGCTATGTTTTGTTTTGAATGTTGCAAAATTGCAATTAGAATTTCACTGTTTTGTTTGGAACCTCATTGGGGCTTGTTGTGTAAGGACTAGCAGAATCAGTGAGAAAGTCAGAATTTTCAGATCAGTGCAAGAAGAGGGCCTTGTATAAGATTTTTTTTCTTTGCAATCTGGTAGTTTGAAGATTAAAGAAAATCCCATCACAAAAAGTATCAATGCAGCACCATGCAAAACAAGGTTTGCATCTTTTCTTTTGTCCAGCTTATCCTGCCAATTTGCTTTGACACACAAATCCATTCTGGGTATTGGTCCCAATAGCAACAGTGGTTCTTCGAGAACAAAAACCAGAAGTTGCTGGAAAAGCTCACCAGGTCTGACAGCATCTGTGAAGGAAGAGTTAACATTTGGGTCTAGTGACTGTTCCTCAGAACAGCTCTTCTCGACATTGTTGTGAATTATGAATCGTTCAACCACCAACGACATTGAAAATCCACACAAAAAATACGTTTCCAGCCAAGACTACATTTCAAAGAAGTATCTTATTTTACAGAACGTAGGATTTTATTTCCACTTTCCCTGGTTTGTCTGTTTACTCTTGATATCAATAATGCAAGGCAGTTCAAACAATGGAATTTACTCAACTTTCTTTATTAAAGCAAAGTATACCGCAGAATCTTACCATACAATGTTTGCAATCACACGTGAACCCTTTTACATGGACTTGTCTGCAGATCAGAGCAGAACAAGTGATCAGCCTGCTCCGTCTCAACTTCTAACCAGTTGATCAAATAGCCTCTTCCCTGAACTAGCTATTTTTACTGGGAGGCAAGGGTTTTTAAAACTGTTTACATAAAAAGGAATTATATATTCACCCTCTTGATACTATCCAGTCTCCAGCAAATGGTCACTCTGACCACGGGCAAACATCACAAGTGTGTCATGTTTTCCACTTCAGTTTTATTAGTTAACTCATTAAGACTTGCTTGTACCTTTTTAAAAAGAGGCTTATTGCTTGCTTTTACTGAACCTTGACATCAAACTTTAGCTTGCACTCGCTGTCTATCACTTATGTCATCCAATCAACCATATGCTATTTGCACAGTGCAATTCCATGACAATCTCAGATTCAACAGACAAGTAGTCCACATTATCACATCTGATTTGCTGTGTCTGTTTTAAACAAAGCTTCAGTTTTTGCAGTTACTGTGAGAGTTCAGTCCATTACTGCCGAGTTAGAATATTTATGTAAACAAATGCGCATATTCCTTCAGCAAAACACACACTTGAAAATTGGTGACCTTTCTGATCGTTAGGTAATCACCAGGCTTCATGTGTTTTCTCCTCATTTGCGTTTAACTTAATTTCATACAACTTAATTTTGCATAACCCAATAAATCTTCCGTTAATATCAATACATTCCATCTTTTAAAGTCACCCAGAGACTTCCTTGGCATCTGGAAGATTTAATGAAAAACGTTAATTTCCCTTTGATGATCCTTGCCTCAGAATCTCAGATTTCATCTTTTCATTGTTTCCACCTTAAGACACATTGCACATACCACAGCAGAACTGCCAAGAGTAATAACATGACACATTGGATTTCCAGTAGCACATGGACCCAGGGCTGGATTTGGAGATTCAACCCGCAATCCCATAGATCAGACCACCAAATGGTCTCCTTAATTTTTTTTTGACCAACCTCTGCACTGGCTTATTTTGTTGCAGGGCATAATGCACCTTCCATACACGTCTCAACACTTGCCTTTCCCTGGTTAGGTGTTTGGGTAATGAAGGGATAGGATATAAAAACTGATATTTTGGCTGAGGTCCTCCTAAAAGTCATCACAGAGGCTTAGACATAAGTGTTTCTTCTTTGCACCTACGGATGTCCACTAATTCCATGACCTACATGAGATGGGTAAAATGGAGTTAAATGCACCATACGGTTTTGGATGGGACACTGGGTAGGAACAATGCCTGCCTGGTTGTTAAACAATACTCGCCTCGTCTGTGCCACACAGGTCACCCCCATTTTCACCAAGTTTGCCTGCATATTATTGTTAACAGAAGTATTAAAACCACTCAAAGCTTCCTCTGGTGGTAGAGATTCAAAACACTCTTCAACAAATGCGGTTGATGCTAGATCAGTTGTTAATTTATCTACCTCAACTTCAAGTTTTGGTTAAGCAAAGGTATTCAAGGAAAGGAGCCAAAGGCAAGTGTGTAGGGTTAGGCCACAGATCAACCATAATCTCATTGAATGGCAGAACAGGCTTGAGGGGCTGAATGGCCTACACTTGTTCATATATGTTGTAGATTGGGTGGGGGCACACAATATCTACTTTGCCCATCCGACATTGCATCAGGGTAGACTCTGAAATCACAATCCCCCGTCAGTACAGCCTGGGTGAATGTTGTTATTCAACGTGATCTGTCACTCTCGTATGACTCCAATATTCTTAAATTGGTATATCTGTTTGGGTTTCTCTTTCCTTGTAATTATAGGAACGGCTAACTCTTATCAACATTCCATGTTTAACCATATAATCAGCCTTGTTATAATCCTAGTTATGATTTTTGGGATCGATGTTGAATTGAGTTAAGAGTAAATTTATTTTTCTTGAACTTGAAATGGCTGGAGTGACATTTTTGAGAGTTAATAACATGACCTTAGTTTATCTCTCTGTTTTGCTGTTTGCTCCTCACTTTTAGTGAGTCTAGAATGGATTTGTACATGGCAGAAAAATGGTCCTACTGTGGCTTGCAAATATTCAAGTTCATTTTAAATCAAGGGAATAGACTTTTAATGTTGTCAAAAAGGACTTTGGAACTCAGAATAAAAAGGGCCAAGAAATTGAGAAGAAAATCAAATATAAGAGAAGACACCTCTTTGTCAAAGGGTGGTCATGCCTGACAAATCTGTTAGAATTCTTTTGAGGAGGTAACAAACAAGTTGGACAAAGGAGAGCCAGTGGATGTGATCTATTTGGCTTTCCAGAAGGTCTTTGACAATTTGCCGCAATGGAGGCTGCTAAATAAAAGAGAACCCATGGTGTTCAGGCAAGGTACTGGCATGGATTGAGGATTGCTCTCTGGCAGAAAGTAGACAGTAGGGATAAAGGGGTCTTATTCAGGATCACAGCCAGTGTCTAGTGGAGTTCCGCAGGGGTCAGTGTTGGGACCACAACTATTCATGTTATACATTAATGATGTGGATGAAGGAACTAAGGGCATTATTGCTAAGTTTGCGGATGACACAAGGATGGGTCTAGCAATAAGTAGTGTTGAAGAAATCGGGAGGCTGCAGAAGGACTTGGAGGCAGGAGAGTGGGCAAAGAAGTGGCGGATAGAATACAATGTGGGAAAGTGTAAGGTTTTGCACCTTGATAGGAAGAATAGAGGCATAGATTATTTCCTAAATGGGGAAAAGGCTTCAGAAGTTTGACACACAAAGGGACTTGGGAGTCCTAATTCACGATTCTCTTCAGGTTAACATGCAAGTTAAATTGGCAGTTAGGAAGGCAAATACAGTGTTAGTATTAATTTGAAGAGGCTGAGAATGCAAGAACAAGGATATCCAACCTCATCAGTACAAGGCTCTGGCCAGACTGCATTTTGAATACTGTGAACCGTTTTGAGCCAATAAGGCAGGATTTACTGGCTTTTGAGGAGGTCCAGAGGAGGTTTACAAGAATGCTGCTGGGGTTGAAGGGCTTGTTATATGAAGAATAGTTGAGAATTCTGGGTGTATACACAAGAAATGTAATTGAAATGTTTAGAATTGTTTTTGGTATGTTAATAAGAAAAGATGATTGGAAGTAAGCTGTGGCCCATTAAAAGCAGAGACTAAGACAAGAGCAGCGATGTTAATCGAATACTTTATAGCTGCCTTCTTGATGCAAAATACAAAGCACTCCATAAGTGATAGTGAACCGAGAGTCCAGTGAGAAAACGAACATAAAGGGCGGCACGGTGGCTCAGTGGTTAGCACTCGCGGACGACTGTCTGTGTGGAGTTTGCACATTCTCCCCGTGTCTGTGTGGGTTTCCTCCGGGTGCTCAGGTTTCCACCCACAGGTGGATTGGTCATGCCAAATTGCCCGTAATGTTCAGGGATGTGTAGATTAGGTGGGTTATAGGATGGGTCTGGATGGGATGCTCTGAGGTGTGTTGTGAACTTGTTGGGCTGAAGGGCCTGTATCCACACTGTGTGGGGAATTCTATGATTCTATAGTAAAGACATTAGTACAAGTAAAGATAAGGTGCTGTACAAAGTAAGTGTTCTTCGTTGCAAATTGCCAGAAATGATGACATGCATCCAAGGTTTGTAAAAGAGAGCACTGCATAGATCGTGCATGCAACAGTTTGATTTTCCAGGATTTCTTTACATTCTAGAAGAGTGCCCAAGAATGTAAAGTAGAAAATATAACCCCACTGTTTAAGGAAGAAGAAGGATGATGTGATACAGAATTCAGGAAGAGGAACAATGAGGTTCTTGAGCAGTGTGACTTGGGGATTGGGGAGGAGGCATTGAAGGTTTTGGCAGGCTTAAAAGTAGATAGATCCCGAGGTCCAGATGAGTTTTATCCCAGGCTGCTGTGAGAATTGAGGGAGTACATTACAGGGGCACTGACCCAGATTTTCAGTTCTTCTTTGGCCACAGGATGGTGGCAAAGGACTGGAGGACAACTAATGTTGTTCCACTTTTCAAGAAGGGTGGTAGAGATAAACCAGGAAATTACAGACCAGTGAGTGTCTCATTAATGGAAGGGAAACTAATGGAGAACGTTCTGAAGGAGAGAATTAATCTCCATTTGGAAAGGCAAGATTTGATCAGGGTAGTCAGCATGGCTTTGTCAGAGGGAGCTGAACAAATTTGCATTTTTTTCATGGAGATGGCCAGGTGTGTAGATGATGGCAGTGCAGTTCATGTATTTTGTATAATTGTCTTTGTTCAGTCAATTCTGTGATAATATGACTAAATTAGGTCATCAACGTTTGGGCAACTTGGGATAATCCCCCATCGTGTTAAGTTAGTTGATATTATAATGTTAGTTAACATAAGCATGCAGCCATAGCAGGCAAATGGTATGTAGGCCTTCATTGCTAAAGGTTTCAAGTACAGGAGCAGGGATATGTTACAGTTGTGCAGGGCTTTGGTGAAACCACATCTGGAATTTTGTGAGCAGTTTTAGACTCCTTTTCTAAGAAAGGATGCTCTGGCTTTTGAGGGAGTGCAGCGAAGGTTTATCAGGCTGATTCCGGGGATGGCGGGACTGACGTATGAGGAGAGATTGACTAGGTTGGAATTGTTTTCACTGGCGTTCAGAAGAATGAGGGAGGATCTCCTGGAGACTTATAAAATTCTAACAGGACTGGACAGGGTAGATGCAGGGAGCATGTTCCCAATGGTGGATGCATCCAGAACCAGAGGTCACAGTATGAGGATTTGGGGTAGATGATTTAGGACAGAGATGTGAAGACATTTCTTCCCCAAAGAGTGGTGAGCCTGTGGAGTTCATTACCACAGGAAGTAGTTGATACCAAAACATTGAATGTACTCAAGAAATGCCTATATGTAGCACTTGGGGCGATTGGGGTCAGAGGTTATGGGGAGAAAGCAGGATTAGGTTATTGACTTGGACAATCAGCTATGATCGTGAAGAATGGTGGAGCAGGCTCGAAGGGCCGAACGGCGGCCTCCTGCTCCTATCGTCTACGTTTCTATTCTTTTGTACTGATTCTGAAAAGCAATTCATGGACCAGAATCATTGATATTGCTAATCAGCTTGTTCAGAGATGTTATTGCACACCTCTGGAGCAGATCGGACCTGAACACAGTCCTCTGGCCCATAGGTGGAGAAACTACCGCAAGGCCCTCTGGACCTGAATTGTTAATCTTCCCCTTCTCTCTCTGCATGCATTGCTTGACGAAATATGTATTTCCACCATTTTTGCTTTTTATGTCAGCATTCCAGCACTTGCAGCTTTGTATTAATTATCTGCAGTCAGTTCTGTGATTTAGGATAATGGTATCAGAAAAGTTGTTCGAAAACTGAAGTATTTTTTAAGACGTAATTGCAATGATTTGATGTTTACAGGTAAATTATGGAAGAGTATCTAATGAAAGCCGTAAAGGTCTCAAATTTGCAGTGTCCACTGGATGCAGCCCAGATTTTGCCTTTGTTCCTGTTGACAGTTGTATTGCTGTGTATGACATCTACTCTGGACAACTGTTAACTGAACTCCGGGGACATTATAATTACGTAAACTGTTGCACATTCCAGTCTGATTTCCAAGTAAGTAAATCTCCTAGTCTGTACTTTATTTGCTATAGTTTGAAGTTCTGCATTCCCACTACTGAACAGAAACCTCCAATCTGACTGAGATGATATTTCTAGAAATGAATATCTTAATGATTCCACATTTTTCCATTCTCTCGAAGTCTAATTTCCAATCCATTAGAGACTACTGAGCGAACATTGGAACGATGCTGCAAGAAAAGCTATACAAGATGGTTTATTGTTTAGCACTTTTTCAAGCAAAACAAATAAATCACATTTGCAGTTTGATTATGTAAAGGAACAGAAATGCAAATGTTTTTGTCCAAAATGTGTCTTTATTTAAGCATTGTGCAAAAAGAGAAGTGTGACTGCAGGTATATAAACAGAATATTTTTTTTAAAATTGATTTCTTCAAACTTAATGTTTTAAAAAGATACATAAACTGATAACTGTAGTTTTAGAGTCAAAGTGTTCCTGTTCTGAAGAATTAGGATAAATTTTAATAACAAATTTCTTTTCTGTTTCAGTGTTAGCAATGGCTCACTGGGCAACAGTCTTGTCTTTAAGTTGTAAAGTTATGGTTTCAAGGCTCACTCCAAGGGTTGAGTACAAAAATCTGTACAGATAATCTAATGAGTTACTGAGGGAGTGTTGCATGGTTGGAGTGCCGTTGTTCAAATGAGGTGGAAAACAGAGACTGCCTGATTAGTGTAGATGACACTGTTTCAAAGATGGGAAGTGGACTTATCCCTCGTGTCTTGGGCAATAATTATGTCTCAAACTACTGCTCAAAAAAAGCAGGGTATCTAGTTGTTATCATATTGCTGCTTTTATGAGTTTCCTGTCTGTAAATTAACTGCTGAATTTCATACATTTCAACAGTGACTTTGCTTTAAAGGTCGGTTTGCTGTAAATTGCTTTTAAATGTAGTGATCGTGAGAAGTGCTGGATAAGTGCAAGTCCTTTTTAATATCTTCCTTCCAATGAATTATATTAAACTGCATACTGGTTACACTGATAGAAATGATTAGCATGAGTCATCAAATTTAGCAGTGAAATGGCACTGCATTTTTACCCGGTTGAAATGTCTTAATTGCTGAGGTATTCTGTGTCACAATTGTGTATCTGCTAACGCCAATTCAGTTCCTCCTTCCTCCTGGTAATTTCTGTCATCCAATAGTCCTGAAGTTGTAATATATAATCTGTTTAGAGAGACATCTGCCTTCAGCATATTCATAGAACACTCCTATGATGTTACCACCTTACGTTATCCTACCATGGAACTTGTGAACTTGACTGTGGACTTCTTCCTGTTATTTCCTATGTAATTCCTAGTTCGCATGTACGATCAGACTTTTATGTATTAATGTTTTATGTAAATGTGCCTCTGTATCTTGAGCTTTCTGAGTCCATTTCAGGTGCATTTGGCTGCTGGTCTGGATCCATTTATGCTCTTCACTCCCACCCCCCCTCCCCGTTTTATTCTCTTATTTTCTTATGCCTTCTTTCATTTGTACTTTCTTTGGTGCTTTGCCCTTCTGTGCTGTTCACACCTCGACATATTACCCTTCAGAATGTCCTTTCGCTCTGATCAAGGCCCTTACCATCCCTAAACTTGCTGTAGATGATTACACAATATCATGACCTTAATGGAAACTTCGCTAACGGGTGTTGACATATTTTCTCTTAACCTTTCCCACATGGTTACACCTACCATCAGTTGCCTTAGCCATTACTCTTGTGCTACTTTCTTATTCTCTGAACATCTTGCCTTTTTCAACCCCCTTATGTCTCATTTAACATCATCGTTTTCTACCAGCCTCCCTGTGTGCTAAAAATGTTGTGAGTTATCTTCACTGCTTTCTCTTTCCATCTCTTCACCAAACAATTTCATGTCTTTGATGATTTCAACCTTAGTTTCTCAGTTTGGGATTCTGCTAGTGTCACTCCTGACCTTGGTTCACCTTGGTTCAAACATGGAGAAAGAGCTGATGTCCAGAGGAGAGGTGAGAGTGACTGTCTTTGAGATCATGGCTGCATTTTACTGTGTGTGGTGTCAGAGAGCATTAGCAAAATTGGAGTCATTGAGAAGCTGACAAGAAAATTCTTTGATGTTTTGAGTCCTATATGGCACTGTGGCTCAGTGTTTAGCACTGCTGCCTGACAGCGCAAGGAACCTGGGTTCGATTCCACCCTCGGGTGACTGTCTGCGTGGAGTTTGCACGTTCTCCTGTGTCTGTGTTGGTTTCTTCCGGGTGCTCTGTTTTCCTCCCACAGTCCAAAGATGTGCAGGCTAGGTGGATTGGCCATGCTAAATTGCCCATAGTGTTCAGGGAACTGTAGGTTAGGTGGGTTACAGGGGGATGGGTCTGGTTGGGATGCTCTGAGAGTCGGTGTGGACGCTGTAGGGATTCTATGATCATATATCTCAAATATTTTAGCTAGCCTCATTGTATCAATCACAGATGAATCCATGAAAACTTACTTGTATCATTTGTCACCCACATCTTCCCTCAGCACCCTAAACCTTTCCTCCTTCTACATCTGTCCTTTGAAAGATGACCACCCCCAAATTTTACAGAGAACTGCACTTGTAAAAACCCTAACTATCTAGCTTTTGACCTTCTGTTTACTCCATTTATGCAACTACTGATATGCTCCAAATAATAATCACAAGGAGCTCCTGAATTTCTTTGACAACAGGATCAAGATATCTAGTCACTGCCTCTGTTAGGACCCAGCCTTCCATCTGACTAAACTTCTTCTAATGTTCCCGATTGCATCTTTCTTTAATTTCCACCCTATTCCCATCATTTGCTCTTCAAACTCAACTAGGTGAGAGCCACCACCTCTTTACCCCAATCCTGTTCCCACCAAACTGATATCCAACTTTGTTCCTAGTATCTATGTTAGTTGATAGTGTTAATCACTAAACAAAAAACCAAAGACAAAAGAGTTTATTGAAATTACACCGGTGGGAAAAAACCCTCTGAAAATCCAAAGAGCTCTTCAAACAAAAGAAAACGTACATCTTCATACAATTGTTTTATTCCGTCTTCAACATTAACATTTACAAACCTATCATATTAATTAATTACGTTTCCTGTTAAGTTAATCATGTGACTGAACAGCTAGAGATGGACAGGCTTGTGGTCAGCCTCCAGTCCTCCATGGTTTCATGATGTTTCCCAGATTATTTTATCTTCCTTCTTTGGGCTTTTCACAATGAACACTGTCTTCAAGTACATTCCTTCCCAGACATTTGCCAGCTGCGCTGTATTAACTACCAATTAATTGGATACTAGCCTATCACTGAAGGACCTTTTAAATTCCTTATTAACCTCGTTATAAGAAATACAAAAGAATATTGATTTTTACTAATTGTTATAATATCAGTTTGAACAAAGGTATATGGTTTCACGTAATGTTACACTTTTTTAGGTAACGAGTTGTGAGCAGTTTCTTACTCACCGTATTTACTGGACACCTCAGTCTTTATCCTTGGGTGTCTTACATTCACTGTGTACATTCAACCCGCATTGCAATGTCTGCCAGTTTCTGCACCTGTAATTCAATTCTCTGTAATGATATGGGGCTCTAATGCCTTTACTGATTTTTGTGTATAGGTGAATCTATAACTACTTCAGAATCTATATCTATGATTTATTTGAAGGATCTTAACTGAAACCTGCTTTTAGTATTTAGGATTAATTAAATATTTAAAGAGAGATTCACTAATTAAATGTAGTACGAAATGTTCTTATGCGTAAATGACTGCAGCTCCATATTCTTTCTTAGTTCTGTTACCTTGGGTCTACAGAGCTACTATTGTTCTAACTTGTGCAGGCTACATTAAGCAAATGCTTTCCAAAGCTCTTTAACTATTGTAAGCTATGTTCAGCTGCATGGGCAACCATTGGCAGTTTTGTGCTGCTCAGTCATGGGCAACCCTAACACTGTAAATCAGAAATACAAGTAAAAATTGACATATTGTCACACGTACTGAAGTACAGTGAAAGGCTTTGTTTACGAGAAGTACAGGCCGATCATAGTAAGCAATGTTGTACAGATCAAAAAGACTTGGACAGAGGCGTACAGGTTACATCGCACAGGGTGTGGGCTAGGTGAGATCAACGTTAGCAAGATCAGCATTATTTGAGGCTAGCGAGTCCATTCGTCAGTCTAATAACGGCCAGGAAGAAACTGTTCCTGAACCTGCTGATGCATGTGTTCAGACTTCTATATCTTCTGCCTTTTGGAAGAGCTTTTAGGAGATCATTACCAGAATTAGATGGGTCTTTGATGTTGGCAGACTTTCTGTGGCAGCAAGTCATGTAAATTGAGTCCATGGATGAATTGGTCACTTTTGTGATAGTTTGGGCTGTGCACACCACCTTCTGTTGTTTCTTATGATCTGGTCAAAGCAGTTTCCATACCAGGCTGTTAGGCACCAGACAGTATGCTTTCAATTGTGCATCTGTAGAAGTTGGTGAGGGTCCTTATGGACATGCCAAGTCTGCTGAGCTGCCTGAGGAAGAAGAAGCGTTGTTGTGCCTTCTTGACTGTTGCATCAATGTGGGAGGTCTAGGACAGGCCCTCGGTTATTGTCACTCTGAGGAACTTGACACTCTCCACCCTCTCAACCTTGGTTCTCTTGATGTAGATGGGGGCATATTCTCCTCTTTTCTTTCTGAAGTCAATGATCAGTTCTTTCATTTTGCTGACATTGAGAGAGGGAGATTATTCTCATTGCACAACGTCACCAAGCTTTATATCTGCCTTCTGTATTTTGACTCCTCATTGTTAGATATCCATCCCACTACGGTGGTGTCATCAGTGAAGCTGTAGGTCGAGTTCATTTGGAACTTGGCAACACATTCGTGGGTGTACAGGGAGTACAGTAGAGGGCTGTGAACACATCCTTGGTGTGGAGCTTCAGTGTTGTGTATTATTGTGGAGGGGGTGCAGTTACCTAATTGCTGGGAAAGCTCAGCAGGTCTGGCAGCATCTGGAATGTAAGCAGAGTTAATGTTTTGAGTCCAATGACCCTTCTTCAGAAAGGTTCTAAAGAAGTATCACTGGATCCTAAACTTTAATTCTGCTTTATCTTCATAGAGGTTGCCAAACCTGCTAATTTTTTCCAGATATTTCAGTTTTGTTTCTGATGGTGTTAATGGTTGTTTCTCCTCCGGTGCTATTCCTGTGTTCTTAAAATCAGCTGTAATCAGCCTTCCCTTCACCAAACCAATGCTTGACCATAATGTTCTTCACTACCGCCCGACCTCCAAACCTCCGTTTCCCCTCGAGTCCTTCAACATGTTGACACTTCCAAAACCTGTACCTTTCATTCATGTAATACATACATGAATCCCTCCCTTTCTACTTCTGCCACAATTCCAATCATATCTGATTAAAGTCATAAGCAACATTCAGCCTAACTGTAACAAAGCTAAACTATTTATACTCGCCTTTCTTGACCTGTCTGCAGTCTTTGGCACAGTTGAACCATATCATCACCCTTGTGTACTTCTCTACCAATATCCAGCATGCTGTCATCGGTCGCAAACTTATCTATTTAATCATAATTGGGGTTTCACTTGCAGTAGCAGCTTCTGTACCATTATCTCTGGTATCATCGAATGATCTATCCTTGAATCCCTTTGATTCCTCAGCAATTTGCTGCCCATTGGTGACATCATCTGAAAGCAGATGTTTTCATGTGTCCTAGTGATACCAGTTTTACTGCACCATCACCTTTTTTAACTCCCTTACTGTGGCTAAATTATCAGACCGCATAGCCAACCAGCCAGCACTGGAGTAATGAGCAAAATCTTTTACAAATTACTTATCAGGAAAAATAACGTCATTGTTCTCCATTCCTGTTCCAAATTTCACTGCCTGAACAGTAACTCCATCTCTTTCACTAGCACTGGTCTGAGATTAAACAAGTTCATTTGCAATCTTAGAGTCATATTTGACTCTGAGGTTAGGCTCTGACCACATTTGCTCCATCACCAATACTGCCTACTTCAGACTCCAACATTGCCTGACTTTGTCTCTGTCTCTGTTCCAGCTCGTCTGCTGCTGAAACCCTCAATCATGTCTTTTTATTTCTTCTCTTGACTACTTCAGCACACTCCCAACTGACCACTTATTTTCTGCCCCCCATAAACTTGAGGTCATGGAAAGCTGTGCTACCCATGACTTAAACTCCACCAAACCCTATCACTGCTGTGTTCTGCGACATGTGCTGGCTGCTGTCTGAACAACGTATTGATTTCCATGTCCTTATACTTGGTTTCAAATCTGTCGATAGCTTTGCCACTCCTTATCTCTTTATTTCCTTCAGCCCCACAACCATCTGAGATAGCTGTCCTATCATTCTGGATTCTTGAGTGTCCCTGATTTTACTCAATTCATCATTGGTGCACACATCTTCATCTACCAAGTTCCTAAAGTGAACAACCTATCACTTTTCTAGCCCTCTTCTGTTCTGAAAAAGTCATATTTGACTTTAAACGTTAAGGAGTTATCTCCCACCAAAGAGGCTGAGTTTCTCTGCGCTTTCTGTATTCATTCCTGAGATTGACAATCTCCTCTGTTCAAATCTCTGCCTCTCTTGCTTGTTTTCCTTTTTTATCACATCTCTTAAAATCTCACTCTTTGACCAGCCATTTGGCCTTTTACAACATAGAACAGCACAGGCCCTTTGGCCCATGGTGTTGTGCCGATCTTTTACCCTAATTCTAAGGTCTACCTAACCTCCACCCCTAACTTATACTATCATCCATATGCCTATCTAATAGCCGCTTAAATGCCCCTAATGAGGCCGACTCCACTACCCTCTCCGGCAATGCATTCCACACTCCTCGCACTCTCTGAGTAAAGAACCTACTTCTGACGTCTCCCCTGTATCCACCTCCACTCACTTTAAAACTATGCCCCCTTGTAATAGCTACCTTCATCCTAGGAAAAAGTCCCTGGCTGTCCACCCTATCTATACCTCTGATCATTTTGTACACCTCTATCAAGTCACCTCTCATCCTTCGTTGTTCTAAAGAGAAAAGCCCTAGCTCTCTCAACTTTTCCTCGTAAGGCCTTCCCTCCATTCCAGGCAACATCCTGGTAAATCTCCTCTGCACCTTTTCCAACGCTTCCACATCTTTCGTGTAATGAGGTGACCAGAACTGGACACAATACCCCAGATGTGGCCGAATCAGGTTTTTGTATAGCTGGAGCATAACTTGACCGCTCTTGAACTCAATCCCTCTATTAATGAAAGCTAACACACCATGCGCCTTCTTAACAACTCTATCCACCTGGATGGCAGCTTTCAGGGAACTGTGAACATGAACCCCAAGATCCCTCTGCTCCTCCACACTGCCAAGAATCTTTCCGTTAACCCTGTATTCTGCTTTCAATTTTTTCCTTCCAAAATGAATCACCTCACACTCTTCAGGGTTAAATTCCATCTGCCACTTCTCAGCCCAGCTCTGCATCCAATCAATGTCCCTTTGTAATCTAGAACAGCCCTCTGCACGATCCACAACGCGACCCACCTTTGTATCGTCCGCGAACGTGCTAATCCACCCTTCCACTCCTTCATTCAAATCACTTACAAAAATCACAAATAGAAGAGGACCCAGAACAGATCTTGTGGTGCACCACTCGTAACTGAGCACCATGTTAAATATTTTCCATCCACTACCACCCTTTGCCTTCTAAGGGTCAGCCAATTCTGAATCGAATCTGCCACATTTCCCCCTATCCCATGCCTCCTTACCTTCTGCCTACCATGGGGAACCTTATCAAACGCCTTACTTAAATCCATGTGTACCACATCCACTGCTCTACCTTCATCCACATGTTTGGCCACGTCTTCAAAGAATTCAATAAGGTTTGTGAGGCATGATCTACCCCTCACAAAATCCATGCTGACGGTCACGAATCAAACTGTGCATTTCCGAGTGATCATAAATCCTATTTCTTAGAGCCCTTTCCAATAATTTGCCCACCCACTGAAATAAGACTAACTGGCCTGTAATTTCCGGGGTTATCCCTATTCCCTTTTTTGAACAAGGGAATGACGTTTGCCTCTCTCCAATCTTCCGGCACTATACCCGTGGACAGTGAGGATGAAAAGATCATCGCCAAAAGCCCTGCGATCTCCTCCCTCACTTCCCATAGAATCCTTGGATAAATCCCATCAGCCGGGGGACTTATCTATCTTCAACTTCCTCAAAATTCCTAGCACATCTTCCTTATTAACATCGATCTTCTCTAGCCTACCAGCCTGTTTCACACTGTCCTCCCCTACAACTAGGTCCCTCTCAGTTGTGAATACCGAAGAAAAGTATTCATTAAGGACCTCTCCTATCTCTTTAGGCTCCGTGCACAAATTCCCTTTACAATCCTTGATCGGCCCTACCCTTTCTCTGGTCATTCTCTTATTCCTCACGTACGTGTAAAAAGCCTTGGAGTTTTCCTTGATCCTATCTGCCAAGGTTTTCTCATGCCCCCTTATAGCTCTCCTAAGCCCTTTCTTCAGCTCCTTCCTGGATAACTTGTATCCCTCTAAAGCCTTTTCCGTTCTTTGTTTCCTAAACCTTACATAAGCATCCTTCTTCCTCTTAACCAGTCCTTCGACCCCTCTTGAGAACCAAGGCTCCCTCACATGACCGCATCTTCCCTGCTTGCTAGGGACAAACATATCGAGCACGTGCAGTATGCATTCCTTAAACAATCTCCACATTTCAATAGTGCTCTTCCCTGACTGCATCTGTTCCCAATTTATGTTACCCAGTTCTTGCCTAACAGCATTGTAATTACCCTTGCCCCAATCATAAACCTTACCCTGCTGTATGTACCTATCCTTTTCCATGACTATTGTAAAAGTAACAGAGTTATGATCGCTACCGCTAAAATGCTCTCCTACCAACAGGTCTAACACTTGGCCCGGTTCATTGCCAAGCACCAAATCCAAAATGGCCTCTTCTCGTGTTGGTCTATCTGCATACTGTGTCAGGAATCCTTCCTGAACGCACTGGACAAAATCCGCTCCATCTAAACTATTGCAACTAAAATGTTTCCGATCAATATTTGGAAATTTGAAGTCACCCATGATTACAACCCTGTGACTTCTGCACCTTCCCAGTATCTGCCTCCCAATCTGCTCCTCTACTTCTCTGCAACTGTTAGGGGGTCTGTAAAAAACCCACAACAAAGTGACTGCTCCTTTCTTGTTCTGGACCTCAACTCAAACTGACTCTGTAGACATATCATTCTCAAACTGCCTTTCAGTAGCTGCTATACTAGCCCTGACGAGCAATGCCACTCCCCCGCCTCTTTTTCCACTCTCCCTATTTCTTTTAAAGCATCTAAATCCCAGAACATCCAACAACCATTCCTGTCCCTGAGTTACCCAAGTTTCTGTCATGGCCACAGCATTGTAGTTCCAAGTACTCACCCGTGCTCTAAGTTCATCCGCCTTATTTCTGATACTTCTTGCATTGAAGTATACACGCCTGAAACCATCTCTGTGTCCACAATTATGCTCCATCGACTGCATTTCTTTATAAACAACCTCACTCCCCGTTGTGTTTGTTGGAAGGCTGAATACCTCATCCTCTGAATTATAAATCCCGTTCCCCACCCCCTGCCAATCTAGTTTAAACCATCCCGTATAGCTTGAGCAAACCTCCCTCCCAGGATATTTGTGCCCTTCCGGTTCAGGTGCAACCCGTCCTTACTGTACAGGTCCCACCTTCCCCAGAATGTGCTCCAATAATCCACATAATGGAAGCCCTCCCTCCTACGCCAGCCCTGTTGTAGCCACGTGTTTAGCTGCACACTCTCCCTATTTCTTACCTCGTTATCTTGTGGCACTGGTAATAATCCAGAGATAATTATCCTGTTTGTCCTGGACTTCAGCTTCCAACCTAACTCCCTGTACTCGTTTTTCACATTCTCAGTCCTTTTTCTACCTATGTCATTGGTACCGATGTGTACCATGACTGCTGGTTTGCTCACCCTCCCCCTTAAGGATCTTGAAGACACGATCCGAGACATCACGGATGCTGGCATCTGGGAGTCAACATACCATCTGTTCATCTTGTTTGCATCCACAGAACTGCCTGTCTGTGCCTCTTACTATCGAATTCCTCACTACAATTGCTCTCCTATTCTCCCCCCTTCCCTTCTGTGCCACAGGGCCAGTCGCAGTGCCAGAGACCTGTCCGCTATGGCCTTCCCCTGGTAGATTCCACCCCCCCCCGCCCAACAGTATCCAGAATGGTATACTTATTATTGAGGGGAACGGCCACAGGGGATCCCTGCACTGTCTGCCTATTCCCTTTCCCCTTCCTGACAGTCACCCAGCTATCTTTTTCCTGTACCTTGGGCGTGACCACCTCCCTATAACTCCTGTCTATCACCCCGTCAGCCTCCTGAATGATCCGGAGTTCATCCAGCTCCAACTTCCCTAACGCAGTTTTTTAGGAACTGGAGTTGGATGCACTTCTCGCAGATGAAGTCAGAGGGGACACCAGCAGTGATCCTTACCCCCCACATCCTGCAAGAGGAGCGTGCAACTGCCCTAGCTTCCATTCCCTCTACTCTAGATTACCAGAAGAATAAAAAAAAAGCCTACCTCCACACAGTCTTTTTTTTTTGGTTAGAGGAGGAGGATGGGTGGGAGACACTACACATGTAGTGTTTCGGGTTTAGCCAATGCCCGAATATATCAGTTCCTTCCTGGCTCGCGTTCTGTCCACACACCCGCCACTGAAAACAAGAGGGCCGCTTGCCGCACGAGGTAAGTTTTTATACAGGGAGAAACAAAAACCGCCTGACCTTCCTGTCGACACTCTGGCTCGTGCTGCTGCCGCTGAAAACAAGAGGGCCACTGCTGCCATGAGGTAAGTTTTTATACTGGAGAAAAAAACAATCTTACCTTCCCGTAAGGGAACCTGATGTCGTCTTGTATGGCCTGATGTTTTAACTTTAAATGCTGTTGGGGCATTTTGTTACATTCACAGTGCTTTACCATTATAAATCTTGTTGAAATTCCACATCTGTCGTACATGGAGGGAAAATGAAATGAGAACTTTGAATTTAAATTGCTCCTACAGTTGAAATTTTTTAAATGATAAAAACACCTACTTTTGTGGAAAATTGTGACTTCCGTCACTCCCTTCAAAACTTGCTATAGTCCTGCTATTAAGAGAGAATCTTCCAACATAAGCAAAGAGGTTCTTTAAATCCAATTTTCCCTTTCCAGGAACTTTATAGTGGTGGCAGTGATGTTAATATTTTAGCATGGATTCCTGATCTTGGACGAACAAGTATGGAAAATGATGAACCTGACAAGGTAAGAGCAAAACAAATTATACAGCATGTTTTACTTGTATAAAACTGCTTTTCATTCGACAATGTGAAATCTCAACCACAGAAAGAGGTCATTAAGCATGTTGCGTCTGTGCTGCCTTTTACCTAGACCAATTCAAAACAGATCCAGAATCTTTTCCCAAATTTTTTGCTTCAAATGTTTAACCACTTGGCTCATAATGCAAATTAGTCCCTCGCAAATGTTTCATGCTCTACATAAATGTCTTTTAATAATGCTCCTCAAACTCTTTGTGGCAATTTTGAACTGATGAAACCTCTCATCCCTGACTCCTCAATTGAAGGGAATAATTATCATGTTATTAAAAAGCTGTCAAAAATCTACTCAGTGCTTTGTGGAAATAGTCCCACCAGCTAACACCTCTCCTCATGACTTTATTGTCCTAACCCTCTAACTCCCTGGTAACGTTTCTTTGTACGTTCTACTTGGCTTTAATGCCCATTCCGTTACAGCATACTGAAAGGTGATCCAGCGTTGAATCCTAACCAATCATTTGTGTTGCTACTTTCCCCTTTTGTAATCTATGCCCCGAAAATACAATGTAGAAATCTGTGGCTTTAGCTGCAAGCACACTTTCAAGGAGCCATGGAGAAGAAATTCAGGAAGTAATGCACAGACTTATGGTAATTCCCAGGGAAGTGGAGCCATGCAAACAATTTTTATTCCTCTATGTATTTGAACACCTTCAGACCATTCATATGTTTTCATTAAGTGTATGCTCCCATTCCTTGTGTTCATAAAGTGTATGCTTTCTATTTCTTGTCATTCAATTGCCTTTGCCATCTATTTACCTCAACCACTATGCTGATTTTTCTTTTGGATACTTACTAAACTTCCTATTGTTGTGTCATCTGAACATTTGGAGATTGTGCTCCATACAACCAAGTCCAAAAACTGATGACAAAAAGACTAGAAAGGACCCAGCACTGGCATCCAGGCTGCCTGGCTTTCAGGATTCCTCCAGTGTGAGGAACACCCATTAACCTTAACTTTTTGTTACTGTAATTAATGTTACTTGTCGTTGAAGAATACACTCAAATTAGAGCATGTATCTACATCAGTCAGAAAAACATTTGGAGGGGTGCCAAAAGAGACTATGGAACTTGTTCATGTAAGAACGTAGAAACATTCCTATGATTCAAATTAGAACAAATCGAATGAAATTTTTTAGAAAATGAGATCTCATTTGCTATCAAGCAGCACCTGCTCACTGACAACCAGTTTACGTTCCGCCAGGGCCACTCAGCTCATAACCACATTACAGCCTTGGTTCAAACGTGGACAAAAGAGCTGAATTCCAGAGATGTGGTGAGAGTGATAGTCCTTGACATCAAGGCCACATTCCACCAAATGTGGCACCAAGCACCCCCAGCAAAACTGGAATCAATGGGTATTGGGGGCAAACTCTCCGCTGCTTGGAGTCATATATCACATAAGTTGGAGTCATATATTGCACATCATCTACAAAGCACAAATCAGGAGTGTGATGGAATATTCGCCACTTGCCTGGATGAGTGCAGCCCCAACAACACTGAAAAAGCTTGACACCACCCAGGACAAAGCAAGCTATTTGATCTGCACCACGTCCACAAGCATCCACTCCCTCCAAGCTCAGTAGCAGCAATGTGTACTATTTGCAAGTTGCACTGCAAAAATTTGTTTAAAGATCCTTAGGCACCATCCAAACCCATGACCACTTCCATGTAGTAGGACAAGGGCAGCAGATAAATGGGAATACTACCTCCTGCAAGTTACCCGGTTCGCCACTCACCAACCTAGTTTGGAAATATTGCTGTTCCTTCACTGGAACTGAGTCAAAATACTGGAATTCCCTCCCTAGATTATTGTGGGTCTACAATCGCGGACTGCAGCGATTCAAGAAGGCAACTCACCTCCACCACCTCAAGGTCAACTAGTGACCGGCAATAAATAATGACCATTCAGCGATGCCCTTGTCCCATAAGTGAATTTTTAAAAAGAAACCTACAGGTGAAAAGCATGGTTGATAATGTTGTCAGCTAAATTAGAATCAATATTTATTTTGAGTATTTTTCTCAGTTTGCTGCTTTCATGCAGTAAAGCAGTTGCAGTGTTACAGTTGGACTTAGTGTGTCTCAGTTAACAAAAGGAAAAATCAATAAATCAAAATTAATTCTCATGACAATAATTTAGTGATATGACAATAATTCAGTGGCTCTGCTGACAAATATGTGTGAATACAGGATCAGGCTCAAAAGTGATACCTGGTTACTTTGCTGATTTTTTTTATTGTCAAATTTCCAGTTGTGTTTTTGTTTAAGTAAACTGACAGACATTGTCATTGATGGGATGTTCCTGTTATCTCTCATGCATTTTTGTTAAGACATTCACTCCACCAATGTAGCATGAAAAAATATCTTGCTTCTGGGACAGCATTCCAATAAGGGAGGCGTGTACTTCTCTTTGAATCATTACAATTTCTTGTCACGCATGTGTATATTTATGTTGTGACTTCACATAGAAATATACACTTGCAATTCTTAGCAATTCAGGTAAGGTACACATTGTGAAATAAAGTATAATGTTTTGTGTCATTTGAAAATAAACTTTTTTCATCACTTTCAAACCAATTCTGCAGTCATTTGCAGAAATATTAAAATTCCCTTTGTGTGCTGTTTTTACAGTGGCAAAATTCATATCTAGTGCTGCCTTTTTACCAACTAGTGAGATAACAAAATGTGTAGTTGCTTGCTTTATATTTACTTGAATTTCATTACAATATATGATGTTGCTCTTATTGCTAAAACTGATTATCAGTAGTCTGAGTAGGTAATGACCTAGTGGTATTATCACTGGACTGTTAATCCAGGAACCCAGGTCATGTTCTGGAAATGTGGGTCGAATCCCATCATGGCTGCTGGCAGAATTTGAATTCATTAACAATCTGGCATTAAGAGTCTAACAATGACCATGAATCCATCATTGATTGTTGGAAAAACTCATCTGGTTCACAGACATCCTTGAGGGAAGGGAACTGCCATCCTTATCTGGAACAAAAACAGAAGTTGTTGGAAAAGCTCAGCAGGTCTGGCAGCATCTGTGGGGAAAAAAAAAAATCAGAGTTAACGTTTCAGGTCCAGTGACCCTTCCTCAGAATTTCAGATGAAGGTCACCGGACCCAAAGCATTAACCCTGATTTTTTTTTCCACAGATGCCACCAGACCTGCTGAGCTTTTCCAGCAACTTCGGTTTTTGTTCCTAATTTGCAGCATGTGCAGTTCTTTCTGTTTTTATTTGCCATCCTTACCTGGTCTGGTGTACATGTGACTCCAGACCTACAGCAATGTGGTTGATTCTTAGTTACCCTCTGGGCAATTGGGGATGGGCAATAAATGCTGGCCAATGAATTTGTCAAAAAATGTTAAGACTCCAAAAAAGAACTGGAGAAACTGCAGACCCCTAATCTTTTGTTCTGAAGAAGGGTCACTGGAATGAAAATGAAAAATTGATTCTACCTTTTCTCTCCACAGACGCTGCCAGACTGGCTGAGTTTTACCAGCTATTTCTGTTTTTGTTTCAGATTTCCAGCATCCACAGTTTTTGTTTTCTTTCCAAAATAGAACCATCTGAGGTGGAGCCATTTTATACTGTTCACATAAGTCAGATAGTCCATTAGATGTAAGGGTAGAATTAAGCTACTTGGCCCATCGAGTCTTCTCTGCCATTCGATCATGGCTGATATGTTTCTGAACTCCATTCTCCTATCTTCTTCCCACCACCTTTTGATTCTGTTACTAATCAAGAACATATATATCTCTGTCTTGAATACACTTAGTGACTTGGCGTCCACACCACTCTGTGGCAATGAGTTCCACGGATTGACCACACCCTTGCTGAAGAAATTCCTCTTCATCTCAGTCTTCACTTTTTAAGGCTGTGCTGTCAAGTCCTAGTTTTTCCTACTAGGGGAAACCATTTTTCCATGTCCACTCTATCCTGGCCTGTCATCAATTAGATCACCCTCCCCTCCCATCTTTCTAAACTCCATTGAGTACAGACGAAGAGTCTTCAACTGCTCCTCATATGATAAGCCCTTCATCCCTGGGATCGTTCTAATAAACCTCCTGTGGTCCTCCTCCAATGCCAGCATATCCTTCCTTAGATATGGGGACCAAAACTGCTCACAATATTCCAAATGCATTCTGACCAGAGCCTTAAGCAGCCTCAGCATTACATCTCTGCTCTTTTATTCTAGCCCTCTTGAAGTGAATGCAAACATTGTTTTTGCCTTCCTAACTGCCAAGTGAATCTACATCTTAACTTTAAGAGAATCCTGACCAGGTTTCCAAAGTCCCTTTGTGCATTTCCCAGTTTAGAAAGTGGTCTATGCCTCTATCTTCCTACCATTGTGCATAACCTCTTACCTTCCCACATTGTTTCCCGTTTGCCATTTCTTAGCCTACTGTCCTGGCTTGTCCAAATCCTACTGCAGCCTCCCCTACTTTCTCAATACTACCTGTCCCTTCACCCATCTTTGGGTCATCTGCAAACTGAGCAACAATGCCCTGTGTTCCTTCATCCAAATAGCTAAATATATAATGTGAATAGTTATGATTACAACACGGATGCCTGTGGAACACCAATAGTCACCAGCTGTCTTTTTCCCTATTTTCTACCTTCTGCCAATCCTGTTATCCATGTCAGTACCTTGGCTCTAACACAATGCTCTCTTATTTAGCAGCTTCCTGTGTAGCACCTTGACAAAATAGATCACATCCACTGGCCCTCCTTTGTCTAACTTGCTTGTTACCCGCTCATAGAATTCTAACAGTTTTGTCAGTCATGAACTCTTCTTGATAAAGCCATGTTGGCTCAGCCCTATTTTACCATGCACTGTCAAGTACTGTTCAATATCTCCTTAATGGACTATAAAATCTTAGTAATAACCAAGTCCAAGATAAATGGCAAATAGTTTCCTGTCTTCTGCCTTTCTCCCGTCTTAAACATGGCTGTTATATTAGCCATTTTCCAGTTCTCTGGGACCCTCCCTGACTCCAGTGATTCCTGAAAAATCACCACCAATGCCTCTGCAATCTCTGCAGTTATCTCCTTCAGAACTATGGAGTACAGGCCATCTGGTCCGGGTGACTTATCCACCTTCAGACCTTTTCGCTTCCCCAGCATTACCTACTTAGTGATGACCACTAAACTCAGCTCTGCCCCGGAGTCCCTTGAAGTTCTAGTATGTTGCTGGCATTTTCCGCTGAAAACTGATGTAAAGTACCTGTTCAATTCCTCTGTCTTTTCTTTGTTCCCCAGTGTACTCCAGCCTCATTTTCTAGTAGTCCAATGTCCACTCTTGCCGCTCTCTTACCTTCTATATATCTGAGAACACTCTTGCAATCTTGTTTTATATTCCTAGTTAACTTGTTGTCAAATTTCATCATCTGCCCTTATTGCATTTTTGTTTTGTCTGCTGCTCATCAACACCTTCTCAAGTGTAATTAGGGACAGACAAATGATCACCTACTCAACACCCCCACATCTCTGAATGAATTATAAAATGCATAATTATCAGATGGGTACTGAAATTTCAGTTTCTTTCCTTCCCACCACCCCCCCCCAACTTGTAGCATTTAAGCTTGTTAGGGAGGGAGGAAGATTAATAAGAGTAGGTATGTCCAATTAAGCGGTTGGAAATGGATTTAAAGAAGCATTATTCAAACTAAACATAAACTGCAAGTTCCTACACTGGTGGTGTGCTGCACCAATGAAGGTGCTATCTTTTAGGTAATACAGGTGGAAGTGAAACATCCCATGGAATAACTTCAGAGAGTTGTAGGGTCATAAAACACGGAAATAGACCCTTTGGCCCAAGTTGTCAATGCTGACCAGGTTTTCTAAACTGAACTAGTCCCATTTGCCTGCATTTGGCCCTTATCACTGTAAACCTTTTCTATCCATGCGCCTGTCCAAATATCTTAAACATTGTAATTTTACTTGCCTCTAGCAGCTTGTTCCATATACACACCACCCTCTCTGTGCAAATGTTGCACTTAAAATCTCTTTTACATCTTCCTGTTTCACCTTAAACCTATGCCATCTGGTTTTGAACTCCCCTGTCCTGTGGAAAAGACCTTGGCTATTCATCTTCTCTGTGCCCTTCATGATTTTATAAACCTCTATAAAGTCACCCCTCAGCTTCCTACGCTCCAGAGAGAGAAAGTCCCACCGTATACAGCCTCCTCTTATAACTGAAACCCTCTAGTTTCAGGAGCATGCTTGTAAATCTTTTCTGGCACCTTTTCCAGTTTAATAACATCGTTCCTATTGCAGGGCAACCAGAACTTCACGCTGTACAATTTCCTGTACAGCTGTAACATCATGCCCCAACCCCTGTTCTCAGTGTTCTGATCGATGAAGGCAAGTGTGTTAAATGCCTTCTTCACCATCCTGACTATATACCTACACCCCAAGATCTCTATGTTCAACAACATTCCCCAGGGTCCTACTATTAACTGTGTAAGTTCTGCCCTGGTTTGTCTTACCAAAAATACAATACCTCACATTTAATAAAAATTAAATTCCATCTGCCATTCTTTGGCCCACTGGCCCAGTTGATCAAAACAATGTTGTACTCTTAAATAACCTTCTTCCCTGTCCACTATACCACCAACTTTGGCGCGATCCACAAACGTAGTAAACTTTGTCTCTTATTCCCATCCAAATCATTTATGTAAATGACGAACAACAGTGGACCCAGCACCAATCCTTCGGCACACGGCTGGTCACAGGCCTCTAGTCTGAACAGCAATCCTTTATTGTTACTTTGTCTCCTACCATCAAACTAATTTTGTATCTAATTGGCTTGCTCTCCCTGGATCCTGCATGATCTAACCTTACCAAACAGTCTACCGTGCAGAACTTTGTCTTGTTTGAAGAAAAGGAGTTTATTCTCCCTGCTGTTCTAATCAGTACTTAAAAAGAACAATTGTGCAGGCTAATTATTCGCTTAAAAAATGCACTTTTTTTTCAAGGGCCAATCTGGTATCTGAATAATAGCTGTATGTGTTGCATACAACATTTAATGCCTTGAAGATATTGGTTTTCAGTTGCAGTCTCTGTTTAGATTGCCTTAAGCGGCGTCTATGCTTGGAGTTTCTCTCTGGTGAAGTATTTTCAGATTGTTGAAGAGATGGAAGAATACCTAAACATTGCAGAATTAATTTCCCCATCTCTCTTTGTATCTTTTCAATAATTCTGTGAAGATGCAGCATTGATACATCCATAAGGATATCTTTAAGTTTGCCGATTCATCTGAGAAAGATGGCTCATTTTTATAAAGGAGAAGGAAGAGGAGAATTTTTTTGTTGTAGAATATGTACAACTCTTAGATAATTTATTCAAAGTTGAAATTGTTCTAAGTTTCAAGCTGCAAGAAACAAATTAAAAATTTAATAATGAGTGAATTAACAATTTCATATCTATTTTAGGTAAGTAATAAATTTGAACACTTTGAATGACAAAATATGAATTTTATACTGACACATGTTTCTGTTTTTTTGCCAGCCTACAGCTGGGTCTTCTCAGAACCTCATCTTCCAGGATGAATGGAGTAGCAGTGATGAAGAAAACTGAAGTACAGTTTATTGTTTTGGAGCAACAAATGGTTCTGAATGTATGTGTACAGCTATAGAATACCTCACACCTGTTCAAATGTCGAATGACAACCTGCATTCCATGGAATTTACAGCTTGATGAATTAGTGGGTAAATCTTTTGTGGTACAAAGCCATAGAAACCTAGATTGATCACAGGACTGATCTGAAGTAACTGACCCCAGTGCTACAATAGTGCTACATTAGGTCCTTCTCCCTGATATTGGAAGAGGGAATAAATATCAGCGTTGGTTCCAGCTATTGGTTGATGCCCAATTTCCCCGGCTGAAAGTACTTTTATTTGGATCGTACTTGGACAATGTACTGAAAGTCACTGTCCAGATTCATTTATAAGAGGTAAGAGAAAGATATTTGAAAGCTGCCAGCCCTGTGGGGGCAAAAAAGCACAGTGTGGAATTGATTCCTACAGGATACAAAAGATGAAAATATAATTAGTTATGAAGATTTAAAACATGAGATACTGGAAATATTTAGAATATTACATTGAATAGTTTCCAGTGCTTACCCTTTTAATAATTGAACAGTTGTCTTTACCAAAAAATAACATTGCTTATTTCCAGGTTGAATGATTCTTGAAATGAGTTAATAATGTCACTCATCACAGCCAGCTAGTTTCTGGCTCCATGCATGGCGCAGACACGTGCACACATGCATATGTGTACACACACATTCATAGACCTCGTTGACAATTTGAATAACCGCTATTAACTGGGTTTTGATGCAACTAATTTGGATCCAAATGGTGATTAGAGTCGTATGACATTGCTGGATAAACCTGAGTATTTTGAGATTGTACAGTTCACTGCTGGTCCACTTGGTTCCTTCAATTTTCAGGTTACAAACTGCAGTTGCCCGAAGATATTTATAAGTGTTTGTGATGAAGGCTGGTATCTATGCTGTTAAAATTGATATGTAAAAACTGAAAAGTTGAATTGCTGGAAATGATTTGACTGACAGAACATAAAACACATTAATCATTTTTTATACATAAAGACAAAATGAAGCATTTGTTTTGAACAGAAGACTTTTTTAAAACTTGAAATGCTGAAAGATTGAGTACGAGAGATTAAGTTTAAATGTTGGATTTGTGTATTTTAAATATATGTTCTGTGTAAAAACTATTTTGCCTACTGGACAAAATTTTTGAAGGTCAATACTTAATAAAATCAAATCAAAAACTAATTTTACTCATGATTTCATATTTATCAATAATAGGAAGTTGTGTCACTTTAATAATAATAGTTCTGTTCCTGCAGTACCCAAGGCAGAAATTTGATTAACAATGGCATTATATGATAAGTAAGGAAGAAGTTGTTGAGGTTGGTTGGCTCGCCGAGCTGGTTTCTTGTTTCGCAGACGTTTCGTTACCATGCTTCGTAATGTCCTCAGTGCAGCCTCTGATGAAGACAGCTCACCACCACCTCTCCAGGGCAACTAGGGCCAGTCAGCGATGCTAACATTCCATAAGAGAATTAAAAGACATTGTAAATACTGAGAATTGTTTCATTGCCGGAATCTTTGATGTAAAAGGGGAGGGATATGTATTTGTTTCAGTATGATGGACTATCAATTTGAATCCGATCACATGATGTAATGATGTTATCAGCCATTTTGGGTGGGAAACATCTTAGTCTAACTTTGCCTGTAGAGCAACTATCTCTATAATAAAGCAACTGTTTAACACTTGGCCTTCTGCTCCTTCTTGGAATGTCACAAAGAACCTAACATTTATCCACGTTATCCTTCATCTGTCGTGCATTTGTACAGTCACTGAACATGTCTAAATCACTGTGAAGCACCTCTGCATCTGACTCACAGTTCACCCTCCCAATCAGCTTTGTGTCATCTACAAACTTGGAGATATTACAAGTTGTTCCCTCATTTAAGTCATCAATATGTATTGTGAATAGCTGGGGTCCAAGCACTGATCCCTCTGGTAACCCTCCAGCCGCTGCCTGCTACTTGCGAAAAGTCCTGTTTATCCCTATTTTTGTTTCCTGTCTAACAACCTGTCCTCTATCTATAGGATACCACTCCAATCCCATGTGCTTTAATTTTTACGTGCTATTCTCTTCTATGGGACCTTATTGTTTTATGAGAAAGCAATCCCCAAAACTTTAATCCTTCATTTCATATTTTCTGTCGACAGCAGAGTTATGAATGAATTTGGAAAATGCCTTAAAATAATGAAATGTTGTGTCAAATGAAAATGCCCATATTGAAGTAACACAAAGTTGCTTGGATGCAAATAAAATTTTCAGAAGGAGATCCATCAGATGGTTGTTGTTGTCCTTCCAGACCGGTTGATACAGAGAATGACAGAAGCACAGCTCCATCATGCTTCAAATTGTATTTCCAAAAGTGTTCCTTTAGGATTTGTGAGTTTGTGAAATGCAACACAAATTTGTCTGCAGTTGGCTCTTTGTTTTGATAAGTAGTCAATTAGTTTTCCACAGTCCTTTTGGGGATATCACGAAGTGCAGGAAAGTAGAGTTGAGGTTAAAATCAAATAATCCTTGATCTTACTGAATTGCAGAGCAGGTTTGAAGGGCCAAGTAGCCTACTCATATTCCTTGTCCATTTTTATGTTGGTTGTGAATTGTTTATAACAATTAGCAGCAGCAGCAGCAGCAATTGAAAATATTTGAACTATACTGATACTTGCCAAGGACCTTAGAGTTACTCTCCAAAGAGAATACACCTCACGCAAGTTATATATCAAAAATAAGCATTCCATCACTTGAGGTTCGCACTGTTCAAATGTGTGTAATATGAATGAATCAGATCAATTTATTTCACTTAGGAGGCCCAAAGAACTGGTATAGGTTTTTCTTCTTTCAGTAGTTCGTGGTGTCTAAGATGACATCTGAACTTGTTGCTAATATATCACATTGTCTAAGTCTAAGAATCAGAACAGAAATTCCTGTAAATTATTGGATTGTAAGAAAAATGCAGTTACTTAGTGCTGTAGACTGATCCAATTTCTGTAATTCTATGATTATTGGTAATACTAATTTTCTTTTTCCTTTATGTCATTTTGCTTCACATTTTCACTTCAGACTTTTTTTGACTGGGGAAGGCATGTGGTGGTGTTCCCTGCCTTAGTGTGTCTGTGACTGTGTGGTGAGCTTCCCAAATGATCACCAGTGTGTTATTTATCAAAATGTTAATTATTAATACTGGGACACCGTATTTCCATTCTCAGCCTACACAAAGGTGAGTTACAAATTCACAAAAGATGCAGATGTATTTGTGGAATATGCCTTTTTCTGCAAACAGAGTTGACAGAATAGCCTTAACTGTAAGATTTTGATTAAGAAAAAATTTGCACAACCTGTCTTAAAGCCAAATTGACATTTTACATGATATATAGTTTACTTGCATTTTTTGGCATATACCTGAGTTTGTATTCCAGTTTAAGTAGATTTTACATTTGATTGATGACATCAATTTTCCACAAGTACAAGGAACCTTCATTCATGTATTGGTTGTGTACAATCTGTAGGCCAATGAGAGTTGAAAATGATTAATATTGATATAATTCTTGCATCGAAACCATGGGGGCGGTGCACATGAGTAGACTTGCAGTTTTTGGAACATGGTGGTGCATTACCTTACTAGTTTGAAAAATGCACCACTATTGAACAACTACATACCACAATTGAAACTTCTGACACTAAAAATTAATGAGTGACTAATGCTGAATGCTGGATAACATGCACAGAATGTCAATAATCGTAATCTGACTGAGATGGCGGAAAAGGTTCAGAATAAAGCCTAATTAACAATGCTATTAGTACAATAGTAAGGGATGACCTTGCCTCCTGTGCAATACATAGATCAGGCTGGGTAGCGATTTAAAAAAATGAAAGTGAAAAGGTCACTCACAGGCGTAGTTTACAGGCCCTGTAAAAGTGATAACACTGCCAAAAAGTAAATTGGGCCTGTAACAAATGAACTACATGAATGATCAGTGACTTTACATTTAAATTAGGCAAATCAAATTGGTAAAGGTGTTAGTTATTAAGTGTGCTGGCAGTGTATTCGAGAAAATTCTTTCAAGCAATATATTCTAGTGCCAACCTGTTAATAAGCAATAAGACAGGATTAATCAGTAACCTATTGAAATAAATCCACAAAGGAAAGTATCCCATCACCAAGTCACTCTTAATTTTTGCATGCATAGTATATGACACTGACCAATCTCGCACAGAGCCAGCCCCTGGAGTGAACAGAACCCCTGCCACTCCTGTTTATGTCTGTTAGCCAGGGATCCCTGGTTAGATCAGGTTAACAGCCCTAATTAGGGGACTCATTCTATTAGATCACTGCATCCCTATCCTTCTAAGCCTTGGGATATAGGCCTGTTCTTTTTCTTGTAGCTTCGCCTGGGGTGTTTTTGCACCCAGTCCAGTTTCTTTGACTCTGCCTTGGATACAGGTGGCAAGTACCAGACCATAGCCTGCCTCTTGTGCCTGGAGTGTCTTGGCTGAAATTCATCTTCTGATGGGTGGCACAGTCGCTCAGCGGTTAGCACTGCTGCCTCACAGCGCCAGGGACCTGGGTTTAATTCCAATCTCTGGTAACTGTCTGTGTGGAGTTTGCACGTTCTCCCCGTGTCTGCGTGGGTTTCCTCCAGCTGCTCCGGTTTTCTCCCACAGTGCAAAGATATGCAAGCTAGGTGGATTAGCCAAGCTAAAGTGCCCTCAGTGTCAAGGGATGGATAGGTTAGGTGCATCAGCAATGGGAAATGTAGGGTTACAGGGATAGGGAAAGGGGATGGGTCTGGATGGGATTCTCTTCGGAGGCTCAGTGTTGATTTGTTGGACCAAATGGCCTGTTTCTGTAGGGATTCTATGATAATGTCATCAAGATAGCAACGTGTTCTGTTGATCGCATCCTAAGAGGTTTCTTCAATGCTAGGCGGTTCTGATAGCTTTGCCACATGATCTGAGGGGCCAGGTATGTTTTGTTCCTGCTTCGTTTTCCAGGCCACAGCTTTCATGTGGTCCCCATCCTTATTTCAGGACCGTCTCTCCGTCTTGAACTTTGTACGTCACGGGACCTGACGTCGTGTTTCCATGTCTCTTATTCACGCAGGGCCATTCTCATGGTTTTGACACCAAACTTCATCCCCTAAAGTAAACTATCTCTCTTGCTTACAGGAGTCTTGTGTCCGGCTTTGGTGTTCCTGATGCCCTTTCACCCTCTCTCCCAGGAACGGGAAGGTCATGTTTAACTTGTTGGGGAGTTTTCTCCCCATTAGCAATACTTTTGGAGCTATCCCTGTCGTTGTGTGAGGAGTGGTCCTATAATCAAACAGGAACCAGGACAGTTTGGTATTGAGTAAAAGTGTTGGCTGTTTCTTTAAGCCTGCCTTCAAAGTTTGGATAGCTCTTTGAACAGACCATTGGACAACGGATGGTAGGGAGCTGTCCTTGCACGCCAAATGCCATTCTACTTTAGGAAATACTTGAATTCCCTGCTGGTAATTGATGGCCCATTCTCTGTGACCAATATCTCTGACAGTCAGTGTATTGCAAAAGATGCTCACAATTTTTCAATCCTTGTCCTCATGTTTGGCAAATGAACTCTATGCACATTCAACCACTTTGAATGGGCATCCACAATGACTAAAAACATATAGGCTGTGAAAGGACCAGCGTAGTCGATGTGTAACCAAGTTTAGGGTTTACCTGGCCGTTCCCATGAATGTGGGGGAGCTGCTGGTGGCACTCTGGGCACTACCCCACTAACACAGCTATTTTGGCATCCAATTCTGGCCACCAGACATAACGTCTTGCCAACATCTTCATTTTGGAAAATCCTGGATGACCCTGGTGGAGTTCAGTCAGTATCTTTGCTCAGGACAATCTCTCTTGCTCCCCACATGTCGTCCTGTATGGTGATGTGCTCTCGCCGGGTGCCAAAAGGTTTCAATTCTGGTTGTGATGGCCCTTTTGTTTCCCCCATCACCACCAGCTGTTTTAGTTTTGACAGGACAAGATCTTTTTGTGTCCACAGTCTAATATTGTCAGTGGTGTCTAGAAAGTTTAAAACGAGAACAGACTCTTCTAGTGGCGGCACCACCGGTGGTGTATTGCCAGGGGGAGGTGGCTCAAGGCATCTGCATTTACCACTTGGCCTCCTGTATGGTGTTCCAACTTGTAATTGTATGCTGTCAGAAAAACAGCCTACCGCTGAATTCAACCTGTAGCTATGGACGGCACAGCCCTGTCCTCTTTAAGTAGCCCCAGCAGGGGTTTGTGGTCCATTATTATTATAAATTTACATCCGTAAAGGTGTTAGTGGAACTTTCTCATACCAAACTCCCTTCTTTGTCCGGCATATCTTCGTTCGCCATCAGCCAAAGTCCAGGAAGCATATGCTATTGGGCGTTCCTCTCCGCTGGGCCATCAGTAAGTCAACACAATCCAGATGCCATATGGGACGGCATCACGTGTCAATACCAGATAGCGCTTGGAATCATGGTTCTTGAGTTGCTGAGTAAAACCACGCGCACCTCCAAATTAGAGGAGGCTTGTGTCAGAATATTCATTAGCTAATTCTGTCATCTCTTGTAAGGTTTTAGTATCTGGTACCTCTGGGAAATTTAGGCTCTTAATAACTGAAGAAACTGCGGGTCTACAAGCTGTCAGGAGAATTGTTTGTTGCTTTTTGACTGCCCCAATATCCTTTGCCCAGAAAAAAAGACACATTCTTTCCACATACTGGGCCCAGTGTTCAAAGGCTGGACTGAATGAGTCAAGCTTCTCAATAGCAAGCATGATGCCAGAACTGCTTACCCAAATTCAAATAGGGGAGGTGATGGCCTAGTGGTATTATTGCTGGACTGTTAATCCAGAGACCCAGATAATGTTCTGGAGACCTGGGTTCAAATTATGCCACTGCAGATGGTGGAATTTGAATTCAATAAAAATATCTGGTATTAAGAGTCTAATGATGACCATTAACCCATTGTCGATTGTTGGAAAAACTCATCTGGTTCACTTTAGGGAGGGAAACTGCCATCCTTACCTGGTCTGGCCTACATTGAACTCCAGACCCACAGCAATGTTGTTGACTCTGAACTGCTCTCTGGGCAATAAATGCTGCCTAGCCAGCGGCACCCTCATCCCATTAATGAATAAAGAAAAAAAAACACAACTGTTGTAAGCAAATCTCTTCAGGGGTGTGTTTTTCTCTTGTCACCATAGAATTAACTTCACAAAGGCCATTTTCCCGTCATAAGTCACTCTTTATTTATATGTGCATAGTACGTGATACTGACCCAGCTGAACGGAGCTGGCTCAGAGAGTGAGCAGAACCCTTGACACTCCTGTTTATAACTGTCATTTAGGACTCCCTGGTTGGACCAGATTAACAGCCCCAATTAGGGAATGCATATTCTATGAGGTCTACCTGGCTGATTTCATTCCAATCACTAAAGGTATCGTAAAGGAGCTTCCAAGCAACATTGATTTAACATAATCCAATTTCACATACAGTTTGGTGAAAAATGTTTAAAACTAAACTTTTAAATCTAAATAAGGTAAAACAAGGAAATCATGGAAGTGTTGAATAGGCATTTTGCCTGTTTTTACAGTAGAAGTTAGATAACTTCCCAAAATTTCTTGAAAATCCAAATGCAAAGTGGAGAGAGGAAATTAAAACAATCATTAGCATCATGGATAAGGTGCTGGGGAAGTTTTTTCTACCTAGTATATGTTATAATCTTCAAAAATTCCTTATTGTCAAGATGGATCCCATTGGCAATTAGCAAATCTAACACTTTAATTTAAGAAAGGAAGGAAACAGAAAGTAGGAAACATAGGTCAGTTATCTTAACTTTCATCATTAAGGAGATTTCAGCCAGATACTCAGAAAATCATAATCAGATCAGGAAGAGTCAACATGATTTTGTGAAAGGAGTGTCATGTTTAATTTATTACAGTTCTTTGACATAGTAACAAGCAAGATAGATAGAGGGACCTGTAGTTGTCGCACATTTGAATTTCCAAAAACATTTGATAAGATACATTAATAGAATAGAGAATAGAATAAAATCAATATTAAATTTAGTACACAAAATAACAGCTTATTGTGTAGAGGGTAACACTAACATCAATAGCGGATTGTTTAGGCAACAGGAAACAATAGGGCTAAATGTGTCTTTGTTCGGCTCGACAAGCTATAGTTTGTAAGGATCAGTTTTGGGAACACAATTAGTTACAATCTGTATCAATGTCATGAATGAAGGGACCAAATATACGGTTGCAAAATTTACTGATGGTGACAAGATACTGAGGAAAGTAAAATGTTAATAGGAGTAGATAGCTGCAAAGGGTTATATTCAGGTTAAGTGAGTGGGGTAATGAAAATGATAGAGTATAATGTGGAAAACTGTCATACCATGATAGAGGTCAACAGTACAAAATAAGGCCCTTTGGCCCATGGTGTTGCACCAGTCAAAAACAACCACCTAACTATCCTAATCCTATATTCCAGCACTTGGCCCACGCTTTTGTATGCTTTGGCATCACAAGGTCATATCTAAATATTTCTCAAATGTTAGGAGAGTTTTTGCCTGTACTAGCCTTAAAGGCAGTGAGCTCCAGATTCCTACCACCTTCTGGATGAAAATGTTTTTCCTCATAGCTCCTCTAAACCTTCTGCTCCTTACCGTAAACCTATACTTCCTGGTCATTGATTGCTCCATCAAGGGGAAACATTTCTTCCCGTCAACCCTGTCTATGCCTCTTGTAATTTTATACACGTTGTTCATGCCCCTTCTCAATCTCCTATGCTGTAAGGAAACAATCCCAGTTAACCCAATCTCTCTTCATAACTGAAAATCTCTAGTCCAGGAACATTCTGGTAAACATCTTTTGGACCATCTCCGATGCTATCACATGTCTCTGTCATGTGGATTCCAAAACTGCACATAATACTCTAGCTGTGGTCTAACCAATGTTTTATACAGTTCCAGCATAACCTCGCTGCTTTTAAGCTCTATGTCTTGTTTAATAAAGGCAAGTATCCCATATGCTTTTTCAGCCACTTTATCTACCTGTCCTGCTATCTTAAGGGACCAGTGGACATGTACACCAAGGTCCCTCTGATCCTCAGTGATTCCCAGGGTCCTACAATTCATCATATATTCCCTTGCCTTGATTGTCCTGCCCAAGTGCATCATCTTACATGTGAACTTACAGCAAACATATAATGTAATCAAATATATAACAATTTATAAAATATACAATAACTTATTATGTTATTTTCTATATTTAAAAGGGAGATGGCAGAACTCTGTGATACAGAATGATCTAGGTGTCCTAGTACATGAATCATGATGTTTGTATGCAGATGCAGTAAGTAAACAAACAGGAAGACAAATGTTCTTTATTGGAACATAAAAATAGAAAAATATTACTGAAGATGGAAAGGGCATTCGTGATACCATATCCGGAGTAGTGTAGAATTTTGATCTCCTTATTTGAATAAAATGATAATAGTGTTATCTCTAGATTTCTCCAAATATGAAAGCAGATTTCAATTATTCTAAAGTTTCCATTGCCACATATACCACTGAGGTAGAAATATTCCTTTGATGGTCAACAGACATATTCCATGTTTTGTAGTGGCTAAACATCCTTGTGTATGCAAACATTCAGTAATATTCAATGTTTGAACACTGAAAGAAAACTGGTATTTCACCTGTTTACTTTTAATCTCATTTTAACATTGTATTTTCCTGTTCATTTCAGGACAATAAAAGCAGCTGTTATATACAGAATGTACACATCAATTTGAAAGTTATTTTTTAGCTTGTTCAATAAACTGTCAGCTTTTCCAAATTGGTTGCTCTATTATCTTTGGACAGGTAGGTTATGAGGATAAGCCTCTTTATTTCCTGGTAGGACATATGTGTTGCTGACTGGCCATCATTTATTGTCCATCCCTAGTTGCCCTTAAGAAGGTGGTGGTGAGTTGCTACTTTGAACCACAGCAGTCCAGGTACTATAGGATGATCCAAAATGCCCATAGGTAGGGAATGCCAGGATTTTTACCCAGCAACAGTGAAGGAACGGCAATATATTTACCAGTCAAGGGGATGGTGAGTGGCTTGGAGAGAAGCATGCAGATGGTGACATTCCCATGTATCTTCTGCCCTTGTTCTTCTATATGGAAATGGTTGTGGGTTTGGAAGGTGCTCTCTAAGGGCCTGTGGCAAATTCCTGCAGTGTAACTTGCAGATAGTACATACTGCTGCTGCTGAGTGTTGGTGGTGGAGGGAGTGGATGTTTGTGGATGTGGTGTCAATCAAGTGAGCTGCTTTGTCCTGGATGATGCCAACCTCCTTGAGTGTTGTTGGAGCTGCACTCACCCAAGCAAGTTGGGAGTATTCCATCACAGACCTGAATTGTGCCTCGTTGACGGTGGACAGGCTCTAGCAAGTCAGGAAGTGAGTCACTTGCCCAATGTTACTTTCCCAGTATTGCTAGCCTCTGACCTGCTCTTGTAATAACTGTGTTTATACAGTGAGACCAGTTAAGTTTCTCATCAATGGTAACCTGCCGGATGTTGATAGTGAGGGATTTAGTGATGGTAACACCACTGAATGTCAAGGGGTGGTGATCTGTCTTACTGGAGATGGTCATAGCCTGGCATTTGTGTGGTGTGAATGTTACATGACCCTTGTCAGCCCAAGCCTGGATGTTGTCCTGATCTTGTTGCATTTAAACATGGACTAACTTCAGTATCTGAGGAGTCATGAATAGTGCTGAACGTTGTGCAATCATCGGCAAACATCCCTACTTCTTACCTTATGATGGGGGGTCAGGTCATTGATGGAGCAGCTAAAGATGGTTGAATCTAGGACACCACCCTGAGGAATATCTGCAAATATGTCCTGGAGGTGAGAAGACTGACTTCCTAACAACCACAATCATCTTCCTTTGTGCCAGGTATGATTTTAACCAGCAGAGAGTTTGCCCCTGATACCTATTGATTCCAGTTTTGCTAGGACTCTTTGATGACACACTCCATCAAATATGTTCTTGATGTTAAGTACTATCACTCTTGCCTCACTTCTGGAATTCAGCCCTTTTGTCCATGTTTAAAAGTGTTTGGCATGCTTGCTTTCATTGGAGGTTAGGGCATTGAGTATAGGAGTTGGGAAATCATGTTGTGACCGTGTAGGATAGTGGTGAGGCCACTTTCAGAGTACTGTGTACAATTCTGGTTGCGCTGCTATAGGAAGAATGTTGTTAAACTGGAAAGAGTGCAGAAAAAAATTACAAGGATGTTGCTGGGCCTGGAGGGTTTGAGTTCTAAGCAGAATAGGCTGAGAATTGTTTCACTGGAGTGTTAAGAGGCTGTGGAGTGACCTTCTGGAGGTTTATAAAATCATGACAGGCATTGATAAATTGATTTGCCAAGGTCTTTTCCCCAGGGTAGAGGAGTCCAAAACTAGAGGGCATAGGTTTAAGGTGAGATTGGAAAGATTTAAAGGGGACTTGCGGTGCAAATTTTCACACAGAGGATGGTTCATATATGGGACAAACTGCTAGAGAAAGTGGTACAAGAGTGTACAATTATGACATTTAAAAGAAATTTGGACAGATACATGGATAGGAAAGGTTTAGAGGGATTTGGGAAAACGCAGGCAAATGGGACTACTTCAGTTTTGGGAAACCTGGTCTGCATGGATGACTTGGACTGTATTTCCATGCTGTATGACTCCATGACTCTCTAACCAAGGCTGCAATGAGGTCAGAAGTTGAGTGGCACTGACAGAACCCAAAGAAGACATCACTGACCAGATTATAGCTGAGCAAGTGCTGTTTGATAGCACTTTTGGTGACGCCTTTCTTCACTTTTCTGATGTTTGAGAGTAGACTGATGGGGTAGAAATTGGCTGGGTTAGATTTGCTATGCTTTTGTGTACAGGACATACTCCAATTTTCCACACTGATACAGAAAGTAAAGTCACATGGGATCCGTAGTGAGCTGGTAAGATGGACACAGAACTGGCTTGGTCATAGAAGAGAGACAGTAGCATTAGAAGGGTGTTTTTCTGACTGGACAACTGTAACCAGTGGTAAAAACTGAAAGAACTGCGGATGCTGTAAATCAGGAACAAAAACAGAAGTTGCTGGAAAAACTCAGCAGGTCTGGCAGCATTAACAGAGTTAATGTTTCAGGTCCGGTGACTCTTGCTCAGAGTTCTGAGGATCACTGGACCCGAAACATTAACTCTGTTTTTTCCTTCACAGATGCTGCCAGACCTGCTGAGCTTTTCCAGCAACTTCTGTTTTTGTAACCAGTGGCGCCCTGCACAGATTGGTGGTGGGACCCCTGTTGTTTTCAATATGTATGAATAATGTGAAAGAGAATGTTGATGGTCTAATTAGTAAGTTTCTGGCTGATACACAGTTTGGGGGAGCTGCAGATAGTTTGGAGAATTGCCAGAAGGATATAGATAGGCTGGAGACTTGGATGGAGAAATGGCAGAAGGAATTTAATCTGAACAAATGCAAGGTGATGCATTTTGGAGTGTCTAATGCAGGAGGGAAGTTTAAAGTAAATGGTAATGTCCTTAGATGCATCAACATACAAAGGGACCTTGGCTCACAGGTCCACAGTTCCCTGAAAGTGGCAGCACAAGTGGATAAGATGATCAAGAAGGTATATGGTATGCTTGCTCAGGGCCTACAGTATAAAAATTGCCAAGTTATGTTGCAGTTTTATAGAACTTTAGATAGGCCATATTTGGAATATCGCGTACAGTTCTGGTCACCATGCTACCATTGGGATATGGAGCTTTGAAGAGGATACAGAAAAGGTTTACCATGATGTTGACTGGTTTGGAAGGTATGAGGAAAGATTGGACAAATTTGGATTGTTCTCACTTGAACTTGGAAGCTGAGGGGCAACCTGATATAAGTTTACTATATTGTGAGAGGCATGGATAGGATTGATAGTTGGAGTCCTTTTCCCAGGGTAGAAATGTTAATTACTGGGGGTCAGATATTTAAGGTAAAAGGGGGAGAGTTTAAAGGAAATGTGAGAGGCGAGTTTTTTACACAAAGGGTGAAAGTGCCTTGAATGCAATACCAGAAGAGGTGGTGGAGGCAGGTAAAATAGCAATGTTTAAGAAGCATCTTGTTAGATACATGAATAGACAGGGAATAGAAGGATACTGACTGTATACATGACGTAGAGGTGCCAGTGATGGACTGGGGTGGACAAGGTCAGAAGTCACATGACACCAGGTTATAGTCCAACAAGTTTATTAGAATTTATGGTGTGAGGGGAGTGTCAACAGGTTGAATAATAAGTCTCTGCAGGTAATCAAAAGTGTCAAACGGTGTGAGTAAAGTTTCAACAGCTGAGGCACAGAGATAATTACAAAAAAAAGGAGACAAACCAAATGGCTGAAATAACATCAGACTTACCATGGTGTACTCTTCTGAATCAGTCTTATTCTTGGTCACATACATCTCCATCAATGACAGAGACCTCAGTAACTCACTCTACCGCAAGCCCACGGATGACCTGCAGAGACTTATTATTCAACTGGTTGACACTCCACTCACACCATTCATATAATCTTTTGTTCTTTCTGCTATCAATTTTGTGCCTATATGCCTCTCTGCACTTCACCTGATGAAAGGGCAGTGCTTCGAAAGCTTGTGATTTCAAATAAACCTGTTGGACTATAACCCGGTGTGGTCTGATTTCTGACCAACTCTGTACAGGCAATAGGTTTTTAGTTTCGAAAGGCACCATGTGTTAGTCCAGGCTTGGTGGGCTGAAGGGCCTGTTCCTGCGCTGAGGAAGGGTCACCGGACCGAAACGTTAACTCTGTTTTCTCCTCCACAGATGTGCCAGACTTGCTGAGCTTTTCCAGCAACTTTGTTTTTGTTCCTGTTCCTGTGCTGTCCTGTTCTTTGTTGTTGTCAGGTAGGTGCTAGTGTTGTAATTGCACTGGAAGACCCTCAGTGGTATGTTGTTATAATCAGTGGTGACATTCCAGTGTTTGCTTCTGTAACATTAAGCATTTTATGACATGATAATGAGCTCCGTAAATACAAGCACAAATATGTATTGACATTTCCGTGAGTGACAAATGTAATTTTGAGTTATTCCGTGAATCATAATACTGTGCTGCAATTTTATTAAGGCGTAACTGCTGGTCCAACCCAACTATAGTAGATAAGCAGTCACTTATTTTCATTTGGGATGTGGCCTCTTGCAGTATAAACTGCAGACCGACTCGTTTGCAATCGCTGAGAATGGATAATAGTCAAATTTCTGAGGGGAAATTTATCATTCCGATTCTCGGTGAAGTTTTAGAACTCGCCCACTTTCCGTCCAAACCTTTTCGTAAATTTTGAGGTATCAATTGCCGGGGTGTACATGTTAATCCGTGTAAATTCGTAGGTTAAAATATCAATACAAAATTTACTCTGCAGTGTTCATTGTGAGCAACACCTTACAATATGAGACCCACCAGACCATAAGGGATTTTTTGCACCTGACCCGCAGATTGCAGCGCCTAAATGGTGACTTCTACATTCCCATGTGATAAATCTTGCTTTACAGCCAAGAGATTATTTTCTTTAAACCGAAATTTCAACGGAATTGTACAATTTGTTGAGATCTTGATTCAGTCACAGCAACTTGATGCGAATCCGACCTTTACTTCATGGCGTTTACTTCATTGAGCAAAAAAGTACTTGGAATGCGACCTGTTGCGAACTTGTAATCGATTTCGTAACCGTAGATCCTGCCAATAAATTCTTTTGGAGAGAGCAATGCAGGTAGCGTGATGCACTACAATGACGCTGACGACACTGGCTGGAAGAACTGGTTTCTGACCGAGATAGTAGGAACTGCAGATGCTGGAGAATCTGAGATAACAAGGTGTAGAGCTGGATGAACACAGCAGGCCAAGCAGCATCAG
>NC_063332.1:64117750-64143955 GCF_021869965.1 Rhincodon typus | reverse complement strand
GGGGGAGGGGAGGGGGAAGAGGGATCTGAAATAAATAGGGAGAGAGGGGGAGGCGGATAGAGGAGAAGAGACAGACCGGACTGTCTCCTCTGATGCTGCTTGGCCTGCTGTGTTCATCCAGCTCTACACCTTGTTATCTCTTGGTTTCTGACCGATACGAGTTAAACTTCACCCGAAATTCTTGGGTGTGTCACATTAGCAACAGCGAGGTGACACAATTAACTGTGGGTGTGCTCCCTGAAAGAATGTGTCGACATTGAGGCGGCTCTGGCAGGTTGGTGCCCGGCGCCCACTCACGGTCTCCCGCGTTACCTGCAGAGCGGCTGCGAAAGCGCAGCCAATAGCGAGCACCGCGTGAGGGAAAGCCCACCCCAGGCCATCACGTGGCAAAGTGCTGCACAGTCCGCATCATGGTCTTTGTAATACTGAGGAACTGAGTGGCTGCAGCTTCAACTCAATACGCTCAACAGGTAGGAAAAACATTGAGTTTAATCCTGTTTAAAATGTTCCAGATTTTCAACCATACCGTCGTTTCTTTTTCGTGGTGGAAAAGAGCAGTACATTCTGCGTGTTCGAGTATCTGTAAGGTAGTCAAAAACAATGTTAAATTAGATTAACATTCATTGAGGTGAGAGTTTCTGTTCTTTCCTTCTGAACCTTGTCGAAGTTGTACTTCGATTAACCTTGACTGGCGGGAGGTTCATTCATCTACTCCCAATTTTTTTCAGAATTAAAAGAGTTGATGAGTAACGCCAGTCACAGAATTCTGTTGTGGAGTATAACCAACTCTAACATATTCGGTCATATTGTTGTCTTGGCTGTTTTGAGTACAAGTGGATTTCGAAGAGTTGCCAATGTCAGTAGACTCCCAACGAGGCAGGTTTAATCCGGTTTGTATGAACTCTGCTAATGTCTAAGCAAGGGTGTGTTACCTGTTTGTAGGGTCCGTCCAATTGATTAAGCCTGAGCTGATTCATTGATTTCTGCATTTAACTCTGGTTTTACTCCATATCATATTTACGCTCAACGCTACAGACTACCTGTACTTTTCGTACATTTGTGCTACTTTAGTTTGTAAAAATGTTAAACATATTTCCAAAAGGATTCACTTTTATATACACGAACTGATTCTGAAGTACAATAAAGTAGCTTATTCTGAAGTTATTCATTTTCAGTACTGTTTTCTCGTATTAAAACCCTCGTTTCTCGGCAAACTGCTATAGCTACGAATTAACACATCACTTAAGCTCTGTATCAGAAATACTTGCTTTATGTTGAAGCAAAGTGAATATTCAAGAACGGATGGTGTTCCTCTATTAATGTTTATGATAAGTTTGCTGCACTGCATGTTTCCTTCAGTGCTGCTATGATAGTATTTGAATGTTCAATTCTCTCGCTTGAAAACCCACCCGAAAAGTTGCTGTGTCAGCTCTGGAAGTAGATTTGCGTTGTGCCTCCGCTCGTGCTTAATTACAGATCTATCGTGATATTTGGAGTTTAATTGCACCGCACTTTGGCTTAATATTTAAATCGACGTTAAAATTTCAGTTTTGTACACTGTTGTACCACTAATTTAGTTTTAGTTTTCAAGATTTCAGTAAAACGTAACATTTTGTGACTTGTTTGAACAGTTCCTGGTATTAAATAGGAAACTTTGCATTGTTATTTTCCTTCACCAGGGCAGAGCAAATACTCTCTTATAACACGCTTACAGCAGAAGCAGAATGTTCAGCTCTATAGGTGTACTGTAGTTTTCATCTTCTACATGAACCTCTTTAACCAAATCATAAAACTCTTTCTTCTCGGTGTTTAGTCACATTCCCCTTAAATGTCTGAGCTCTCTGCTTCTACTCCTTGTGGCAGTGCTTTCTTTTTAATAAGAGACAAAAACTGTTTGTATTCCAGTAGGTCTCAAACCATTCAATTCAAGTTGAACTTGCTTTCCAATTCTCTTGAGAAATGAACCTCTGCTTTATTTTTAATTGCCTTATTCTGTTCTGCTACTTGTCTGTATTTGTACTGCAACATTAACACACTTAATGCACTTATTTTGCAATGCATGCAATTATTCTAATACCATACCCCATAGTTGTCATTGTGAACATTCATTTACCAATTGCCCATCATTCTGCAAGATTGGTGAACTCTTCTGTATTTCTTTTTTCCCTCATTGCTCATGTATTAAATACACACTCCAATGAGGTGTTTGCAAATTTTGAAGCTACATTTTTCCTGACTCCAAATGCAATTTGCCTGGATTTTCAGCACTGTTTATGAAACCTCATCTCCCAATGTTCTCAGATCAAGATTTATGATTGTTACCCTTATACGGCCTTTGTCATTTCCTCAAGAAATGCATTAAAGTTAATCAAGCATGAGTTTTTTTGTGGGGGACCCAGTAATAGTTTGAGATCTAGAAAAGTTCTTCACTATTCCACAGATGTAGACTGATTTGAATTGCTTCTTGTATATTGCTTTTTAGAGTCTGTTCTTTACTTTTGGTTTTTGGAGTTTTGTTTTACTGCACTGGCTAATATTATACTTGCATCATCAGGAGGTGGTGAGGTAGTAGAAATATCTTTAGGCTAATGTGCTGGCAACATAGATTCATTTTGTACCATTACAGATGGTGAAATTTGAATTCACTGAAAAAAAAATCTGGGATTCCAAGTTAGTATGGCGACCATGTCATTTGCCATGAAATTCCATTTGGAGTCTCCTTTTCCGGGAAAGAAATCCTTCACTAGTCTGGTCGACATGTGACTTCAGGCACATGTAAACGTGGCTTATTAACTTCCTTCAAATGCATAGCGGTCACTCAGACAGAGTAGTTAAGCGATGAGCAACAAATGTGGCCTTTGCCAGTGACACATTCCATAGAAGAATTAAGAAAACTAGTGTTGGCCAGCTCACGGTATCTGTTTGACAGTTTGGTTCCTATCCTATTTTGCAGCATTACCAAATGAGTGTTGTTTTAAGATTTTAGAAACAGTGCTGATCGGCATGCCACCTTCCTTTTCTCTTTGTAACGTTGACCCTTTTTACAAAAAAGACAAGGTGTCAAGTCAAGTGTTTGTTTGCTTGTGTGTGCACGCATATGTGTGTGTGTGTATAATTAAGTTGTTCCTTCTAAGTTATTGTTCTGCTTCAATGTGCTGCAATAATTGAAGCAGAGGCTGATATACCTTGTGTGCCTTTTTTATTCTCATTTTTGATACTTGCTAGAACATTCTGTCTTTTTTATTACTGATGGTAGAATTAAGATCCATTCACAGATGAATGGGGGAGTTCTGAGAACATGAAATTCAGATCAAGCCACTTGACCAAACCACTAATTTTTTTTAGTATTCACATGACCAGTGGTCTTAAAATCTAATTCAATGCCACTCACTACTTCTAACTAAAAGATGGAATGAGAACTAGTCCGGTTCTGCCGTCACAAAGGAGGACACATTATAATATAGAAATTTGGGGAACACAAGGTTTTGAGAGATTGAGGAATAGAAAGAAATCTGTATTAGTAAAGAAATGGTATTGGGGAAATAATGGGATTGAAGGCTGACAAATCCCTGGTGGTTGGTCTACATCCCAGACTGCTTGAGGAAGTAGTCTTAGAAAAGTGGATATATTGGTTAAGTTAAAATATTCTTCACTGTTTAGAATGGTTCCTGTAGATTGGAAGGTAGCTAATATAACCCCTCGATGTAAGAAGAGAGGCAGAGAGAAAACTGAGAATTGTAGACCAGTCCTGATATTGATATTGGGGAAAATACTAGAATCCAATCCAAAGAATTTGTTGAGGATGTAACTAGTCAACTTGATGAAGGGAGCCAGTGGATAAGATTTATTTAGACTATTGGAAGGCTTTGAATAAACTCCTGCATTTTTTTAAAAAAAAAAGCACATGGGATTGGGAATACTGTATTGAGATGGATAGAAAACTGGTTAGAAAGGAAAGAAACTAGCAATAAACAGGTCATTTTCCAAATGGCAGACAGTGGTTTAGATGAGGGAACTAGATGTAATATCTCAACATTTGCAGATGAGGCAAAAACTGAGCAGGAAGGTGAGTTATGAGGATGCAGAGATGTTTCAGTGAGATGCGGACAAGCTGAGTGTGGCTAATGCATAGTAGAATTAGTAGAATGTGGATAAATGAGAGTTTATCCACTTTGGTAGCAAAAACTGGAAGGCAAAATTATTATATACCTCTAAATTGAGAGGGGAATGTGAGACCTGGGTGTCTTTCAACAACAGTCACTGAAAGTAAGCATGCAGGTGCAGCAGATTATGAGCAAGGTACAGTGATTTCGGGGATAACACAGTGTAGAGCTGGAGGAACACAGCAGGTCAGGTAGCATCAGAGGAGCAGGAAAGCTGATGTTTTGGGTTGGGACCCTTCTTCCGAAATGGGGAAGGGGACTCTGAAATAAATAGAGGCATGGGTGCGGTGATAGCAGGTAGATAGCGGAGTGGGGTGATAGCAGGTAGATAGCGGAGTGGATAGATGGGAGAGAAGACGGACCGGTCAAGGAGGCAGGGATGAGAGGGGGTGCTGGTCTTGGGATGAGGTTGGAGGTGGGGAGATTTTGAAGCTAGTAAAGTCCGCATTGAGACCATTGGGTTGTAGGCTTCCAAGGTGGAATATCAGGTGCTGTTCCTCAAGTTTCTGGGTGGCATCATTGTGACACTGGAGGAGGCCCAGGATGAACATGTCATCCGGGGAGTTGAAGTGGTTCGTGACTGGGAGATGTTGTCGTTTGTCATGAACCAAGTGTAGGTGCTCCACAAAGCAGTATCCAAGCCTCCGCTTGTGGCCTCCTCTACATCGGGGAAACCATCAGGAACAGTGGATACAATATACCACATTAGTGGATTTGCAGGTGAACATCTGTTTGATGTGGAAGGTTTTTTTTTTTTTGGGGCCTGTGATGGAGGTGAGAGGGGAGGTGTAGGGGCAGGTGTAGTAGCTACGGTTGCAGGGAAAGATGCCAGGGGTGGTGAGGCTAGTGGGGAGTGTGGACAGACGAGGGAGTCACGGAGAGAGCGGTCCCTCCGGAAGGCAGATAAAAGTGGGGAGGGAAATATATCCTTCGTAGTGGGGTCAGGTTGCAGGTGGCAGAGGCTGATGCGTTGAATCCGGTGGTACGTGAGGACAAGGGGGATTCTGTCACTGTTTTTATTGCAGGGAGGTGGTGTGAAGGCTCTAGTGCGGGAAACGCAAGAGATGCAGTCGAGAGCGTTTTTGACCGCTGAAGGGGGCGATGTTGCGGTCCTGGAAATACGAGGACATCTGGGATGTTCAGGAGTGGAATGCCTCATCTTGGGAGCAGATGTGGCGGAGGAATTGGGAATAGGGGATTGCATTCTTGCAGGAAGTTGGGTGAGAGGAGGTGTAGTCCAGGTAGCTGTGGGAGTTGGTGGGCTTGAAATAGAGATCTGTTTCGAGGTGGTCACTAGAGAGGTCCAGGAAGGAGAGAGAGGAATCAGGTGGTCCAGGTGAACTTAAGGTTGGGGTGGAAGGTGTGAGTGAAGTGGATGAACTGTTCGAGCTCCTTGTGGGAGCACGAGGCGGCACCGATACAGTCATCGATGTAGCGGAGGAAGAGGTGGGGTTTAGGGCCAGTGTAGATACGGAAGAGGGACTGTTCCACATTTCGTACAAAGAGGCAGGCATAGCTTGGGTCCATGTGGGTACCCATTGCCACCCATTCGTCTGTAGGAAGTGGGAGGAGTTGAAGGAGAAGTTGTTAAGGGTAAGAACGAGTTCAGTTAAGCGGATAAGGGTGTTGGTGGAAGGGGACTGGTTGGGCCTGCGAGAGAGGAAGAAGCAGAGGGCTTTTAGGCCATCTGCATGGGGAATGCAAGTGCACAGGGATTGGACATCCATGGTGAAGATGAGGTGTTGGGTGCCAGTTTTGGAGGAGGCGGAGGGTGTGGGTGGTGTCCCGGATGTAGGTAGGGAGTTCCTGGACTGGAGGGAGAAAATAGAATCGAGGTAGGTGGAGATAAGTTCGGTGGGGCAGGAGCAGGCGGAGACAATGGGTCGACCAGGGCAGTCGGGTTTGTGGATTTCGGGGAGGAGATAGAAACGGGCGGTGCGGGGTAGGGGAACGATGAGGTTGGAGGCTGTGGGTGGAAGGTCACCTGAGGTGATGAGGTTGTTGGTGGCCTGGGAGATGATGTTTTGGTGGTTGGGGGTGGGGTCATGGTCAAGGGGGCGGTAGGTGGAGGTGTCAGAGTTGGTGCCTGGCCTCGGCGATGTAAAGGTCAGTGCGCCATACCACAATTGCACCTCCTTTGTCCGCGGGTTTGATAGTGAGATTTGGAGCGGAGGGCTGCACATTCTGTGGGGGAGAGGTTAGAGTGGGTGGAGAGGTTGAGGCGATCGATTATCTTCCTTCCGGAGGGACCACTGTCTCCGCAACTCCCTTGTCCGCTCCACACTCCCCACTAGCCGCACCACCCCCGGCACCTTTCCCTGTAACCACAGGAGGTGCCACACCTCCCCACTCAACTCCATCCCAGGCCCCAAAAAAACCTTCCACATCAATCAGATGTTCACCTGCACATCTGCTAATGTGGTATATTGTATCTGCTGTTCCTGATTTGGTCTCCCTGATGTAGAGGAGGCCACGTGGAGGCTTGGAGACCGCTTTGTGGAGCACCTATGCTCGGTTCGTGATAAATGACAACACCCCCCAGTCGCGAACCACTTCAACTCCCCCCTCCCACTCCCTGGATGACATATCCATCCTGGGCCGCCTCCGGTGTCACAACGATGCCACCCGGAAACTGGAGGAACAGCACCTCATATTCCGCCTTAGAAGCCTACAACCCAATGGTCTCAATACGGACTTCACTAGCTTCAAAAGTCTCCCCACCCCCAACCTCATCCCAAGACCAGCGCCCCCTCTCATCCCCACCTCATTGACCTGTCTGACTTCTCTCCCACCTATCCATTCCACTATGTACCTGCTATCACCGCCCCCACCCCACAATTTATTTCAGAGTCCCCTTCCCCTCACCCATTTCTCCTGACCCGAAACGTCAGCTTTCCTGCTCCTCTGCTGTCTGGCCTGCTGTGTTCCTCCAGCTCCACACTGTTATTCAGACCCCAGCATCGGCAGTTCTTACTATCTCATGCTGATTCCTGGGATGGCAGGACTGACATATGAAGAAAGACTGGACCAGTCAGGACTAAACTCATTGGAGTTTGGAAGAATGAGGGGGAATCTCATAATATTCTAACAGGACGAGGTAGGTAGTTGCAGGAAGGATTTTCCCAATGAGAGTTCCAGACTGGAGGTGCCTGTTTATGGATATGGGATAAACTATTTAGTACTGAGATGAGCAGAAATTTCTTAAGCCTGTGGAATTTCGCTAATACAGAAAGCAGTTAAGGCCAACACATTGATTTCAAGGAGGAGTTGGGATTAAAGGAATCCAAGGATATGTGGAAAAAATAGGGAACAGGGTGTTGAGCTGGATGACCAACCATGATCAAAGGGAATAGTGGAGCAGGCTCAGAGGGCTGAATGGCCTCCTCCTGTTTTTTTTTTAGTTTTGTTCAGTTTCTTGCATTTTAACTTCTGTCCACCTTTTCTAGCATTGTAATTGTAACACAGTGCACTTCGTCTGCTCTTTGCTTCAAAAGTCAACAAATCATTTCTCAACTAAAAGCAAAATGCTGTTTAATTCCTGAAATCTGAAATGAAAGCCAAGTGCATGGGAAACTCGGCAGGTCTGACAACATCTCCATTCCAATTTGACACCTGTTCAGAGCGCATGTTTAGAAGACTATTGATAGGATTGAGGCACTGCCAATGCTTTAAGATTTATCAATTGAAGGGGGACTGGAAAGTGCCATTAACATCAAGATCTAAAGGAAACACCCATTTTTGTTGTGGGAGAATTAGGCCTGTTATCCCCCGGTGAGTAGTGTAACTTCATCTGTATCTTTTCTTTCCAAATTCTTTCGTAATATGAAATTCATGACTTCGCCCCCCCCAACAGCATTCCATTTTTCTGTTAGATTTTTTTTCTGATCCAGCCTTCACAGTCCCAGAATTTCCTCCATTATCCACTTCAGTAAATGTAAGGGAGCTGTGTTAAATACTATCTCAAATGTGTAATTAGAGTATGTCTTGCAAGGAAGCTAATTTCTTTAAACTAGACGCAAGCAGACTTTGAAAATTGCTCCCAGAAGCCACGTGACTATTCCTGTGGACTCAACTAGTGTTTGAACCAGTCTATACTCTTGAAGAATCATGATCTCTTGAAATATCAAACAATCAGAAACTTATTTCATGACAGCTTTCCTTGATGTGAATAATGTTTCAAATCTTGCCCAAAACCTAATGGACTGACAGCAATCCAAGCCAGTGGCTGAAACAGTGAAAGTTAATTACTTCAACTAAAAGTCTGTGATCTAGATCTGGATAACACAATACCCAAAGTGGAAATGTGATTAACAGTTTAGAACTGCCATAGTTAAGTTTGAGCTGTATAAACGCTTGTCTACGTATAGAATCTCTACAGTGTGGAAACAGGCCCTTCAGCCCAACAAGTCCACACCGACCCTTGGAGCATCCCACCCAGACCCATCACCCTATCACCCACCTCATCTGCACATCCCTGAACACTACAGTCAATTTAGCATGGCCAATCTACCGACCCCGCACATCTTTGGACTGTGGGTGGAAAATGGAGCACCTGGAGGAAACCCACGCAGACACGGGGAAAATGTCTGTGTGGAGTTTGCACAGTTCCCCCCTGAAGGTTGAATTGAACCTGGGTCCCTGGTGCTGTGAGGCAGCAGGGATGACCACTGAGCCACCGTGTCGCCCTAAAACTATAACATTGCGATGGCCAGGAATGAAACCCGGGTGAACTGCTTGGGAAGCAACTGTGCTCACCGTTTTCTCACCATCACCCTGCCCTTTGCAATAAGTGTATACTGTTCCTTTTGTCTTAAAATATCTTTTTGACACAGTGAGCCATGTTGAATTTAATCTGCCACTGCTTAGCTGAAGCATCTTTTTTCATCTTTCGGAGTCCTCTTTGCCAAATCACTTTCAACAAGTTTCAATACTATCCCAATCCATTGGAGTCTATAGGTTTTAGGTTCAAACTCCAATCTGTGGTATAAACTGTGAAAACAGGGCTGGTATTTCCAGTGCAATATGGCTGGAGCATTGCACTGCTGGAGTGTTGTCTTTCTGCTGAGATGCTAAATTGAGGCTCTATCTGTCTGCTTGTGTGAATGCCCAAGATTCTTTGGCCACTGTCTCAAAGAAGAACAGGGAGTTACCCTGGACAATATTTATCTCTCAATCAACAGCACATAAAAACAAACCTGTAATGAGTGAAACTTTTCTGTGAGTAAGTTGGCTGTTATGTTTCCTACATTGTAACTTTGTGTAGTATAAAGATAGACCATTGGCTCTTAAGCACTCTGACGTCAGGCCTTCATGCTAGATAAATACCATGTTTGTATTTTTTTTTACGTACAGTTCAGAGGACCCAGCATTGTTCTGAGTGATCCTGGTACAAGCTTTTCTCCAATGTTATCAGTACTGATGAGTGCTGTATTAAGTGTGCTAGCAGCATCAGCAGAGAAAGAGAAAGAGTTTAACACTTCAAGTCTGATATGACTTCTTCAGTACTCTCTCTCTTGTCAGCAAGAGTCATTGGACTCCAATTTAACTCTTTCTCTTTCGACAGATGTTGCCAGACCTATTGACTTTTTCCAGCCCTTACTACAGATGCTGACAAGCTGAAATAAAAATAGTATCTTATTTTTATCAAATGACTCTTGTTTCCATGTTGATATGTTTTCTCATGTGCCATATGCCCAAATTTCATGATTATCACGAATGACAAGAGGATATTGGAATTTCAGAAAATGGTCAAAAGTGCTCTTATTCCTCTATCAATTTGGCTATTTTTTGAAAACATTTACATTAAGTAAGAACAACTTGTCATTGACAGTCTGCCCTCTGAAGCCTATATTCTAAATCATTTGTAATTTTACCTTTTTAATTATGGATTGAGTTTTTCACTAAATTTATTCGCTTAAAAATGTGTGGTTTGGATGTTAACAAGTAGCATGATCATTACACCATTCAGCAATTCATGGTGTAGTAACCTATCCACTGAGTTTTACTTTTAAGAACTGATTATTATTCTTCAGTTACATCTTGGCATATCCTCCTGTTCTCCTCAATCTATTAAAACAGCTCCTATACCAGCTGGAGTCCTTGGTTCAAGAAAGCAACTACTCTTTCAAACACCATGTTGAGGGGAATGAGTGGTACCTGTATCCAGTTAGTCTTGCCAGCAATGTTCATGTTCTGTTTCAAAAGTAAGTTTAAATATTGACCCTCCAGAAATGCATTTTTCCTCCAGTTTTATATTTTTGAATGTTAAATTGTTTCCATTATACTAGTTGTTCATGTTAATAATTGAATATTAGCATGTTAATGGTGTAATTATTGAGAAATTGCTGATACACAATAATGCAATGACAGAATGGAGCCAATTCCACTCAAGGAACTCTCCTAGAAATTTTGAGAGTAAGCAAACAAGATCAAGCTGTTATTCGAACAATAGTTCTCGTTGACACTTGTTTATTAGCTTGGTTACCATAGTGGCTTTGACAGGCTCCATAGACTTGTGGATTAGCGGTATTGTTGAATTATTTAGACAACATGGTTTATACTCAATTAATCTATTATATAATTTTGGCTGAAAGCATGATCTCATTGGAGTACACTTTGTGTCTGAATATTCTGTTATTTGCATATGTTTAAGTGGGGAGAAAGAGGTGGATGCAATATTCAATTGAGCTTTACTTACCCTTTTTCCTAATCCTGGAATTCAGTTGCAGGATCCCTACTACTTTGGTTAAGAACAGTTAATGCTGTGAAGAGGATTATGTACTTTTTTTTAACTGTTTTATGAATTGGGCAGGAATCTATATGAATGCTTTTGTTTCCTGGCAACACGAATATGTAATGTGACTATGCCAACCTGACTACCAGACTTTATTATCCTGTATGGATTGTTGTGAAGTGTCTCTTCCTGATCAAAACAGATGCCAAGTAGTAATGTGGACCTGGTTTGTGGATAATTCAGTGAAATCCTCTCTAAGCTTGGCTTTGATTTAGATTTAGCAATCATGGATTTTCATTTTGAATGAAATTGCAAGCAATGATTTGACATCAGTTCAAGTGACTCTGTACTGACGATTTCAAGTGTGCTGCTGATGTTAAGAATATGTAATTTGAATTTCCTGGAAGGAATGAGAGAATTGTTAATTAAGGTTTCAATGTTGAATTTTGCTGAATTTTAACTTGCAGATTTATTACCAGAAGTTCAATAAGGTGTAATAGAGTGGAGGGCTGAGGGAGGTTGAGCTGCTTAGGATCTGAGGGGTCCAATTTTATTTTTAAATTTTTAGCATTTTGAGCTGCCTGAGCATAATGTGAATTTGAACGTGTGTTGTGAAGACCTTGTTATTTAGATTGATCAATACATTATATTTCAACATTTGAGGATCTGTATTTGCAGCATGTAAAAATAATTTAGTACAAAGTAAAATGCTGTGAATGCTGGAAATCTGAAATAAAAGTGCCAAGCATGAAATGCTCCATCGATCAAGCACCATCTGAACAGGAAGGCCTGATCCCTGCAAGTGATTTAGACCTTTGCCATTGCACCATAAACCTTTATAAATTTAACTTTTTCTGCCTTCCATCCTGAGAGATCTTTTTCACTTGTTCAGTTTCCTACATTTCTACTTTTCACTTGCTCAAAACCTATTATTTTTCTTAACATTTCCTGTTTCAGATCAAAGGTCACTCAACTGAATCATTAACTCTTTCTCTCCACAGATGGTGCTTGCAGGTATTCTTCTAAGCCTTTTCAAAAGGAAATGGGTACTTAGCACTTAATATTCAGAAGTATTAAAAGTGGATTGATAGGTTGGCAACTTGAATGTTCCCAGACTGGGTTCTTGGAACTTACTGGATCCTGCGTCAATGTGATTTAAAGATGTTCTAGAGTCATACAGCACCAAAACAACCATGCTCATGACAGTCTCCATACTCTTTTGCCCTCTTTATTGACCCTTCAACTAAGGGGAACAGCTGCTTTCCATCCACCCTGTCTATGCCCCTCATAATCTTATACACCTTCGTCCGGTGTCCCCAGCACCACTTAACTGTTAGGCTACAGGAAGAAACTTGATACACAATCTGAAGTAGAATTCGACTGGATGGTTGGTATTGGTTCTTCCCTCCAGTGAAACCTTTAGGAAACTGCTGTGAGGATCCAGATTCCAGACATTTAGGTTTTCATCTGTTTGTGATGTAGAAGAGGTAACACTGATTCAGCAAGCATTCCTATGACTCCCCAATTGGCGCTCTAGCATGAGAAATGCTTCTATTCCACTTGAGTAGCTCAATCGGTAAATAACGGGACTCATAAACACCCAAGTTATTTCAAGTTTTCCTGTGGCTAATTTTCTTGATATTTGTACCATGCTTTGAAATATGCAATAAACTGAAAAAAGCATGGAAGCTGGAATATAAGGATACTGTGGCCTGCAATGATTTAGGAAATTTGCTGCACAGCAAGTGTACACAGGACAGCTCTGAGTTACACAAGCTTGGTGTTGACATTCACTCTACAAGCAACTGGATTAGTTGATACTGACTCACTTGACAAGGCTAATTATTCCTTTTCTCTCATGAAAAGATTTTGGAGACTGTCATGAGCATGGTGTAGGCTTTATAGTGAGCAACCATCTACCATCAAGTGAATTACCCAGAGTTGAATGCAGGGTGCCTCATTACCCTGCAGCTATCGTTTGGAATTGAAATCAACTTAGAATGTAGCGAAGCGCCAACTGTTTTTATACTGGCTTCTTAGAGGATTCCTATGACTCCCCAATTGGCACTCTAGCATGAGGAAAAACAAGTTTCGTACCTTTTTATTGCTTCTTTTAACATTCTAGTTTGAGTATCTGTAACAGAGCTTTCAAAAGGAGGCCAGATTTTTGGCCAGTACATACATCAGTAACTGTGGAATAAACATACGTGAATAACTAATGTGGCAAAGGTCCTCTTTGTAAAAGTCTGTTCATTTCACTGGGCCTTTTTAAAAAAAGGTAGTTGACCAGATATCATCATGAGTGGTTGTGCATGCACACTTGCTCCATGCAATGGTTGCCAGCGCATGTGCAATTGCTCCTAATCGGTTACGGGAGCTTGCATCTGTCAAAGGCTCTGCAGTCTCTCATTACATCGAACTGCAATGGAACCATTTCCCAGGAGAATTCCATTGTTAAACTTCAGACTTGTGTCTTACCAGTGCAACCACCTGAGTGGCCTTGTGGAGGGAATTCCACTGCAACAATTGACTGGAACACATTGCAAAATACAATTTGCTGGCAGCAGTTCATCCCAAATTCCAATCGAATGGGATCGCAACCTCTGTGATTTGAATGCTACATACTCTGGCTGGGTGCAGGAGGCTTCAATTCCACTTGAGCAGCTCGATGGGTAAAAAGCAGCAGGACTCTGAAACGCTAAGTTATTTCAAGTTCTCCTGTGGCCAATTTTCCTAATATCTAAATCAAGATATGTTTTTGGTAAAAGTCAACATTAAATATCAATCCTGCACATTGGGATCTCACTTACTGAATTTTTCTGTCATATACTTCAACCAATTCAATAAAATATATTTTAGTGGAGATTGTTTAAATGATAGGTGAGCTATACACACAAACTTGCAGTTGGTTTTAAAAAATAAAAAGGCATAAAAATGCTTAGTGAAGTTTATTGGTCCATGGCAAGGCAACTTATTTTGATGCGGCTAGCTGACGCTCGCTCACGAGCACTGCAACAGAGCATGTCCAAGAAAGGACTTTTTGTTCCCACACACTGCATCCACCATTCCCTGCCCCTAACATGTCACAGTGCAAATACTTGGGCTTTAAGTGAGAAAATTACACCTTAATCTGCAACCATAATATAACTTCACTCCATGTTCAGGGAGCTACAGGTTGGATTTTGTGCGCGGAGTAGGGGCTGCCAGCATGCGCATGATGGCATTGTGCACAAGCTGTAAACCTGTATCTTTCTCATCGACTCGAATTGATTCACCCATGCTTGATCTCACAGCTGCCGCAAGGAGGTTATTCTTCAGGCATTGAAAGCTGAAAGTGGCCTGGTACGAACTAGTTGGGTCCAAATCCTGCTTTGCTAAAACTAAATTGTTGTGAAGACAATGAAGCAAGTCTGAAATAGCTTGCTGCAACGTTGACATTTGCTAATAAATTGCATCAAGTCCACTTTTAATCAGTGATTAGTTTTCTCATGCTTAAGGCTTGACTAATATTCAAAAACTGTGCAGTCATGACTGTTGCCAAATGTTTGCATCGACTTAATGAGTGAAATTGTCCTTTCTGGCTGCTTGACAATATAAAAATAGGATTGTTTTGGTACAGTTATATAGTGATAGTGAGGCAACATCTGGAGTACTGTTGCACAGTTTGCCCCTTTTTCAGTAAAAGAGAATACCCATACATTGAGGGAAGTTGAGATGATTCACTCAGTTGATAGCTGAAAAAGGAAGGGGGTTGTAGAGTGTGAAGTTATCTTAAAGGTTGGTCAGGCTGGGACTGAATCTTTTGGATTTTAGAAAATCGAGGTGATCTTATTGATATATCACTTGAGACTACAGGGTGGATCCCAAGCTGAAAGGTGTATTTCCTGTTGGAGAGATGAGAAGTCAAGGATACAATTTATAAAAAGCAGTGTCTCGTCCAAAGTGTGAAGCCATTAACTTGGAGCTAACAAAATTGCATTAGAATTTTAAGGGTGAGACTAGGAACTGTGGAGGAACGAACAATTTGTGTCCAAGTACACACTCAACATGAAGCAGGGACCAAAACTGCAGAAGAGGTCCTAGAATGTTGGCCTTGATCTCCATTTGATTGGGAGAGGCTTGGAATACAAGTTTGAAAGATGTTTCAGATGTGTACAGCCTTGATCAGACCCCAAGAAGGGTACTGTAATGAGTTTTCAGATAGGATACATTGGTATTAGAGGGTTGCAAGCAGACTACTCAATGACGCATTGAGTACCTTCATTCCTTAACTGGTAATATCCTATCAATGGTACTTGGAAGCCTGCAGTAAGATAATTAGGGTTAGAACGGTAACTACCCAGAGAGGATTGGATCTAGGTTAAAAGTAATGTGAACTATTCCTGTCAGAGAATTAGAAACTGAGGCACCTATAATAATAAAATACATGGGTTTATCCCAATAATTTACTGCTTGAGCTTGTTGCTTCATGCTCTTCATCAAAGCCTGATGTGGAGGACACATGGGAGAGGTGTGAAGTGTGACAAATAGTCTGATTTTTAGGTTGCCTGATGGAGCTCAGCTGAACATGAAGAAACATTTTATTTTAAAGGATGGACTCTGGCAAAAATCTTGTTTTCTGCAGCTCTCAAACCTATTTGCCTCAGTTGTTTTCCTGGAGGAATGTGTGATGAATTGCAGTTGCCAAAAACATCCTCCAATTTGGTTATGATCACCCCAGTTTAAATGGCCCTGACATAGCACCCACATGGCCGTTCTCCTGCTCTCTGTGTTGGTATGTGGAATGTGAAGTATTTTACTGTAACCTGCTTCATACCTCCAAACAGGTTTTTCCGCAAACTTCAGTAAATTGATTAGTATGTCTGCTATGTCTTATGTTCACTTTTGTGCAAATTCAGAAGGATTTACTTTTTTTGATTCCAATGAGAAATTTTATTGTTTTAATGAGCCATTAAACAATTTAGATCGTCTTGAGCAAAAGATGCTCTGGGTTCTTGTTACAAAGCATTCTCGATGCTTTAACCCTCCATAACCACCCTCCGTATTCTAGACTGATTGCATCACTTAATCCCAACTGGAGCAAGTCAATGGATAGGAATGACATATGATGGTGTAGTGAAAATGATAAGAGTAGAAACTGAAACTGTATGTAATTCACACTGTGACTAGGATTGAACTCCACTCGTCTCGTAACCTTTCTCCAGAATCGCTCATTCTTAATTGAGTACCTTTCATCAGAATACCCAGCTAGGTGAAATATTCTTTTTCAATATTGGCTCCCAATAATAATGTTAAATTGTCAAATAAATACACTGGACACCATACCACCCCACACCTCTGCAAATAATTCAGGCGCATAGGCCAGTTAGTATCTGTAGGAGCATCACAATAAATCGCTCTGCTTTTTGTTTTCATTTGCTTTCTTTAACAGGATCCGCATGTTAACTGGATCTAAATTTCTAAATGAATTAGAAAGAGGGGCACTGAGATCCTCACAAATCAATTTTTATGGAATGAGAAGTTGTTATAATTCACTTTTTAAATGATCTGAGGCAGGACCTTTTTTTGTCTACAGAGGTAGGGAGGTTGCCACTAAAGCACAGAACCTCATTTTAGTTGTATCCAGGCATTTAACTAATGCCCATTATCATCTGCTCCCCTGTTAACCATAACTACTTCATATTATGAGTCTAGAGTTTCACGAAGCACAGATGGTGGTCAAGTATTCATTCAAATGTATTTATGAATGAATGTGCATCAAACCCAAATGCTGCTATATTTTATATGCCTTAGTGCAGTGGGAATTTTTGCTTAAAATGTTTGAGTGTGCCATTTGTGGTTTTGTCCTTAAATTACTTTTAAAGGAGTCTGCTCATAACTTGAAGTTATTCTGAGCTTATTTTCGGGAAAATGCTGCACTGACTGGTTGATATGCATGCAAGAGAGAAAATGAATTAATCTATACGACTAATGCGGAATTTATTCTTAAACTCCAGATCCAATTATTTCTGTCACCACATGAAGCTAGTTCACTTCAGTAATGAAAGAAAATCATAAATCCTTTTTCATTTTGATATAAATTTGACATTGCAATAACCACTCTCCACCAACTTAATGAAACATATTCATTGGCAATGACTTGTATTTTGCCTACAGGACTGAAGTTTTCCTGAGTAGAATTCTGAACGCAGCTTAAAATGTCCTTCAAAGAGCTGACAGCCAGAGCGGTCTTGCTGTATGATGAATGGCTTAAAGATGCAGGTAAGTACCTTTTTTCAGGCCATGTCTGAGAAGCACCTGACTTGTTTTTGGCTTTGGGCTTGATGTTAGACCTTTTGAATGTGCTGGGGGAGGATGGTGTTTCATAACAAGTTGAAGAGTTGATGGCAAATGGAGCCTCCCCCTCCCCCTCTTGTGTGTTGAGCTTTATATTTTTAAGTAGAATATGTGAAATTTTGTGGATTAGCTAAATGGGCTCAGTAAAAACAAAACTTTTTTTTCATACAAAAAGCAAGCCTTAAATATTTACCAAAACTACTTAGATTTAAAGGGTTGGTCTTAATCATTTTAAACACAGTACAACTTAGTAGATTGAAGTATAAACAATAATTAATGCAACTTTTGTTTTGTAGATCCCAGAGTTGAAGACTGGCCATTAATGTCTTCTCCACTCCCACAAACAGTTATCCTTGGAGCCTACATCTACTTTGTAACATATTTTGGGCCAAAACTAATGGAGAACAGGAAACCACTGAATTTGAAGCAAGCAATGATTGTGTACAATTTTTCTATTGTCACCTTTTCAATCTATATGTGTTATGAAGTGAGTACTTCTGCCTGTATTATGACTTCTATAAAATGTGCATTTATTAGATGATTGTTGAGTAGATTCATTGCTGCATTTGCACTTTTCGGGCGTGAGGGGACCTGTTTGAAAGGATTAATGTACAAGTCCGTATTACCTCGTGGGAAAACACATTGCATGTTAGTTTCTATTTTTGTCCATGTCCACGTCCACTGCAAACTGAATCCTACTCCTTTCTTTTGTGGTACAATGTATGTTTACACTCCTGAAAAATTGAAGGGTGCATATTTTGAGCCTTCCAGTGTGTACACAATATAGTGATCCTTTGCATCTTACTGAATCATATCAAGCACTGCTGTCTTTTCTTTCACAGCTGCAAAAACCACCTATTATTCCAGGATCATGGGAAAAGGCAGGTGTAGCACTTGGGGACTATTCTTTCACTCCTCAACTAATTTCTATAATCTTCTCCCCCTGCCTCTTGTTAGGCTGTCCTTAGCTTTCTATCCCTCCCATCAATAAAGATCAAGTGTAGGAAGGTCATGGATTTCTTTCTTGGGATGAAGGTGTCCTGAGCAGTTGAAACACCAGTCACACTGTTGTGCTTGCTTGTACTGTCTCGTCCTGAACACTGTCTTTTCAGCTTTCCCTTTTATTTCATGAGAAACCAGCCTCTAATGTATAGTTGTAGTAAATGTCGGATTGAGTTAGATGTAGGACTCCTTCATACTTCTGGTGCAAGACATGTATATAGTATCTTGAAAGGACCAGTGTTGTAAACAGTCCATATGGAACTCTGGGAGTCCTTGATACTACTTTCTGCTTCTCACTAAACAAACAAACTCTTCTCTCAGGCTGAAATGTTACCTTAACATGAACATCTGGTTTCTTTTCACTGCCGCTTTGCTCCAATACTTGGACTTGTCTACCCTATATACTATCTTTGAGCCTCTCCTCTTTGACATTTACATGCTACCCCTCCGTGACAAAACATATTACTATAGGGTCAGCTTTGCTGAAATGGAACTACTTTGAGTTGCTCAAACTTCCTGTCATGTTGTCCAACTGCTTAACAAATATCCAGAGGTGAATTAACTTCCTGCAACTCAATCTGTCTAAATCTTCAGTTCCCTGCTATGTATCCCTTCAATCCCTTTGGTCTCTGTATCAAGGCGAAGTAAACCATTTTCTAACAGTGGGCATGTTGTGTAATTTTCAGTTTCCAATCCCATATCTGGGCTCAATAAGACTGTACTTCAACAATTACAAGATTGCCTATCCCTGGATTATCACCAATAAACCCTACCTGTGCCAATCCCAGATTTCACCACTCCCAAATCTGCTCTGCTGACTTCCTTTTCTCCAATGTGTGCAAGACTCCATATATCTTGATTGTTGGCTAATAGCCCTCAATAGGGTGTGGCTCTGCTCTAAGCTATCTCTGCTGCCATCTGTACTTTTACTTCTCCATCCCTTCAACCTACCATCTGTAGCCAAATCGTGAGCTGCTGAGTCTTAGTCTCTGGAATATTGTCTTTAAATCCAGCCCTTTTTTTAATCTGGTTAAAATAGATCCCTTCAATTAAACAGCTTCACCCACTATTACTTAACATCACAGATGTACCCTATGGAAACAGACCCTTCGGTCCAACTCATCCGTGCTGACTAGATATCCTAAATTAATTTAGACCCATTTGCCCCATAGCCCTCATAAAACGTTACTATTCATACACCCATCCAGATGTCTTTTATATGTTCTAGTTGTACCAGCCTCCTCCACTTCCTCTGGCAGCTTGTTGCATGCACGCACCACCCTCTGGAAAAAGTTGCTGCTTAGGTCCCTTTTTATTCTTTCCACTGTCTCCTCAAACCAATGCCCTCTAGTCCAAACAAAAACAAAAGTTGCTGGAAAAGCTGAGCAAGTCTGGCAGCATCTGTGAAGGCGAAAACAGAGTTGACGTTTCAAGTCTGAGGAAGGGTCACCGGACCCGAAGCGTTAACTCTGTTTTCTCCTCCACAGATGTTGCCAGACCTGCTGAGCTTTTCCAGCAACTTTTGTTTTTGCTCCTGATTTACAGCATCTGCAGTTCTTGCGGTTTTCCTCTAGTCCAGAGATGTGCAGGCTAGGTGAATTGGCCATGCTAAATTGCCCGTAGTGTTCAGGGACGTGTAGATCAGGTGAGTTATACAGGGATGGGTCTGGGTGGGATGCTCAGAGGGTGGGTGTGGACTTGTTCAGCTGAAGGGCCTGTTTCCACACTGTACGGATTCTATGATATGATGGACACCCGTTTCCTGGGGAAAAGACCTTGACTAATCCCCCTATGCATGCCCCTCATGATTTCATTAACTTCTGAGGTTACCCCTCCGTCTCCAAAGCTCCAGGGAAAATGGGCTCAGTGTATTCAGCCTCTCCCAATAGCTCAAACCCTCCAATCCTGGCAGCATCCTTGTAAATCTTGTCTGAATCCTTTCAAGTTTCACAACATCTTTCTTAAAGCAGGGAGACCAGAATTCAACACAGTATTCGAAAAGTGGCCTCACCAATATTCTGTACAGCTGCAGCATGACCTCCCAACTCCTCTACTCAATGCGCTGCCCAATAAAGGCAAGCATACCAAATGTCATCTTCACTGTCCTGTCAACTTGTGACCCCACTTTCAAGGAATTATGAACCTGCACTCCAAGGTCTCTTTGCTCGGCAACACTCCCCAGGACCTTACCATTAAGAGTATAAATCCTGCCCTGACTTGCTGTTCCAAAATATAGTGCCTTACGTTTATCTAAATTAAACTCTCTCTACCACTCCTCAGTCTATTGGCCCATCTGATTGAAGTCCCGTTGTACACTGAAGTAATCTTCTTGGCTAGCCACGACACCTCTAATTTTGATGTCATCTTCAAACTTACTAACCGTACCTGCTATATTCACATCCAAATAATTTATGTAAAGGGCTAAAAAGCGGTGGACCAGCACTGATCCTTGTGGTATCCTGCTGGTTGCAGGCCTCCAGTCGGAAAAGCAACCCTCCACCACCACCACCCTCTGTCTCCTGCATTCGAGCCAGTTATGTATCCAAATGGCTAATTCTCTGTGTTCCGTGTGAACTAACCTCGTTAACCAGACTATCATGAGGAATCTTGTTGAACCTTACTGAAATCCATACAGATGATGTTCACCACTCTCTGCCTTCTTCAATCCTTTTTGTCACTTCTTCAAAACAAAACTCAATCAAGTTAGTGAGAGACTATTTCCCATGCACAAAGCCATGTTGACTATCCCTAAACAGTCCTTACCTTTCAAAATAAATGTAAATCTTGTCCCTCAGAATGCCTGCCAACAATTTGCCCATCACTGTCAGCCTCACCAGTCTGTAGTTCCCTGGCTTTTCCTTACCACCTTCCTTAAATAATGGCACCACGTTAGTTTACCTCGAGTCTTCCAGCACCTCACTTGATATAAGTATCTCAGCAACAGGCCCAGCAATTATTTCCCTAGGTTCCCACAAAGTTCTGGGCTACACCTGATCAAGTCCCAGGGATTTATCCACCTTTATGCGTTTCAAGATGTCCAGCACGTCTCTTCTGTAAAATGGACCCTTCTCAATTTTGCTTTTTATTCCATCATGTTCTCTACCTTCCGTATCCTTCTCCACAGTAAATACTGATGCAAAATACTTGTTTAGTATCACCCCCATCTTCAGTGGTTCCACACATAGGCGGCCTTGTTGATCTTTATGGGGCCCTATTCTCTTCCTAGTCACTCTTTTGTCCTTAATGTATTTGTAGAATCTCCTTGGATTCTCCTTAGCCCTATTTGCCAAAGTGTGCTCATTTCCCTCTTTTTTGCCTTTTTGCTTCCCTCTTAAGTATACTCCTACTGCCTTTATACTCTGCCAGGGATTCACTTGCTCCGTGCTGTCTAAAGCTCTCATATGCTTTCTTCCTTGTCTTGACCAAAACCTCAATTTCTCTGATCACCCAGCATTCTCCACACCTACCAGCCTTGACCTTCGCACTAACTGGCATATACTGACTCTGGACTCTCTATCTCATTTTTGAAGGCTTCCCATTTTCCCGTTGTTCTGTTATCTGCAAACATCTGCCCCCAATCACTTTTGAAAGTTCTTGCCTAATATTGTCTTCTGATTTAGAACTTCAACTTAGTTTTGGACTCCTCTACCCTGGCAAAAAGACCTTGACTATTCGCCCTATCCATGCCCCTCATGCTTTTATAAACCTCTAAGGTGCCCACCCACCACGGCTTCTGATGACCTAGGGAAAATAGCCGCAGCCTATTCAGCCTCTCCCTATAGGTCAAACCTTCCAATCTCAGCAACAAACTTGTAAATCTTTTCTGAACCCCTTCAAATTTAACAACATCTTTCCTATAGCAGGGAGACCAGAACTGAATGCAGTATTCCAAAAATGGTCTAATCAATGTCCTGTATAGTCACAAAATGACATCCCAACTCATACACTGGCCTTTTTTGGTCAGTGTATCGAATGCTGCCTTCACCACCCTCTCTCTGTGACTCCACCTTCAAGGAACTATATCTGCACCCCAAGGTTTCATTGTTCAGCAGCAACACTCGGCAGGACCTTAATAGTAAGTGTATTAGTGCTGCCCTGATTTGCCTTTCCAAAATGCAACATGTCACATTTATCCAAATTAAACTCCATCTGCCACTCCTCAACCCATCGACTCATCTGATAAAGGTTCCGTTTTACTTGTCTTGGCATTTGTTTCCATTTTGCTTCCTATGTTTTTTTTTGCCTTTAAGACACTGAATAATTGAGTTATTGTCATCCCATAGCTCAAAGATAGTAAGAAAAACTCTTGTGTAAAGAGGAGGAGTTCACATTAGTTTACAGTGTAGCTGTGGAATAGAGTGCAGTTTTGCTCACTTGCCCATTTTGTTCATTCTTGAAGTGTACAGTATACATTCATGATTATTGTGCTGTCCTACACGAGCCATGCATCAACCTTGTCAACATGAAAACTCACCCAAAGAATCAAATTCGTATGTAGGCAATTAGAAAATATTCAGTCATTCCTTGAGTTGGAAGGAGAACAAATTTAGGCAAATTATACTTTTATTTTGTGTCAAGGGGGAAATTAAATCCATCCAGCATTCAATAATTGAACATTATGCACAATTTTTCAGTGATAACCAATAAAAGTTGATCATTTAAGAAGAAAATGACATCCTTGGATTTCTGTATTCTACAAGGATCCAGCCATATTGGCAATCTAAATGTTGTGCTTTTCACCAATAAGGACATGAGAATCTTTACACAAATTAGTCGAGTAAAACATGGGTGAAAGATTTTGAAGAAAGAGGGTCAATCATAAGAGAATGAGGGATGGTGGAGTGAATATGTGGCAAAGTGGCAAAGGACCTGAGAGGGAAGAAGAGCAGTTAAAAAGACCCAGATGGGTAGTAAAGAAGTGAGGGGAGAAGAATTATGCAGAGAGAAGAAACTGAGATGGGTAAATGCATTGTGTTGAAGAAAATTGAAAAATTGTGACCAGAATCTCTCGTTCTCATCTGCCTACAGTGCAATCTCTGGAGGTCCACTGAATTCTTCTATTTTCTGGAAACAAATCTTTTGCTACAGTTGATTTTATTTTTTTTAAAAAAAAAAAAAAAAAAAAATCACTCATGGGATATGGATGATGCAAGATAGGCTGGCATTTATTTCCCACCCCTAATTGTCCTGAAGAAGGTGGTGGTGGTGGTGGTGGTGGTGAGCTGCTGTCTTAAACAGCTGTGGGGAAACCCAGAAGGTCGTGAGGAAGGGAATTTTAGGATTTTTGACCCAGCAACAGAGAACACAACAGGGTTGTTCCACATTAGGATGTTGTGGAGGGAACTTGCAGCAGTGGTGTTCCTCCATATGTGTTGCTCTTGTTCTAGGTGGTAGAGGTCAAGAGTTTGGAACATACTGTCAGTTATCTGAGTTTTTGTAAAAGGTGGTGCATGGGTTTCTTTAAGCTGGATAACGTCCATCTCCTTTCATGGAATTTCACTCATTCATGCAATTGAAGTGTATTCCATCAAACCCACCACTTGTAGGTGGTGGTAACACATTGGGGAGCCAGGAGATGATAATTCTGAGTCTTCAATGTACTGTTGTAGCCACAGAATTCATATGGCTGGTCTCATTTCTGGTTAATAGTTATTTCTCAGAATTTTCATTAGGAATTTGGACTTCATGATACGATTGAATGTCAAGGGGCAATAGTTAGATCTTCCCTTGCTGGAGATGGTTATTATCTGGCATTTGAGAGGTGCAAATGTTACTTGCCACATATCAGCCTGAGATTGGATATTGTCCAGATCTTGCTGCATTTGAACATCAGCAAATATTTCTACTTTTAACCTGACAGGGAAGACAATGAAACTGGTTGGATCTAGGTCCCTTGGAAGACCTGCAGTGATGTCCTGGGACTGAAATGATCAATCTTGCTTTGTGAAAGGATGATCCCGTACAGCAGAGTTTCTCCCCAATCTCCATTGATTCCAGTTTTCCAAGGCATCCTTGATGGCATGTTCAGTCAAATGCTGTCTTGATGGCAAAGACAAATTCTTTTGTCCCAACTGTGCAGTTAAGTTCATTTGTCTCTGTTTTTGCCTGGGCTGTAATGAGTTCTGAAGAAGGGTCACTGGACCCAAATCATTAACTCTGATTTCTCTCCAGAGATGCTGCCAGACCTGCTGAGTTTTTCCAGTAACTTTCTGTTTTTGTTTCTCATTCAACAAGTACCTCTTAATAGTGTTGTTACAGGCCACTTGTAAAAATACGCTGATTTGCAAGCTCTGCTACTCCTGAGGTGCCACAATAATTCATGATTTAATCAAAGTCTGTGAAGTCGTGATTTACCTGCCTGTTGGAATTGAGTTAATAGGGAACTCCGACAGTGTGTATTTTTTTCAAGTGGACTGTAATGGTGCTATCAAGAGATACATGATAAAAGGGCTCCAAGGCTGCAAGTTTTCATCCTGTTGCCAGAATGTGTCAGGACCCATAGGTGTTGTAGTATTCAATGCCATTTGCCATGACTTCATATTGCGCAGTGAATTCAGAGAAAATGAGAATCATTTGAGGGAGGGAAACGGAACATGTTGCAGAGGGCTAAAAGAACAAGCAAGGGATATGTGGAGGAAGACAGACGAAAGTAAAGGGTGGGAAAATGTTATTTAAAATTTTAAAGTCATGCAACAAATGTTGAATTCTCAGCTGGTTTGATTTCATGCAGTTTTGAACCTTGACCAGTGTGGGTAAGGAACTTGATCAAAAGAAATTGCTTTAGTGTGTGACTCAGCAAAATCTTGAAATCTTGCCTTTATCTCTGCCACTATGTTTGCATTCAACTTCGATCAACCCCTCTCACCCGTGATGTCGTCTTCCAATGTTGTTCTCTTATTTTTAATGAATGAGGAAATGGATGAAAAATGCTTGGCATAATCGGAGGCATTGATTCTTTATTCTGTTCCATACTTAAAAACTTGAGTTGCAGAAATATCAGTAAATTTCTGTTTGTGTGTGGTGTATAATTTAATTTCATGTGTCCAGTCACTACAAATGAATAGCCTTGATGAATCATCATGAAGCAGTATCTCTAACTGTTGGACAAAATCACAGGGCCTTCTTTAATATAAAAGGAACTCGTGGCTAATATGCTATTCCTGATTCTGATATTAGATTTTTATACAAATTAATTCTTGGTAAACATGCAAGTATTTTACACCTGCACAAGTTTGTGATCAAGGGCAGTAACTTGGAATACAAGAAATAAACTTTCTCCCCAGTTGAACCACAAATGCACTAATCAGAGTGGATGGAGCTTACAGCTTTTTGAAGAAGGTAAACCAACCATTTCATCCTGGGTCTTGAGCCTGGAGGCTGCAAACCAACACGAATCTGGTTATGACCCGCTTGCTCTTGATAAGCAGGTTATTATCCAATCTCTTGAATAAGGAAATGAAGTAACTTGCGATTGTCACGTGCAAACTGAAGTTAAGATGTGATAAGTTTATGGTGCTCCTGTTGAACTTCAGTGTTTCAGAACTTGGTCACTTTAACAGAGATTTACTCTGAATTTGAAGAATAGGCATTAAAAGTATTTTTGTGTATGATATGAACTTGCCCCTAAACGTTGGTACTTCAGTTCCATTGTTCCACTTTGAGCCTTGGGTAGCATTCTGTATTTTTTTTTATTATTGCCTTTGGCTTATTCCTTTTTCTGGAGTGTGAAGGTATTTGATTCCACAACAGATGTTGATTCTTGGAATGCAAGTAGCTCAGGTTGTGGACTCCTAATTTAGACTAGGTGGTGGAAATGAGTTCCATATCATATGTCAAGGTTGTACAAGAGTTGAAAATAAATCTCTTGTAACCAAATTTAACAAGGTTTTTTTTTGTCTGAACAAGAACACTTAATACTGTTGAATCAGAGATAGTAGGAACTGCAGATGCTGGAGAATCCGAGACAACAAG
>NC_063332.1:64115294-64117650 GCF_021869965.1 Rhincodon typus | reverse complement strand
ATCCAGCTCTGCACTCAATACTGTTGAGTTTTTTTGGGAAACTTGTAGTGATTAACTTTTCTGGTTCCACAGTTCCTTATGTCTGGCTGGGCCACTGGATATTCATTCCGTTGTGACATTGTTGATTACTCCAGGTCACCTCAAGCCCTCAGGGTAAGTATATGTTCAACTGCCCTGTTACAGCTGTGCTTGGAGCATATGTATATTTTAACTTAATCTGTCAGCCAGTCTTCAATGGTGTGGGGGGCGGTGGGAAGTAAAGGTTCCTGATTGACTGTGCCAGATAAACAACTTTGCATGGTAACAACTCCAAATTATTTTGGCTGAACAAAGTGTAGAAGTACAGTCTACCAGTTCCTTGAATCTGCTCTGCAAATATCATGGTTGATCTGTTTGCAATCTCAAATCTACATTCTTGCCGACCCTGATTTAACTGCCATTCCCTTGCTTACCAAATCTATTTCTGCTTAAAAGCATCCAAAGATTTTGCTCAAAAACAAATTTGCTGGAAAAGCTCAGCAGGTCTGGCAGCATTTGTGAAGGAAAAATCAGAGTTGGCGTTTCGGGTCCTGTGAACAGTTCTGAGGAAGGGTCACTGGAACCAAAACGTTAACTCTAACTCTGGTTTTTCCTTCACAGATGCTGCCAGACCTGCTGAGCTTTTCCACCAACTTTGTTTTTGTTCCTGATTTACAGCATCTGCAGTTCTTTCGGTTTTTACCAAGATTCTGCTCCCTCCATAGAGGGGAGGGGAGAGTATGGGAAAGTCCCAGCCTCTCCTCATAGTTCAAACCCTCCAGTCTGGGCCATAGCCCTGTAAATCTCTTCTGAAACCCCTCTAATTTTATTAATATCCTTCCTGAGCAGGATGACCAGAACTGGGCATTCTAAAGATTCTCAAGCCGCAAATTTCCGCTAATTTCTTTATTAAATGGGTGACCCTTTATTTTAAAACAGTGACCTCCCAGTTCTAGACTCTCCCACTGGAGAAATATCCTTTCTGCATCTACCCTGTCAAGACCCCTCAATCCTTCGTGTTTCAAACAATTCACTTCTTACTCCCCTAGAATTCAGTGGATGGAAACCAATCTGTCTGACCTTTCCACAAAACCCACCCATTCTTCCTCTAGTAAAGCTTCCCTGGACTAATTACAATATATTTGCATCCTTCCTTAAATAAACAGACCAGTGTTGTTCACCAGTGCTCTGTATAATTGAAGCATAACCTACGACATTTGTGTTTAATATCCCTTGTCATTTTAAAAAAAAAAAACCACAGGTATTCTACTATTTATTTTCTTGAGTATTTGCTGTCCCTGTGCACTTGCCTTATGTAATTCATGCATTAGGATTGGGAGGCATGTGTGGTATTGTTGCTGGGTTAGTAAGACAGACCCAAGTAAATTTCTGGGCACCTGAATCCTTCCATAGCAAAATTTAAATCTGTGCAGAAATACTCCTCCCTCAACCGTGCTGGGGTCTACCTACAACAAATGGGCTGCAGCAGTTCAAGAGCACAGCTCCCCATCTTCTCAAGGACAACTAGAGATGAGTAATATATGTAAGCCCAGCCAACATGACCCACATACTGCGAATCAGTAGGAGTAAAAATTCTGCATCCCAGAGGTCTGCAGTCTCACCATTTAGATAAGTTTTTTTTATTCTCCTAGCAGAATGTGTTATTTCATTTTCCCCAAGTATTATACCCCATTTCCACATTTGTTCACTCACTTGACCAATAGCATTTTTTTAGCCACCTTACTTCCTCTTGACAACTTGCTTTCCTACCTATCTTTGTCATCAATTCTTTCATCCAAATGAGTTGCATAACATGAACAGCTGCGATTCCACACCGATTCCTGTGGTACACCACTTGTTGCATTCTGCGAAGGTGAAGAAGGCCAGTTTTATACCTACTTGCTGCTTCCTCTTAGGCAGCCAATTGTCAATCCATGCCCATATCGCTCACTGTGTAAAATGTTGCATTACTTTCTGCAATTACCTTTGTGGCACCTTTATCAAATGCCGTCTGGAAATTCAAGTGCAGTTCATCCACCAGTTCCCCTTCAAGGAAATAATGTGCTACGGATAAAGAACTCCAATAGTCTCAAAACTATAAGAGATAGTAGGAACTGCAGATGCTGGAGAATCCGAGACAACAAGGTGCAGGGCTGGATGAACACAGCAGGCCAAGCAGCATCATAGGAGCAGAGAGGCTGACGTTTCGGGCCTAGACCCTTCATCAGAAAAGGGGGAGGGGAAGGGGGTTTTGAAATAAATAGGGAGAGAGTGGGAGGCGGATAGAAGAGGGATAGAGGAGAGGATAGGTGGAGAGGAAACAAACAGGTCGAAGAGG
>NC_063332.1:64093815-64115194 GCF_021869965.1 Rhincodon typus | reverse complement strand
TCTCAAAACTATGTTGACTCTCCCTGATTACCTTGAAGTTATCCAAGTGCCCAGCGATAAATTTAATAGTTTTTAACTCTTTCCCATGATGCATCTTAAGTTAACTCGCCTTTGTAGTTAACTAAAAAGCATCATGTTTTCTTGCACACAGCTGGTATTAATATTTTTTGGAAGGAACTATCTGCTGAGAAGTAAAAGTCAGGAAACAGATTGATCCAACTTAAAAACTTTCCTCTAATTAGGCATAATCTCAATTTGTAAATGTTTTGGTCATCTCTGGTTGCTGGGTGAAAGTCTTGGAAGTCCATTTCTTAACCTGTAAATGTGTCCATGGCGTATGAGCATTTCTCATTGCCACCTTCAAGGGTAATTGGGGATGAGCAACAAATCTGTAGTATCCATATCCAATGAATAAATAACATGAGTATGTGACTTCTTCTACAGGAAAAAGATGCTTTAGCAAATTTAAGATGGTAAATGTTTTTTATCTCAAGGATTTTTCATCTCAAATTGTTTTTGGAAACAAATGCAATTGGGAATTATTCCTATCATATACATTATTTTCTGCTTCTCCATAATCTGGTGATCCAAGTTAGCTTTTCCTTTTTATTCTATGTCTCAAAACAAAATGGTGGAGCCCCAGTGTGCCCTTTAAGTGATGAGTGATTTGCATGCATTCTTTGAAGACATGGATGTTCTGCTGCTCCATCAAAATTTTCTCTTAACCACAAACGTTACAACAGATGCTCCAATTTATTTTCTTTACTGTTTTGGGACTTCTATTAAATTTATTCACTGGATGAGGGCCTCACTGGCAAGGCCAGCATTTAGTGTCTGACCTTGACGGCCCAGAGACAATTGTAGGCTATTAGCATACAATAATTTTGTGACTGCATTACACTTTTTTTTTTGCAGAGTGATTTATTTTAGACTGAAGAATATGAAAAATGCTGTATAAATTCAGAGATAGCAAGAAATGCAGATGCTGGAGGAGCAGGAAAGTTGTTGTTTCTGGTCAGGAACTTTTGTTTTTAGGCCGGTTTTAAAATCTCCCCACCCCCAGCTTCCTCCCATGTCCAACCCTCCCTCTCATCCCTGCCCCCTTGACCTGACATAACCTGTCCTCCATCTTCCCCACCTATCTGCCATATCCTTCCCACCGACCAATCCCCACCACTCCCTGCCTGCACTCACCTATCACCATCCCACCTAACTTCCCCAGCCCTACCCCTCCTCTATTTATTTCTGAGCTCCCTTCCCCTCCCCATTTCTGAAAAAGGGACCCGACCCGAAACGCCAACTTTCCTGCTCCTCTGATGCTGCTGGCCTGCTGTGTTCCTCCAGCTCCACACTCTGTTACTTCTGTATAATATCAGATTTCTCTCTGGGGGGGGAAAAAAGTAGTTGGGCTGCACTTTAACAATGTATTGATATTTCTTGTCTTAGATGGCTTGGACTTGCTGGCTGTTTTACATTTCAAAGTTTATTGAATTATCAGACACTGTAAGTATCATGGGAGCAAATTAGAAACTGTTTGTATCTTGATATTGCCACTTCAGATCCTTTTAAAAGATGTTAACCTTGTAGATATCAATCTTGCAGCACAATGTATTCTAAGAAAGATGCCTTAAATTTAATGGCTATTGCGATAAAACTGTCTTGTTCTCTGAGCTGTAACTCAGTTACAGGATCATTCTGGTCACATTTTGTGGCACACAGTTTATTGAATGAGCTTTTGCAAGGGCAGCATTTGAAATGCTATGTTCCTTTCTCTGTCCCCAAAATAGAACATTAAAATAAATGTTGAATTGGTATTGATTCAGGAAATGTATCTGCATATTCCATAAAGATTTGCAACAATTAGACTGTTACTGCCAGTCTTTTCCCCCAATGTGGAGCAATATTGATGTACAGTCCTGAAGTAAGTCGTGTTTAAGCTGTCTCTGGTGGTCCTCAGCATCACATAATCTCTGTCTTTAGTGAATTCCATTCAATCCACTAATACAAAGTAGCTGTTTTTGCAGAATCCATCAATTTTAGCAGTGATGCTAAAAATATTCTGGCAGTAATGTTGAGAACATACTCAAGAACTTGCCCTGCCTCTAGCTAAGCTGTTTCAGAACATCTGCAACACTGGCATCCGTATGTCTATGTAGAAAATTGCTGCATGTGTTCAAGACATAGGTAGGCAACACATCCACCCCATCAATCCTTGATTGTCAGCACTGGAAATTCCTCTTTTACTTTTCTATCAAGTGGCGCTTGCTCAGTAGTAACCTGCTCGCTGAGTTTAGTTCGGATTCTGCCAGTGCCACTCAACTGTTGACTTCATTACAGCCTTAGTTCAACCATAGATAAGAGTGGTGAGAGTGACTGCCCTTGATATCAAGCCACATTTGACAGTTCAGTACTGAGGAGTCTAGCAAAACAATCAGAATGTGGGAACAAAGCCCTCCACAGGGTTGGGTCATATCTCCTGAAAAGGAAGATGGTTGTAGTTGTTGCAGGTTAGTCATCTCGGCCCCAGGAGTTCCTCTCTAATATCCTACGTCTATCCATCTCGTTTGTTTTTTAACCCAGAGGGATGTGGGAATCTGGAATTCATTGCCTTGAAGGATGGTGGAGGCAGAAACCCCAATAACATCTGAATAGTATTGAGATGTGTAATTGTAATGCCAAGGCTAAGGGCCAAGTACTGAAAAATTGAATTAGAATGGTTAGGTAGTTCATTACTAGTGCAGATGTGATACGTCAAAGTGCCGTTTCATGCTGTAAAATTCTGACTTCTATTCAACTTCTTTAACAATGACCTTCCCTCCATCCAAGGTCAGTAAGGGGATGTTCATTGTGCAATCATCAATGTTCAGCACCATTCATCACTCCTCAGATATTGAAACAAACCATATCCAAATGCAGCAAGAATTGGTCAAAATCGATACTTCAGCTGACATCTCCAAAAAGAGATTCTAGCTATCACCCCTTTGAGGTTGTGTGGCATTATCATTGCTGAACTCCCCCACTGACAGCATCCTGGGAGTTCATGTTTTCCAGAAACTGAACTAGATATTAACCATATAAATAGTGGTCACAACAGGTCAGAAGCTAGGAATCCTGCAGTGAAAAACTCATCCCTTCTCTCCCCAAAACTTGTCACAGTATTTGGAAGGCTGAAGTCAGGAGTGCAATGGAATACTCCTTGTTGGCTGGATGAGTGCAGCTGTAACAACACTGGAAGCTTGACACCATCCAGGACTAAATAACCAGCTTGAATGGTATTACATGCACAAACATCCACTTTCTGAACCACTGACATACCCAGTAGTAGCAATGTGTACCACTTGCAGGATGCCTTGCAAAATTTACCAACTCGTCTTAGAAAATAAACCTACCAAACACACAATCGCAATCACCCGGATGGGCCAGGGCAACAAATGCAGGTGATGGCTTTCACACCTAAGTTTTTTCCCTTTCACGCTTAGCATCTTGACTTGGAAATATGTTGCTGTTCCTTCAGTTTTGCTGGGTACAAATCCTGGGACACACTCCCTAAGGGCATTGTGGGTCCGGTCCACCTACACCAAGTGGACTGCTGTGGTTCAAGGAGGCATCTCACCACCTTCTCAAGGCAGCCAAGGATAGGCAATAAGTGCTGGCTCAGCCAGTGAAGCCCCCATTACATGAATACATTTTTAAAACTTCCTTGTTAAAGTTAATTTGTTTGAATCTGTTCCCCACAGTTGTTCTCAAATGTTGCTGCACAATAGACAACAAAATCTAAATTTAATTACAGGAGTGACATTGGGTTTTCCTTTTGAGTCTTTCAGAATGGTTTACTGTTACCTACTGGAGGACAACACAGACGATAAATGCTGGTCTTGCAACTGACATGCCCTTGAACTGATTAATGTGAAAATTGCATTGTTGTGCAGGCAATTAACGACAAGTGATGATTTCTGAAGGCTTTTTCTCTTTACAAATTTGTTTCACAACCGTTCATGTACAATTGAAAACTCCTTCCCACCTTAAACTTCTCACTGTAAGAACTATTTTGTTTAGGCTGAAATAATTATCTTGCTATTAACGTCCAATTCATTCATGAAAAGACTTTGGTCTTCGAAATAGTGCTTTTAAAAACTGGCGAAAGCATTTCAAAATAACTCGCCTCGTGATGGTTTTTCCGGTTTTCCCACACAGATTTTCTTTGTGCTTCGAAAGAAGAACAGCCAAGTAACATTTCTTCATGTCTATCACCACACCATCATGTCATTCACATGGTGGTTTGGAGTCAAATTTGCTCCAGGTAAACTTGTTGACTTCCTAACTCATTGTTGTTTTATTGCATTATGAACCCACAAATGAACTGTGAAATTTTGCTCTATTTTGAGTTCTACTTTGAGTAGCTGGCTCACTACCATTTTTGATCTGGTGCTGCATATTTATGGAAAGTAACCACTATCTTGCTCAGCGTCAATACCACATGCAGACCATTCAATAATGCACCCACTATTTGTCCTGTTGCTCTTAAACAATGAAAGCAATGCACACTGACTGACATTGTACATTGAAGTTGTGCTTGATGCCATTATATTAATCAATCTGTTAATTTCGTCTGTTGCTTTTTGGAATATTTTGGAATATTTAGTTAAGACTTTGTTTCGTTAGTAGCCAAATCCTATCAGGGAGGGGGAGGCAATGGCCTAGTGGTGTTATCTCTGGGTCAACGGTCCAGTGATTTAGATAATATTCTGGGGATCCAGGTTCAAACCCTACCATGGCCGTTGATGGAATTTGAATTCCATAAATATCTGGAATTGTCATCATTAGATCTAATGTTGATTGTTGGGGAAAAACCCATCTGGTTCAGTAATGCCCTTTAAGGAAGCAAACTGCCATCCTTACCTGGTCTGGCCTACATGTGACTCCAGACCCACAGCAATGTGAGATAACAAGGTGTAGATTTGGATGAACACAGCAGGCGAAGCAGCATCAGAGGACCAGGAAAGCTGACGTTTCGGGTCCAGACCCTCCTCCACAGCAATGTGGTTGACTCTTAACTGCCCTCTGGGCAATTGGGGATGGCAAGAAATACTGACTGGCCAGTGATGCCCTCAACCTGTGAATGAATAAAGAGAAAAAAGAAGCCCCTCCTTAGAACAAATAGGCTTTTAATTCTCTACTTGGGGAGGTCAAAAACAGATTGGCTGACCACTTTACAGTTTACCTTTTTCATTCAGTTGCAATATTGACTCCCAAGCTTCTGGTTGCTTTCACTTTCTGACTTTGTTGTTTGCCTCCAGTTGTATTCTAGTGAAGCTCAACATAAGCTTGAGGAACAACTACCTTACCTTGATTTAGGCATTCTGCAGTATTCTTGGATGAGGATTGAGAGCAACAATTTCAGAACATTTCTGTCTGCGTAATTCATTTTCTCTTTATGCACCAAACCAAAATCCCCTTCAAGTATATCAAAATGATAGCCTAGACAGTAACTTTCTCTTATTTAAAGGCAAGTGTAAGATGCTGTGTTCGATGTAATTCGATTGGTTACATTACTTGGCTTTAAGTAAAACATGCTTTATTTACCTACAGTTTAAATAAAAACAAAAGAAGGAAGAATTGGTCTAACTTTAACTTTATTGGAAAATTTAACACATTAATAGGTTATTTAACTACTAACCAGTAACTGTTCCAGTATAGTAACATCCTTTAAACACACCCTTGGCAAAGGCAAAGTCAGTAAAATAGATTCTCTCAAGCAGTTCTGGCAGAGAGGGAGCAAACTCGAGCTTTATAGCTGTAGCAGAGAGATGAGTAACAGCTTCCATAACCAACTTCGAAATCCCAACAACTACTGAAAGCTAAACTAACACCCTGGTTCTGTGGGAGTCTGACTCCACCCATTCATACTGCTTCTATTGTTCCAAATTGGAGGGGGAGGTGAGGGGGCTCCCAAGGCCTATCCAGCTGTTTACTTTATTGGCTCAAAACCTCCTCTCTTGAACACAAAACCAGGACAAAATACACCTCTTAAAGTTGTAGAAGCATCATATCTTGTTTGGCAGTTATTCATCAGTTTTTCCCACCACCTCTTTACTTTCCCATTGCCACTCCCTTTAGCCTTGCATCAGCACCACGTTTTGTCACTTAATTTCTTCTGCCTCTCTCCCTACACTCCTTCCTTGAGGAAGAGGAAAAGAAAATCGACCTAGATTGTAGGACTTCGGTATGTGGATGGCCATGTCACTTTTCTCTCCAAAGAGAATCTTCAAGTCTTAATGCATACTGAAGAATTAGTCTTAGCTTCAACCTCAAGACTCGAATTCTTTACCAACCTCTCCTCGGTCTAGTTCCAGTATTTGTCCATTAAGTTCAACTGAGAAATCCTCCAAACTTGGAGTGTTTCCCTTAACTGGGAAGCTACCTCTCATCTAAGACTGATATAGCAGTGCTGGTGTCGAACTGGGGTGGACAAAATCAGAAGTCCCACCCCACACTGTTATAGTCCAACAGGTCTATTTGAAATCACAAGTTTTCGGAGCGCTGCTCCTTTGTTAGGTGAAGTGTCATGCTAAGGAGAGAATCATGGATGCTAAGGAAATGAGGGAAACAAGTGGGCATGTTTTGGACTGCACACATGTTACCAGATGGCTGTTTGTAGCCTTAAGGTGCATAAATCCCCTGGGCCCAATCAAGTCCACCCTTGACATTGTGGGAGTTAGGGGGAAAAAATTGCAGAGGCCCTTGCTGAGATTATTGCTTCATCTTAAGCCACCGATGAAGTTCCAGAAGACTGGAAGGTGGCTAATGTTGTTCCATTGTTTGAGAAAGGTAGCAAAGACAAGCCAGGGAACTACAGGCCCATGAGCCTGACATGAATGATAGGCAGGTTATTGGAGAGGATACTGAGGGACAGGATCAACCGACATTTGGATTGTCAAGGTCTGATTAGGGACAGTCAGCATGGATTTGTGGGCAGCAAGTCATGTCTGACAAATCTTTTCGAGTTTTTCAAAGAGGTAACCAAGCGGATGGATGAGGGTAGGGCAGTGGATGTTGTCTATATGGACTTTAGTAAGGCCTTTGACAAGGTCCCACAAGGCAGGCTAGTCATGAAGGTTAGATCGCATGGGATCTGGAGAGAGCTAGCTAATTGGATTCAAAATTGGACTCCATGGTAAGAAGCAGAGGGTGATGGTTGAAGGTTGTTTCTCGGACTGGAGCCCTGTGACTAGTGGTGTGGTGCAGGGGTCGGTGTTGGGACCGTTGTTATTTGATATTTACGTAAATGATCTGGATGTGAATGTACAAGGCATGAATAGTACGTTTACAGATGATACAAAATTAGGTATCGTTGAGAGCGAAGAAGGTTATCAAAAATTAGAGGGATCTTGATCAGATGGGGAAGTGGGCTGAGGATTGGTAAATGCAATTCAATACGGATGAGTGTGAGGTGTTGCATTTTGGAAAGTCAAACCAAGGTAGGACTTATACAGTAGATGGTGAGGCCCTGATGAGTGTTGTGGAACAGAGGGACCTCGGAGTACAAGTACATGGTTCATTGAAAGCAGCGTCACAGGTGGACAGGGTGGTGAAGAAGGCATTTAGCATGCCTGCCTTCATTGGTCAAGGTGTTAAGAATGGGAGTTGGGACATTATGTTACAGTTGTGTAAGTCATTGGTGAGAAGCAGTTGGGGTATTGTGTATTGTTTTGGTCACCCTGTTATAGGATAGACATAAAGTGGAAAGTGTGCAAAGAAGATTTACGAGGATATTACCAGCATAGTAGGTCTGAGTTAGTGAGAGGTTGGCCAGAATAGGACTTTGTTCCTTGGAATGGAGGAGAATGAGGGGTGACCTTATTGAGGTGTATAAAATCATGAGCATAGATTGGATGAATGCATATAGTCATTTTCCCAGGGATGGGGAATTGAAAACTAGAGGGCAAAGGTTTAAGGTGAAAGGGGATAGATTTAAGGAGGACCTGCAGGCCAGCAACTTCATGCTGAGTGTGGTGTGTGTATAGAATGGGCTGCTGGAGAAAGTGGTTGAGGCAGGTACAAGAGGAACATTCAAAAAAACGTTTGGATAGGTACATGGATGAGAAGAGTTTAGAAGGATATGGACCATGCAGGCAATCGGAGCTCGCTAAGTGGGCACCACGGTCAGCATGGACCAGTTTGGGCTGAAGGGCCTGTTTCTATGCTGTATTGCTCTGACTCTGCGACTGTATCTACCTCATTGTTAAAATATTGAAAAATATTGTGAATGGACATGGAAGTACCAGAGCCTGGCATGAAGGAGCAAAGGGGTTGATTGGCAGGCACAGCCTGACAAAGGAAGGAGGTAAGGGAGGACCTTTTAGTAAAGGATTTCAAAGGGTTTTCTTGTGCATTCTATGGTTCATGACAGCTCTGAGGTGCCATGAACTGTTTCTCTTTAAAAGAAAACTCACCGACTCCATAAAAATTGTGGAGGAGTGCGCCAAGCCTATTTTGGCAAAGGAACTGGCCAGCCATAACATTGGGGGTGGGGTTCGTGACCAGACCAGCCTCCAAATCTCCTGGGAAATGAGATGGGCATCTGGACTTGCCCTACCGTCATTTTCATTGGTTCCAATGTCGTACTATAGGATGAAAATCCAGACCATTAATTCTATTCCATGTGACGTACTGAGCGTTTCCTGTTCTATTTTAATGTGTGCTGCAGTATTTTGACCTTGAGATCGCTCCTGGACTAAGCTGTCATAATGCATTACTTCAAATTGTATTAACTCGTCGGTGTCTCAGTACTCAACATCTACACTCTCTGCAGCGTTACCATGTTTTCCCACCAATTTTGGTAGAGCCTATTACAATTCTCCCATCTGCTGGTATCCTGAGACTGCTCTGCTCAAGCAACTGCTGTAAACCACTCCCTAAGTTGCATCTGTAAAACTCATCTGGCTTTTATGCATTAAACAAGGAATCTTGTAACTGCAACTAAATCTCATAAACCACCCTCAATACTGCTAAACTGGTGATGTGTATCTCTGTTCTGCAACATTATCTACCATTACTTAGTTTGTTATCTCTTTGTTGAAATGCTAGGGGTAAGGAAGCATGTGGAGCATGAAGCATGTACAGTAGAGATTTGAGATGAGCTACACTCACCAAAATTGTATCAGCAATTACAAGTGCAGTTAAAGAATTAAATGAGGAAATTGTTATCTGAGGTGCCTTGCTCCTCCAGACCTGGGCTAAAACAATATCTCGCCAAAAGATTCAGGGTTTAAAAAATGATCCATAAGAAATTGCTGTCATTTTGGTGACTAAGTATGCTAGAGGGAAAAGAAGTTAGGCCTTAAAATATGTTTAAATGGTTAACACTGAGTCTTATTTCTCCTAAACGTCTGACCCAAAATCATAAAGGTGTAGCCTTTTTGTTCTTTTATATTCTAATCATTGGAAAATTTCAAATTTTGATCGTTTCAGTCTGGAAGCAAATTAAGTTGTTGTAGCTGGTTGCATTGAATTAGGTTTCATATTGCAACTGATGGAAAACAATGAAGAAAACTGCTATAGTAGTTACTTAATGTCATTAGGTGGTGGAATTATTCTTTGTGATAATTGAATTGATTAGTGCTGTGGCATGATACACCACAGTAATGCTGCAGATTGGATATATGGTTTGGGTATTGAAAAGAACTAATTTCTCCTTGCTGATAGATTAAACCACCCTTTTTTGGTGAGTAACTTGGGCATTCGCGTTTTGAATAACTTGAGCCTCTTAATAGAAATTGGCACAACAGATAATATTCTTTTTATAAATGTTACTTTTTCAAAACAGTACTGATCTTTTCTTTTGTCCAAAAGGCCTCTTAAAAGTTGAAGCTTCTTGATGCTCTTTCAGTGAACATATTTTAAATGTGCAGCAGCACAATATTGGAGAGCTAACACAACTTCTTTGTCTAACAAAAACAGAAACTGCTGGAAAAATTCAGCAGGTCTGGCAGCATCTGTGGAGAGAGAGCAGAGGTGACATTTCGGGTCCTGTGACCCTCCTTCAGAACATTGAAGGAGGGTGACAGGACCTGAAACGTCATCTCTGCTTTCTCTTCACAGATATTGCCAGACCTGCTGAATTTCTCTAGTCAGTTGATTGCCAGCATCTGCAGTTCTTTGTGTTTTTTCAGCGATGTATAACTGCTTTTCCTTTCTTTTTCTTTCCCATACAGGTGGTCTAGGAACATTTCATGCTCTTGTAAACTGTATTGTGCATATAATCATGTATACATACTATGGTTTATCTGCACTGGGGCCATCTTACCAGAAGTATTTGTGGTGGAAGAAGTACATGACCACAATTCAATTAGTAAGTTTTCTTTATCTTGTTTGGGGATCATACTGCCAGGTTAACTGGCTAAGGGTACGAGTAATTTGTATGTGGAAGCCCTGAGGGGGATGGCAGGTTCCATCACCTGAAGGTCATTCGTAAACTAGCTGATCTTTATTTGTAGCAGTTTAGTAACTGCTTGGTATTAGCTTACAAACTATCAAATATTTTGGAAATGCAATTCTGTAATATGCTGTGGAGTTTTAACACTTCTTCTGTCCTCCTTTCTCAGTTAGGCTTGGTAGCCAAGCATTTTGGGCCCAAGTTCCCCTTTCAGCAAAATGAAGGGGAGCCTCACTCCCCAAAACCTTTCACAATCTTCGAGGTACAAGTCAGGAGTTTGATGGATCAGGTTTAAAAGTTTGTTTTTTATTATTCCAGGCTGGGTGTTTTTTTTTTTTTTTTTTTGAGACATCTATACAGAGTGTATTTGTAAACACTCTCTCTTGGTGGTTTCCTCTGATTTAAATAGATCCTGCTCCAAATTTGAAGTTTTGTTTGTATTTTATGGATTGCTGTTGTACAGAGAAAACGTGACCCATATGGTAAAATTCTCCTTTGAAAAGGAAAACTGAAATATGAATTAAAAGTAGGCTGTAATGTACCTGTAGTTCAGTGTCAGCAATAAACCTCCAGTCTCTTCACTTCGAGATTATTTTGTCATTTGACTTTTTATTTTTGATCCATTTGTGAATGTGGGTGTCACTGGCTGGGCAAGTATTTATTACCAAGTTCTTATTGCCCTTGACAAGGTGGTGGTGAGTTGCTTACTCAAGGTGCTGTAATCTGTTTAGTGTAGGTACATCTAGAATGATTTTCAGTCAGAAGTTCCGGAATTTTGTCCCAGTCACAGTGAAGGAATGGTATATTTCCAAGTCAGGATGGTGAGGGGCTTGGAGGAAAACTTGTAGGTGGTGGTGTTCCCATGTATCTATTGCCCTTTTGCTTCTAGATTGTAGTGGTCATGATTTTGGAAAATTTCTCAAAAGCTTTGGTAAATTTCTACAGTGTCATTGTGCATGGTACACACTGCTGCTACTGAGCATCAGTAGTGGAGGAACTGAATGTTTGTGGAAATGTGGTAATTAGGCTGATTTTCCCTGGGTGGCTGGGAGGAGGGAGAGACGGGCTTTGGGGAGTCAGAAGGTGAGTTACTCACTGGGATTCCTCGCCTCTGCCTATTCTAGTAACCACGGTATTTAAGTGATTAAGACAGTTCAGTTTATGGTTAATGGTAACCCCAGGATATTGATAGTGGGCGGATGCAGCGATGGTAGTGCCATCGATTGTCAGGCAGTGATGGTTACCTTCTCTTGCTGGAGGAGATCATTGCCAGACACTTGTGGTGTGAATGTTACTTGCAATTTGTCAGCCCAAGCCTGGATAATTGTTCATGTTTTGCTGCTTATGGATATAGACTGTTTCAGTATCCGAGTAGTGAATGGTACTGAACGTTGCACAGGCATCAGTGAACATCCCCACCTCTGACCATATGTTGAAGTAATTGAAGATGATTGACTAGGACACTAGACTGAAACTTTATCGATGATGGCTGGAGTTGAGATGATTTGACTTGCAACAACCACAACTGTCTTCCTGAAGAAGGGTCTAGGCCCGAAACATCAGCCTTCCTGCTCCTCTGATGCTGCTTGTCCTGCTGTGTTCATCCAGCTGTACACCTTGTTATCTCTGTCTTCCTCTGTTCGGTTTTCCAGTGACTCTTTCTTGGGGTCCTTGCTGCCACATTCATTTAAATGTGACCCTGATGTTTAGGGCTGTCATCTGTCCTTCGCTCTGGAATTCGGTTGTTTTTGTGCATGTTTGAATTTTATGCCAATGTATTTAGTTTACATGGCAATTGGAGCATATTACAAGCAAGGAATTCATTTCATGGTGTTTCTTGTTTTGTTTACAGAATGTGTAAAGACAATTGGGCTGGTTTGTTACAGCAGTGTCTCATCTCAAACTTTACAATTGAAAGTAAAAATGGTCCTTGAGCAGAGCATGTTATGTATTTTTTTCACCTCCCTTTCCTCCTCCATCCCACCCCAGTTTTTCAGAAGAACATCCTAGCATGAGGCTAGATAATGCTGATGCTTGGGAAGGAATCACTATTTCATCCCTGTCCCTAATCTAGCATCAACTCCAACTATTTTCCTCTTCTCAGAAGTCAGATGTTTAAGGAAACTCTCTCCTTCCTGCTTGTTTGGTGGCAGATTGAAGATTCTGGCTGGAAGTATAGAAGTGAATGACAAACTTGTGTGTATTTATATATTAAAAAATGTATACAAATACTTTTAAGTGTGAGTTTCTTTACCATCCCAAAATCAATTATTCTTTTTAGATTTAGCTTAAATTCTGTTAAAAGTGGATCATATGCAAACCTTTGAAGCTTTGAATGTTACTGTGGAACTCCTGAAATTCTACAGGTTTATTTATTTAAAAGGACTTAATCTTAAGACAAGATGATTTAAAAAAAACAAAAACAAATTTGCTGGAAAAGCTCAGCAGGACTGGCAACATTTGTGAAGGAATGTTTTGGGTCCGGTGACCCTTCCTCAGAACTGGAGCCGAAACATTAACTGTTTCTTCCTTCACAGATGCTGCCAGACCAGCTGAGCTTTTCCAGCAACTTTGTTTTTGTTCCTGATTTACAGCATCTGCAGTATTTTGGTTTTTATTATGACTTGTGTATCAAGTGTTAGTTTTGTCTCCACAACTGAAGCTTGACCCAAGCAGTTCCAGCTTTTTGTTTCATTTTGACAAAAAAGTTTCATGCTAGAGAGATCTCATGGTATCAAATTCATTAACTCTTCTTTCAACTTTCAGGTGCAGTTTGTGGTGATTACTGTCCATATTGGGCAGTTCTTCTTCATGAAAAATTGCCAGTACCAGTATCCAGTTTTCCTGTACATAATATGGCTTTATGGAGTTAGCTTTATGGTTTTATTTCTCAACTTCTGGTACTATGCATATACAAAAGGGCAACGATTGCCAAAGAATGCTGTGAGCAAGTTGAAGGAGCAGTAAAAATAGCAAGAACTGGAAGATACTTGGTTTATAATTGAACTTGAGACAATAATGAACATGTATGACACAACGTTGGACACCTGTTTACGATTCTCTGAAATTGACTTGAGGCATGCTACTGTGTAGCTGCTACATTTGTGAAATATGTCAAATCTGTTCAGAACCTGTTGCCAACTTTGCAAACTTTAACCTTTGCCCTGTTAACATTTTATGATTGGTTCAGCTAATGACACATGTGCTTCTGTCCTTGCCTCTTCTGTCTTTTCTAATTGTGGAAAATGATGTAAGCGAACCACGTTATGCTATGAGTCTGGCCTTGATGGTGTGCAGAGTTTTGATATGAATTGCAGCAGTGCAGTATTATGCTGCTGCTCATGTTTTGGAAGCACTGATACAGTTAGGCAACTTGATCTTTGTTTTGCATTGTGTGGCTACAGTAAATGTGACTAGTACGAAACCCTTCTCATTCTTGTTTCACATGTGCTTAAACAGGAATGGGAACTGGCAGGCCAGGTTTCTATTTTGAAATATCTCTCGTCCTGTTTAATTACAAATTCAAAGCAGCAGTAAGTTGGCTAAATCTATTTCCATGCACGTGGTTTCTCTGTTGTTCCCTGTTTAGGTCAAATGGATAATGTACAACTGTTTCAATCATGATGCTGGCTGCTCATTTTTAAGAGGAATGAATTTTCTACCTACACATTTCTGTAAAATACTTGGGCTTTGTGACAGTTTTTCCTTACTAAGGATGTAGTTTAGCCAGCTTTTCTTTTAATTAAAACACATCTGTAGTAAACAGCTGGTGAGCCTTCTTCTGGAAATAGTTAATTGTGGGAATGCCAAACTCAATGGAATCATTCCTTTTATAGCTATCTTCATTTGTTGGAAGTAGTTCTGACCTCAAAGGTGTGTGTTTGTTTTTTTTAAACTTGCAATAAAGATTTTTTTTTAAAGTTTCCTCTTTCTCCACCTTTCTGGTGATGCTTGCAGATGAGTTTTGCTGTAGGTTATGTGAAAGACAGAAGATGATATTTAAGGATATTAGTAGGAAGTGTCAAAATTTAGATTTGCTTTATTTCTGAAATTTCAGGAATGTAGCAGTTTTAAAAATGTGAACTTTCAATTTTGCGGTGACTTAGCTTGAGATAGTTAAGCAAATATTTGCTTAACTAATGATTCAAGGAGTATCTGGATATTTCTATTTTTTCACAAGCGGCTGCAGATTTTTTCAAAATTATCCATTCTGTAGATAAAATACCTTTTTCAGTAATTGTTTTTCTACATAATGTCCAAAAGCATGTCTCTTTCTGTGTTCCTTCCTGATTCAGATGCTCCTTGGCTATTGTTTGAATAAACATTTTGGCACAAGTGACTGGTTATTTTTATTCCAGACAAGAGAACATTTCTTTCCTTTTTGTAGCAAAAATGATTGGATAATTTTGTCACTCAAATCTTGAAATTCTTCACTAAAGTTCAAAATGTGCTATAACACCCTATTTTTGTTTTAAATGCACAGTAAGCTCATTACTTCTGTGGGAGCTGTTTTGGATCCCAGGGGAGGATCAAAAATGCCTCTTCTACATGTAGTGGCCAAATTGGAAATTTATTAATGAAAACATTGGTAGAACCACCAACTGAAAATTTCACAGACTTAGTACTAAATGGTGACATTTGAAGAGGATGGGACGTGGAGATGTTACTGTTCTAATAATGGGCTGCCTTAAAATTTGGATCGAATGAGATGTATTTCAAGCAGCCTTGGTATTTGTGCATACTGATCCAACACTTTAACTGATATTTGTGTTTTCGAAATGTGCCAATGGCAAAGAAATTTTGCAAAATGTATTTCCAACTGACTACAGTATTCCTAAGTTAGCATTGTTCTTTATAGACACTTTTTCAGCTATTATGTAGCATGCTATAGTTCTGTTTTCAGAGGAGTTGAATACAGTATCCAACACAGGTATTGCAAAAAAAGAAACTGGAGTTGATTTGTTTTAATAATCATATGTTGGAATTCACAATAAAAGCACTGGTGTATTAATGTGACCTTGAAAAATGAAGCATTTCGAATTTACTTGGTTTAGGTTTGCTTGACCATTTCTAAACTTAAGTACTTGTTATTGTTCAAGTTAATAAACTTGATTTAAAATTGTAGTTTATTACAAAAAAAGTATGAAGCCATTGGTGGAAAACAATTGAAGTATAGTAAAATGTTAAAGAGAACATATGATGGGTCTGGAAAATTGTACCTTGATGTTTATCAGATTGTGTACTCAGTCACCATAGCAAAAGATTGTATTGTATCCAAATTTTAGCAAGTGTTTCCAAATGAATGGATGTCTTTTGTAAGTGGTATTACTTGCAAATGATGTATTTTAAAATGATTTGTATATTTGCCATCAATAAATAAATACCATTAAATTTATATTGTGTATTTTATATTATGACAAATGAATTTTATTCAATGGCACCAATTCCATTCATGCATTTGTTACTTTTTAGTTCCATGTCATCAGAGAATGGGTGGCAAGCAAAGAGTTGTAAAGATAGGTTTAAGGGACAAGATTTGAGTGGACGTGAACAGCAAAGCTCAGGCAATTGACTGTTCTGCCACGAATTGGAGAATCTATACGAGTTCGGTTTGAGCGGTGTTGTGGTGGATAGGTAGAGGACCTTGGAGAATTTGGGAATGGTAAGATTAAGAATTTAATCACAGGACTGAATCTTAATTGGGTGTTGAGAATTGGGAATTAAGAAGTTACTTGGTAGTAGCTCAGCCAGTTTTATGGGCAGGTCTAATGCAGCAGCATCTGACGATCATCATTGTTTTCAAATATTGTGGGATTAGATAAGAGCCTTGGGGTGGAATTTTCCCATTTTCAGACTGTTTTGCGAAGCAAAATTCATTGCGCAAACAACAACTGTTGCGCAATCTTCCATTTTTCACCTTGTTTATTGTGCAACCAGACTCTGGGCATCTCTTCTCTGGGAATAATGTGGCAGGAGGGATGGAAGTGCTTGTTACTGGGACTTGCCAGTTTTTGTGTCACTGATGCCATGTTAAAAGCCAACTGCATGCCATTTCAGACACAAAGCCAGGGACTCTCTCACTAATGTTTGACTGTTATCACTGAGGACATAGTGCAAAGGAAAGCTTTTCCTCAGTTTATAGACAGGGTCTTGGAAGTTTTTGTGGATGGGATGGAGGAGTGGGAGGTGGTACTTTTTCCTGTGTAGCACCACAGGGGCTGCACTACAAGACGAGGCCAAGTTGGATTGAAATTGCAGCTTGGTTCACTGCTGAGATAGCAAGAACCACAGATTCTGGAGTCAGTCAATACAGCTTGGAGCTGGAGCAACACAGCAGGTCAGGCAGCATCAGAGGAGCAGGAGAGTTGACGTTTCAGGTCAGGACCCTTCATCAGGACTGGTGAGGGGGAAGGGAGCTGGGAAATAAATGGAGAGACGGGGTGGATTTGGGTGAAGGTAGGTGGGATGGTGATAGGTGGATGCAAGTACAGGTACTGGGAAGGGTGAGCTAGATAGGTGGGGAAGAAGATGGACAAGTGGGAGGCAGGGATGAGAGAGGTTTGGATGTGGAATGAGGCTGGGAGTGGGGAGACTTTGAAGTTGGTAAATTCTATGTTCAGGCCATTGGGCTGTAGGCTGCTAAGACTGAATATGAGGTGGTGTTCTTCCAGTTTGCATGTGGTGTCATTTGTGGCACTGGAGGAGGCCTGGGAAGGACATGTCACCGTGGGAGGGGGAGGGGGGGGGGGAGGGGGAGGGTGAGTTAAAATGGTTGGCAACTGGAAGGTGGTGTTGATTAGTGTACAGAGTGCAGGTGTTCTGCAAATCCGTCATGGAGTCTGTGCTTGGTCTCACCAACGTAGAGAAGGTTCACTGCTGTCTCCCAAGTGTATGCGGTACAGTGCAGGAAGAATGATAATGATCTTCTGCTGTCCACAAGGATAAATGCCACCATCTTTGCTACCTCATGTTCATAGAGCCACCGCTTTAACTTTGCCACTGTATATACTTCTCACTCAGGCTTGTGGACTAAACTCTTACCGAGGTTGCATGTATCATACCCACTGAACAACTCTCACTCACTTCATCCTTCCAAACTGCTAACTATTTTTGTCCTCAGCACTTCCTACTCACTGGGGACACCTCACCATCCCTTCTGTTTGTGCATCACCACTAACTACAGCTCTTCCGTTTGCTTCCATCAAACTCCATTCGTCTTGTTTCATTGCAGGAAAAGTTGGTCAGCTCTCACTGGTATCCCCATAGCACTCCAACTTTTAACCTCTGGGCTGGCTGCACTTAACCTGCAGAACTGATTGTGGCCCAGTCCCTGGACTGCGAGAGAACAGATCTCTGGGCTCTGCTTGGATTAAGTGCTTGACTGACCAGAGCTATCCCCTTTGACTGGAATCTTAAGACTCTTGACTGATCATGGTGTTGTTCTCTGACTGACCCCACCCTACAAAAGACTGCTCTCCTTTCACTTATGTGCAGGGCCACTTGTTTGAAACACATACTGTTGTGTTTTCTGTGTAAACTGATACCATGTTGCACGTGAAACCTGTCCACCAGCTTGAATGTTTCGTACTCCCCACTATCTCAAGTTGCTGCCCTCTGTTAAATAGCAAGCCACAGAGGCAATTAGCATGTAACTGAGCACCCCAAGAAAGCAATGTGACCCACCCAGGCTGGCAGCCCAGAAGAAGTGAATGTATGTTGATGAAGCAAGCTAAGAGCCATAAGATGTGTCCTATTTAGCTGTTCATCTCCCTGTGCACATAGTGAGTTAAACATGCAAGACATGGGTGTCCCTGAAATCAAAACTAAAACTGTTGAAATGCTGAAGTGTTGAAAGATTTTGGTCTTAAAGTAGACTTGACCATGTTTTGAGACTTGTGGTTTGCTGATGCTGATTTTCTGTGGACAAAGGGTCGAGCAGGACAGTGTCCATGCAGCATACAGAGATGTTGTTGTGAAGAAGCAGCTGGATGATGGTCAGGACGACCATTCGGTGAGTTGTTGCGTTGAGTAAGTGCTCCGATTTACGTATTGGGGAAATTACTCCATCTAGTTCCTCAGGGAAGAGGAGAATTAGAAGTGGTGTACAAATAAGGAGATTTGGGTTTTTGGGGCAGCAAATTTATGGGATAAGATTCTGAAATCACCTTTTGAGAAAATCTTAATTTTTCTCTATCAAGATCCAAATTTTTGTTTACATTGTGTATTTTCTCATCTTTCTTGCTATTGTTCACATCTGCTGTCAAGTTATTCTTTGGGCATGTTTGAGTACCTTAGCTACTGTGCTGAGGTTGGAAAGGAGAATTAACTTTGGTGATATTGGGTTGGAAGTTCAGCTAAGACTGTTGGAGAGGTGGGATTGAACTGATGCTTTGGGAATAGTTTTATGGTGTGGTAAAAGGCTTTTCTTGTGTCTTAGAATGATTAGCCACAAAAAAAATTTGGCTCATCTAAGACTGTGTGTCAAGAAAGCAGTCTGATAGACAAAAGAAGTGGAACTGTGTATATTTGAAATCTGACACATTTTATGTAACTAGAACATGTAGAAGGACATAATAATGGATACGTGGTGTAATGCAGAGGTAATGGTTGGGATAAGAGGCTATTTTTTGAACTGCCCTGACTAGAGTCAGATAGGGATGAATGGAACCAGTATTTTTTGTGAAGTAACAAACATAGGCTCCTAATCTCCCAAGGTAATTCAAAAAAGGCAAAAGGCTTGAATATATTTTGTTTTCAGAGATGGGGATTTTGTATATGAATATGTAACATCCAACAAGTGTCCATGAACTACATTTGGGCTCATTGCAAATGACAAATGCTGGAGATCACAGTGGGTCAGGCAGCATCCATGAAGACAGAGCAAACTCATGTTTTGAGTCAAGATGACCCCAGACTCGACGTTACTTTGTTCTCCCTCCATGGATGTTGCCTGACCCACTGTAATCGCTAGCATTTATTGTTTTCGGTATACATTCCAGCATCTGCAGTAATTTGTTCAAATTTGAGCTCAGCTGATTATCCTAAATTGGTTGTTAGTGTTGCTACTGGTGCACTTAATTAGATAGCATTTGCTGTACAATCTTGCATTTGATTCCAATAATAGGCATTTTGGGTTTTTTTGCAAGTACAGGCTGGTTGAAGATTATACTCTGCACTTTGCCTATTACAAGCTGCCTAAAGGAACTCCCTATTTGATTTGATTAGCCAACTGCTAAGGCATGCATGTGCATGAAAATTCATGCATACTGTTGATCAATTGTGTTTTGTAGAAAGTGTTTTTGGACTGATGGCAGCATGCAGTTAACTGATTACTATTGCCAGTTTTCAAGGAGTCAACATTGCTCCTGACCATGTTGTCTGAACACAATTGTAACTATTTTGAATTTTGATATCACTTGTAAAGTTTCTTTTTCCTATAATGGGAAAGACTTTAGTCATCAAGCCTCCATAAAGTTTTGGTGTACACACACGTCCTTATCGTAGTCGAGAGAGGTAAATTTTTAACAGACAAAAATCCAAAATCCCAGTTTCTTAGTAAAAGAATAAGTCATAAGGTTTCGTGATTTACAACATTTTTAACAAGAATTTTTAAGGATTAGAAGGGTTTAAGGAAAACTGTCTTCAGCCAGAGATTTAGTGGTTCTCTGAAATAGTCTAAAAGGATGGTGTAAATGGGAATCCTCAAGACATGTAGTACTTGGATGAACATTTGAAACCTTACAAGATCAAGTTCTCGGAAAAATGATTTGAACAGGTGGGATACTGCGTAAAAGGACCCTTTCATGATGTAAAAACGTTGTTTTCTCCTTGCACCTCCCCCAACTGCTGCTGCTCCATAATCCAGGCCCTTGTTATTTCTTCTATTGTTCTATTTCTGTTTGACTTATTCGTTCAAAACTCTGAGTTTTAGGATGGCCCCAAACTCTGTGTATACACCTGCGCGCGCTAGAATAAAGGCGACAAAATACGTGTTTGGATTATTCTTGTATGTTTGCAGTGGTAGTCGCTCTTCATGTGTCACCTGCGCATGTAACAAACCATGGTGCATTGCTATAAATACGTAACAAACCTAATTCTAATTTTATCCTAGCAATCGCCACCAGAACTACTACTGCAAACCTGAGTGAAGAGCTGTAACTAGCTTTCCGTTTGTACAACTTGGGGAAGCAACCTGACTTTTTGGTCAAGTGCGCAGGTACATTCTCTTCCAGCTCCCTGGTTGGTCCAACACACTCAGTTCGAACTCTCTGTTCTTTCTCGGCTCCACCCCCATTTATCAGGTCGACCCTGGTTACTGTTTGTCCTATCAGGACGGCTTCTTTGAGGGTCACGGGACCGCCGCTTTCGCCCAATCAGTGTGACTGTTCGCCTCGCTGCCGATTTTTAAACTGCCCGGGCTCCCCGTGCCCTATTGAGAAAATTGTGATGGGAATTAACGGACGGTGAGGCGGTGTTAACCGGCCCTGAGCCTGACCCCGGGCCCTGGGGGGTGGTCACAGCATGGACAGCAAAATAGCGGCGGGTCCGTACCGAGCCACCAAGCTGGTGAGTTATCTCCCGCATGGTGTCCCTGCACTGCCGCTGGTTAAATGTCTCCTTTCTACGGGCGCGCTCTGTGTTACACGTTGTTTCTAAAATGTCCTTATTTCGGTATTTCAATACTCCCCCTGGCTTCAGTTTGTTTTTTTTTTGGCAAAGAAGTGAAACGACAACCCGGGGAGGTGGTATACGCATGGCTTGACGCGTGTAGATGAACGAAGGAAAGCCTGCGGAGATTGATTACAGACAAAAGCAGAAATGCTGCGGATAGTGGAAATTTTGGAATAAAAGCATAGCGCTGGACAGCCTCGGCTCTGACCTGATGAAACGCCATCCCATTAACCCAGAGATAGTGGGAACTGCCGATGCTGGAGTCTGAGATAA